>NC_052956.1:41242307-41599371 GCF_013358895.1 Oreochromis aureus | reverse complement strand
CAAGCACAGACTCTAAACAGCCACTGCTCCTTTAGGCTCTGTGTATGTGTATGTTTGTGTGTCTGTATCAATATTTCTCCCATGTTACATATTATTCCTCCATAATAGTATTTGTGCTAAATCAAAGTACTTCTACTACATCTTAGTACTTCTGCTCAATCATAGTATTTCTGCTAAATCATAGTATTTTTGAAAATCATGGTATTTGTGCCAAATCATGGTTTTAGGGCAGAACCATAATATTTATTTTATGTTATGAGATTACTACTAAGTGGAGGAATGTCTGTTATGTTATAGTTTATGTGCTGAATATAGTATATCTGCCAAATCATAGTATTTATCCCAAATCATAGTATTTATGCCAAATTACAGTATTTCTGCTAAAAAGCAGAAATAGTACCTTTTAGCAGAAATTTCTGTGAAAAGATATTATTTATGATAAAACATAGTATTTCTGCTAAATCATAGTATTTCTGCCAAATCATAGTATTTGTACTTATTCATAGTACTTGTGCCAAATCATAGTATTTGTACCCAATCATAGTATTTCTGCAATATGATCGTATTTGTGGCAAATCATGGTATCTTTTTGCCAAATCATGGTATTTGTGCCAAATCATGTTATTTGTGCCCAGTTAAAATTTGTTATATTATAGTGTTACTACTAAGTCGTAGAATTTCTGTTATGTTATAGTATATCTGCTGATTATAGTATATGTGCCAAATCATAGTATTTATAGCAAATAATAGTATTACTGCCCAAACATAGTATTTCTTGTAGTATTTGTAGTAGTAGTTGTTGTAGTATTTGTGCAAAAACATAGAATTTCTGCAAAATCATAGTATATCTGTTATGTTATAGTATTACTACTAAGGCATAGTATTCCTACCAAATCATAGCATTCCAAATCATAGTATTACTGCAATTCCATAGTATTTGAGCGAAATCGTAGTATTTGTGCAAAAACATACTATGTCTGCAAAATCACATTATATCTGCTATGTTATAGTATTACTACTAAGGCATAGTATTTCTACCAAATCATAGTATTCCTTCAAAATCATAGTATCACTGCAATTTCATAGTATTTGAGCAA
The DNA here is from genome assembly GCF_013358895.1 of Oreochromis aureus. Classification (NCBI taxonomy): domain Eukaryota; kingdom Metazoa; phylum Chordata; class Actinopteri; order Cichliformes; family Cichlidae; genus Oreochromis; species Oreochromis aureus. Next base: position 41,598,274 of record NC_052956.1, on the reverse strand, counting down.
AATTGTAGTATTTGTACTAAATCATGGTACTTGTACCAAATCATAGTATTTTTTGCAAATCATATTATTTGAACCAAAACATTGTATTTGTACGAAGTCATAGTATTTCTTCTAAATCATAGTATTTCACCCAAATCTCAGTAGTTGTGCTAAAACCCAGTATTATTGCCAAATCGTAGTATTTGTACTGAAACATAGTATTTGTGCCAATAAGAGTATTTGTACTAAATCATAGTACTTGTGCCAAATCATAGTATTTCTGCCATATTGTGCTAGTTGTGCAAAAACATAGACTGTCTGCAAAATCATAGTATATCTGTTATGTTATAGTATTACTACTAAGTCACAGTATTTCTGCCAATTCGTAGTATTTGTACTAAATCATACTACTAGGTACAAATCATAGTAATGAAATCAAAATATAGTATTTGTACCAAAGCATTGTATTTGTACGAAGTCCAGTATTTCTGCCAAATCATAGAATTACTGCAATTTCATAGTATTTTGAGGAATCCCTTTTGTTATAGTATTACTTCTAAGTCATAGTATTTCTGCTTTGTCATAGTATTACTGCTATTTCATAGTATTTGAGTGAAATTACAGTGTTTCTGCAAAAACATTGTATTTCTGCAAAATCATAGTATTTCTCTCATCTTAAAGTACTCAATTATTGTATTTGTGCCAAAGTTTAGTATTTCTGCCAAATCATATTATCTCTGCTAAATCATAGTGTCTGCCAAATCATAGTATTTGTGCCAAATTATGGGATTTTGCCAAAATATGGTACTTGTGCCAAAATATAGTATTTGTGCCCAATTAATATTTCTGTTATGTTATAGTATTACTACTAAGTCGTAGAATTTCTGTTATGTTCTGCCAAATCATAGTATTATGGCTATTTCAAAGTATTTGAGTGAAATTACAGTGTTTCTGCAAAAACATTGTATTTCTGCTAAATCATAGTATTTCTCTCATCTTAAAGTACTCAATTATAGTATTTGTGCCAAAGTTTAGTATTTCTGCCAAATCATATTATCTCTGCTAAATCATAGTGTATGCCAAATCATAATATTTGTGCCTAAGCGCAGCATTTGTACCAAAACATAGTATTGCTGCTATATCATAGCATTTGAGCCAAATCATAGTATATGTCCTAAAACATAGTATTTCTGCCAAATCATAGTATTTGTCCTAAAGCATAGTATTTCAACAAAATCACAGTATTTCTGCTATGTTATAGTATTTGTGCTTGTAGAAAAACCTGTGTTAGTGTGAGCTACATTACCCAGCAGCCTCTGAGCAGTGAGGGAATTCATGAGCTAGATGGTCTTCCTTCGTTCCTGGGCTAACGATTGAGGAGAGAGCTGCTGGGAAGGGGAGCAAATAGCCCATCCTGTATTTGTTGGGGATGGTGTGTGTCACATAAACGTTAGTTAATGTTCCATGCTTAAGATGTTTACCCTGCTACTTGTGTGTATTGGTTTTAGTTACCTTTAGCGTATGTGCTAGTTAGCGATAGCTATGGCAGCACAGTTATTTGATTGTTTTGGGCTTGTTCCTGCTTTGTTTGTTCCCCCTGCAAATTTATGTGAATTTGTACACTGTAATATCGCTGTATTACGTAGTGGCTAAGTAGGAGGCTGACTGTTACTAAGTGCATCAGTGTACATAGGTCATCTCTTGTGTTGGAGTGCCCTCTTGTGGCGCCTTTTGGGTAGTGCCTTAGTAAACGTGAACACTGCAAAGAAGTGGTATTATCAGACTGGTTTGTAGTGGAGGAATTTGTTGCCAGTTTCTTTCATCTTTAATCCATATTCATGTTGTAATGTAGTAACTTTTGTGGCGCAAATACCACAATATGGCAGAAATACCATGTTTTGGCACAAATACTTTGATTTGGTATACTTTAGCTTCTTCACCCCTTTTCAGCAAAATTTTCATTTTTTTCACCCCTTTTCAGCACAAATTCCAGCTTTTTTGGCGGTTTTCAGAAAAAAAAACTTTTCAGCAGAAACTCTGCTGATTCACCTCTTTTCAGCGCAACGTTCTGCTTCTTTGCCTCTTTTCTGCAGAAATTCTGCTGATTCACCTCTTTTCTGCAAAATTTTCATCCTTTTCGCCTCTTATCAGCACAATTCTCAGCAGCTTCTGCTGATTTCAGCAGAATTGTCAGTCTATCCACCTGTTCTTTGAGAGAATGTGTTTGGCTCAGTGAGATGAGTAGCTCCCTTGAGACCAGGAAGGCCAGGTTAAAATCCTGCTCATGGCAAAATTTCTTTTCACCACTTTTCAGCAAAAATTTGTGCTTCTTCACCTGTTTTCAGGTATTTGTAGTATTTCGTAGTATTTGTACCCAATCATAGTATTTCTGCTAAATCATACTATTCCTGCCAAATCATAGTATTTGTACTGAAACATAGTATTTCTGCCCAATCATAGTATTTGTACTAAATCATAGTACTTGTGCCGAATCATAGTATTTCTGTCATATTATAGTATTTGTGTAAAAACAGAATGTCTGCATAATCACAGTATATCTGTTATGTTATAGTATTACTTCTAAGTCGTAGACTTTCTGTTATGTTATAGTATATCTGCTGAATATAGTATATGTGCCAAATCATAGTATTTATAGCAAATCATAGTATATGTGCCAAATCATAGTATTTATAGCAAATCATAGTATTTGTGCCAAAGCATCGTATTTGTATGGAGTCATAGTATTTCTTCTAAATCATATGTTATAGTATATCTGCTGAATATAGTATATGTGCCAAATCATAGTATTTATAGCAAATCATAGTATATGTGCCAAATCATAGTATTTAAAGCAAATCATAGTATTTGTACTAAAATATAGTATTTCTGCCATATTATAGTATTTGTGTAAAAACAGAATGTCTGCATAATCACAGTATATCTGTTATGTTATAGTATTGCTACTAAGTCACAGTATTTCTGCCAATTCGTAGTATTTGTACCCAATCATAGTATTTCTGCTAAATCATACTATTCCTGCCAAATCATAGTATTTGTACTGAAACATAGTATTTCTGCCCAATCATAGTATTTGTACTAAATCATAGTACTTGTGCCGAATCATAGTATTTCTGCCATATTGTGGTATTTGTGCAAAAACATAGACTGTCTGCAAAATCATACTATATCTGTTATGTTATAGTATTACTACTAAGTCGTAGACTTTCTGTTATGTTTTAGTATATCTGCTGAATATAGTATATGTGCCAAATCATAGTATTTAAAGCAAATCATAGTATTTGTACTAAAATATAGTATTTCTGCCATATTATAGTATTTGTGTAAAAACAGAATGTCTGCATAATCACAGTATATCTGTTATGTTATAGTATTACTACTAAGGCATAGTAATTTTCAAAATCAGAGTGTTTTGCAGAAACATAGTATTTCTGGTAAATTATAGTATTTCTAATAAATCATAGTATTTCTGCCAAATCATAGTATTTGTTTCAAATCATAGCATTCGAACTAAATCATAGTATTTGTGCCAAAACATTGTATTTGTACAAAGTCATAATATTTTAATCAAATCTCAGTAGTTGTGCTAAAAGCAGTATTATTGCCAAATCATAGTATTTGTACCCAAACATATCAGTTCAACTTATTTAACTCTTCTCAAGACCACAACACCTCTTGTTCACCCGTTTCAGCAGAATTCTGAGTTTCGTCACACCCTTTTCAACACAAATCCCGGCTTTTTTCAGGTGTTTTCAGCAGAAATCTGTTTTTAGCAGAAATTCTGCTGTTTCACCTGTTTTCAGTGCAACTTTCTACTTCTTTACCTGTTTTCAGTAGAAATTCTGCTGATTCACCTATTTTAAGCATAATTTTCAACAAGAATTATGCTGCTAGCCCTTCTAGTTTTTGAGTTACACGACGTTTTGTAACTCCAAAAGCGGCACTTTTCGCCTCTCATCGCGATCTATTTCTGATTGCTGATGTCTTTGTTTTCAGACACCCCTTTCCAGGTGGCGCAATCATTAATGACACGGCTCTGCAGCTCCAAGGTCGTGGGTTCAATCCCACCTTGGTCAACATTTTTTTTTCACTACAAATTTATACACTATCACAGACCTGTCATTTATATTGCTAATTTTTTTCACTACAAATGAGTAGTGCAAAAACATACTATGTCTGCAACATCACAGTATATCTGTTATGTTATAGTATTACTACTAAGTCACAGTATTTCTGCCAATTCAAGGAGGCTGACTGTTACTAAGTGCATCAGTGTACATAGGTCATCTCTTGTGTTGGAGTGCCTTCTTGTGGCGCCCTTTGGGTAGTGCCTTAGTAAACGTGAACACTGCAAAGAAGTGGTATCAGACTGGTTTGTAGTGGAGGAATTTGTTGCCAGTTTCTTTCATCTTTAATCCGTATTCATGTTGTAATGTAGTAGTACCACAATATGGCAGAAACACTATGTTTTGGCACAAATACTTTGATTTGGTATACTTTAGCTTCTTCACCCCTTTTCAGCAAAATTTTCATTTTTTCATCCCTTTTCAGCACAAATTCCAGCTTTTTGGCGGTTTTCAGAAAAAAAAAACTCTTTTCAGCAGAAACTCTGCTGATTCACCTCTTTTCAGCGCAACGTTCTGCTTCTTTGCCTCTTTTCTGCAGAAATTCTGCTGATTCACCTCTTTTCTGCAAAATTTTCATCCTTTTGCCTCTTATCAGCACAGTTCTCAGCAGCTTCTGATAATTTCAGCACAATTGTCAGTCTATCTACCTCTTCTTTGTGAGAATGAGTTTGGCTCAGTGAGTAGCTGCCTTGAGAAATCATAGTATTCCTTCAAAATCATAGTATTACTGCAATTTCATAGTATTTGAGAGACATCGTAGTATTTGTGCAAAAACATACAATGTCTGCAAAATCACAGTATATCTGTTATGTTATAGTATTACTACTAAGGCATAGTAATTCTACCAAATCATAGTATTTCTTCAAAATCATAGTATTACTGCAATTTCATAGTATTTGAGCGAAATCGTAGTATTTGTACGAAATCATGGTACTTGTGCCAAATCATAGTATTTGATGCAAATCATAGTATTCGAACCAAAACATAGTATTTGTAATGAAGTCATAGTATTTCTTCTAAATCATAGTATTTCAATCAAATCTCAGCAGGTGTGCTAAAACGCAGTATTAATGCCAAATCATGGTATTTGTACTGAAACATAGTATTTCTGCCCAATCATAGTATTTCTGCCATATTGTGCTATTTGTGGAAAAAAAAAGACTGTCTGCAAAATCATAGTATATCTGTTATGTTATAGTATTATTACTAAGTCGTAGACTTTCTGTTTTGTTATAGTATATCTGCTGAATGAAGGATATGTGCCAAATCGTAGTATTTATAGGAAATCATAGTGTTTGTGCTAAAACATAGTATTTCTGCCACATTATAGTATTTGTGTAAAGCCAGAATGTCTGCACAATCATCATATATCTGTTATGTTATAGTATTACTACTAAGGCATAGTATTTCTGGAAAATCATAGTATTTCAACTAAATAATAGTATTTCTCCCAAATCATAGTATTTGTTTCAAATCATAGCATCTGAACCAAATCATATTATTTGTGCCAAAACAGTGTATTTGTACAAAGTCATAATATCTTTTCTAAATCATAGTATTTCAATCAAATCTCAGTAGTTGTGCTAAAACCCAGTATTATTGCCAAGTCATACTATTTCTGCCAAATCATAGTATTTGTACTAAATCATAGTACTTGTGCCAAATTATAGTATTTGTACCCAATCATAGTATTTGTGCCATATCATCGCATTTGTCAGTTCAACTTATTTAACTCTTCTCAACAGCCAAACACCTCTTCTTCACCCCGTTTCAACAGAATTGTCAGTTTTTTCACCCCTTTTCAGCACAAATCCCAGATTTTTCAGGTGTTTTCAACAGAAATCTCTTTTTCAGCAGACATTCTGCTTATTCACCTTTTTTCAGTGCAACTACTTCTTTACCTCTTTTCAGTAGAAATTCTGCTGATTCACCTATTTTAAGCAGAATTTTCAGCCTTTCACCTCTTATCAGTACAAATCTCAATATCTTCTGCTCATTTCAGAAGAAACCTTTTCACCTCTCCTCTTTTCAGTACAAATTTGAACTTCTTTACACCTTTTAAGCAGAATCATTGCCTTTCCACCTCTTTTCAGCAAAAGTTTCTGTTTTTTCACGTGTATTTAGCAGAATTTTTCAGTTTCTTTACTGCCATAGAATTTTTGCAGCTTTTCATCTTTTTCAGTCATTTTCAGCAGACAGCTTCAGCGTTAAGGCATCCACACAGCATTTTCGCAGGAAATGCAAATTTTTCTAGTTTTTCTAGTTGTGTGGATGCCCTCAAAGGGCTTCCACACTATTGAGTTCCTGTTTCTCTTTATTCTTTATCTTTATACTTTATTATTCTTCTAGTTTCTCCGTTCTTCGCCGTTTAACTACTCTGTCAGTTTTCAGCCGATTTTCTCCGTTCAAACTCTAAACTGTTCTGCTATTTCTGCTAATGACTGCTATGACTTTTGGTGTTTATTACTATTATACTTTTTAAAATATTACACTTTTTTCCTTTAATTTGTCCCATTGAAATGAATGGGAAACTTCCACAATTCTGCTAAAACTTGCTTGTCTTTGAAACTTAACTACTTTGTCATACTTTCACCTAGAAACTCCATTCAAACTTTAAAATGTTCTCAGATTATTGGGCTATTGCTGTCTGATTCAGCTTTTTCAGATCTTCTACCGTTTTAATTTTATACCTCTTTAAGTTTTCAGTTGCAAAATTGTGATTTTTCAGAAAATACATGCGATTAACGATTACTATGCAATTAACTCAGAGTGAGCGCTGATCTGTTTTGAATTTTCTCTTCATGTCCGAACAACTTCTCACTACTCGCTCAATTTCCACTCAACCCCCACAAATTATACATCAAAACGTAAGTATTTTTGCTGGCTTTCAGACAATGTCACTATCTTTATTGTGAGATTTACCGTTTTTTCGCAATTTGCCTCTAAGTGACACAAGGTCTGACAACTCCCCATTCAAAGTCTATGGGGAGGTTTTGAAATTCAGAGCTGAAATTCTGTAACGGGAGGCATTTTCAAATCATCATATCTCCTAAACAAAGCAAAGTTAGGACATGAGGCTTGTGCCAATATATCTTCAGACACTGCTGACACTCACAGTGGAAGCAGTTTTTACATTCATCTTACCGTTGAGCCATAAATTACGTTTGTTTAAGGGGTGGAAATCTGTCCTCCTCTCAGTTTTCACACTCTGAAAATGAAGCCGTTTCTTCTCTCGTCATATCTCCGCGACGGAGGTACAAAGAGCTATGAAAATCGTCAAAATACACCAAAGTCCACTGATTCACCCAGTACAAGAATTATGCTGCTAGCCCTCCTAGTTTTTGAGTTACACGACGTTTTGTAACACCAAAAAAACGGCGTTTTTCGCCTCTCACCGCGATCTAATTCTGACTGCTGAAGTCTCTGTTTTTCAGACACCCGCCCCCTTCCCAGGTGGCGCAATCAGTAATGACACGGCTGTCCACCTCCTCTTTGTGAGAATCATTTTGGGTCAGTAAGATGAGTAGCTGCCTAGACTCCAGGAGGGCCAGGTTCGAATCCTACTCAGGGCAACATTTTTTTTTCACCACCATGCAACTTTTCATCTTTTTCAGCTTTTCAGCAGACAGCTTCAGCATTAAGGCATCCACACAGCATTTTCACAGGAAATGCAAATTTTCTAGTTCTTTATTATTGTGGTTGCTTCCATACGTTTTTTGCCGCTTAACTACTCCCTCAGTTTTCAGCCGATTTTCTCAGTTCAAACTTTAAAAAATTCTGCTCTTTCTGCTAATGTGTGCTATGACTTTTGGTGCTCATAACTTCTATACTTTTTGAGATATTGAATTTTTTTTTGCAATATTTTTTGCCCATTTCTGCCATATCATCAGTGATATGCTGATTTTCCTTGCTGGGATGACCTGTGTTTTAGCTCAGTGAGATGAGCATCCGTTCTCAGACTGGGAGGCCCGGGTTCAAATCCCGCTTATGGCAACATTTCTTTCAGTTAACAATTAAACTTTTTTAACTCAATTTCAGCTTTTTCACACCTTTTCAGCAAAATTTTCAGTTTTTTCACCACTTTTCAGCACAAATCCCAGCTTTTTCAGCTGTTTTCAGCAAAAACCTCTTTTCAGCAGAAATTCTGCTGATTGAACTCTTTTCAGCAGGATTTTCACCTCTTTTAAGGCCAAATTCTGCTTATTCACCTCTTCTACAAAATTTTTCAGCTTTTTCACCTCCTATCAGCACAAATATCAGCTTTTTTCAGAAAAAACCTCTTTTCAGCAGAAATTCTGCTGATTCACCTCTTTTCTGCAAAATTTTCAGCCTTTTCACCTCTTATTAGCACAATTCTCAGCAGCTTCTGCTCATTTCAGCAAAATTGTCAGTCTCTCCATCTATTCTTTGTCAGAATGAGTTTGGCTTAGTGAGCTGAGTGGCCGCCTTAAGACCAGGAGGGCCAGGTTTGAATCCTGCTCAGGGCAAGGTTTTTTTTCCACCACTTTTCAGCAAAAATTTCTCCATCTTTACCCCTTTCAGTAGAATTTTTGGCTTTTCATCACTTTCCAGCAAAAATTTTCTGCTTCTTCACCTGTTTTCAGCAGAATTTTCAGTTTCTTCACCGCCATATAACTTTTTGGAAGTTTTCAACTTTTTCAGCTTTTTTAGCAGGCAACTTCAGCGTTAAGGCATCCACACAGCATTTTCGCAGGAAATGCAAATTTTTCTAGTTCTTATTATTTTCCTTTTTCCGCCTAAGATTTCGTCACGTAACTCGCCCCACAGTTTTGAGACAACGTTCACATATGTTATATCATTTTGTGCGGCTGGATCTGGAATAGTGTGCTATGACTTTTGGTGTTTATGACTTTTATAGTTTTTTTTAAATATTAATATTTTAGTGAAAATTTTCCCGCGCTTCTCTGCCGCACAGTTTTGACACAAGGGTTACATATGTTAGATCATTTTGTGCGGCTGGAGCTGGACTAGTATGGTATGACTTTTGGTGTTTATGACTTTTATAGTTTTTTAAATATTTAGATTTTAGTGCAAATTTAGGCCAATTCCTAGGCTCATGAGATAGATTCTGCTTTTGGCCCCATAGAAACAGACTTCATTTGTGGTGTGTTGGCTCTCTCTAGTGGTATACTGGGAGTAGTACGGCCGAAAGGTTGAATGGTGGGTGGAAAACACCATATCCCACAATTCATAGCACGCCTCAGAGTCAAACAATGGCGGACACCGCTTGGTTTTATATGTCTTTTATTCGTGTTTCTAGGTCACAAAATAAACTTTTAAGATATTTTAAGGTGAGAATGTAGGTGTCTAAACTTCAAATATCTGCTCGTTTTATCAAGACATCCCATATTATCAAGAGTTCTCTTAAGATGTTGCTGATAGCCGGCTAGCATAGCTAGCGCCGCGAGCGTAGCTAGCTAGCGCCGCTAGCGACCCTTCGTGAAAAAGCACCCTGGCTTGGCTTACAGTGAGGCGGCTGAAACTCGTTTCACCACCCGATCGCTCACCAACAGTCTGTGTTTTAGCTGGACTTATTTTTCGTTTATATGGGCCGATGATGCTGGAAACCGAAGGCAGGAGCGTGAGGTGAACTGAATTTCAGGTAAGAAGTTATGAACTGCACTATTTGGGTCAGATATAAACCGAGTTTAGGTGTAGTTTATTTTCGTTGTGCTGACCTTTTACAATCGTACTGCGTGCTAGCTAGCATGACGGGAGTTTCTATACAGCTGTGCGCGCTAAGTTACTGACGTTGAACTTTATTTTATTCATAAGGGTTAGTTCGTAGAGTTGCCGTACAAACGGAATCGTCCCACATTCAGAGAAAATATTACGATTTATTCTGTCGTTACGAAGCCTCCCCTGTCATTCTCTCACCTGTTGAAACTTCAATCATGAAACTGATCAATGATCGGCTTTTCTCTTTTGTTTGTTTATCGTGCTAAACAACAGCAGCACGTTTAAGCTTGATCAGCTGTTGTTAGAATTCATTTGATTTTAATTTCTAGTATCAGCTGATGTTTGCTGGAGCCACAGCTGTAAAAACGTCTGGTCTAAACCAGGAGATGTCCTTACTGAATCATCAGAGCTGAACAGGTGATGGAGAAACAGGTTTACCCTTTAGGTGACATGAATGAGTTGAAGGGAAGTTATGAACTGTTTCTGAGAGACAAATAAACACCAAGCTCCTATTTTGTGTAGCTGACAGCTGGTAACTGTGCAGGGGCGGATCTAGCAAAGCTTTTTGCCAGGGGGCCAGGTAGGGCATTAACAGAGAAAGGTGGACACAAAGAAATACTTTTCTTTCTTACTCTCATATGAAATATTTAGCTTTTATTAAATAGTTATGTGAATCTTACAACCAAAGTTTGTATAATAATACAGAAGATTGGCTGTAGACCATTGTTAATCATTCAGAACACTGTAAAAAGAACAAAAAACAAAAAGTGAATGCAAAAGTGCATAAATATTTATTTTACGTGTTTGATGTGTGTGGCGGGGCGTGGTCTGCAGTGCCGTTGCAGGGGAGGTGGACCCACCTGAGCGGCATCGGCAATCACGCCTCTCGGGCATAGTCTGTGCTCGCTCGGCTGTTTTTTGGGTGTATGTCAGGCTGTGAGTTGAAAAGCTACAGCCGGCTGTGTGGGTAAACCAACCATGTGTGAAAAGTGGTCCATAACGTAATGCTTCAAAGCGTGTTCATGCAAACATTGTTGGGTCTGCCGTGGTACAATGGGACTTCTGCTCATGAACCTGTGTGCACAGCGTCTGCAAATCGGCACTGTACGAAGTAACTTCATCTTTACACAAAACTGTAAGCTGTCATCTGTGAAGCGTGAGCGGTGTTTGTTTTTACCATAGTTCATGGTGGAGAATGGCTGCTCTTCTGAGTTTTGCCCTAAGCAGCTGTATGAATGGCAAACTACACTGATTAGCAGCGGCATAGGCACACTTAAAATTTCTTCCGAAATTTTCGCTTTCTAGTTGTCCTTAGCCTCTCTGATCTTGTTCTTTCTTAACACCTGGCCCCTTCTCACCTCCTCTTTATTGCCCCCCGCTGAAAGTAGTTAGTAGAAAGTAGAGTAGTTCTAAGACAGACTGATATAGGACAGCTTTCTTCCATCCATTTGCTTCCGCTTATCCTTTTCAGGGTCACGGGGGGCGCTGGAGCGTATCCCAGCTGTCATAGGGCGAGAGGCGGGGTACACCCTGGACAGGTCGCCAGTCTGTTGCAGGGCCAACACACAGGAACAAACAACCATTCGCACTCAAATTCACACCTAGTGGCAATTTGGATTATCCAATTAACCTATCCCCACAAGCTGCATGTCTTTGGACGGTGGGAGAAAGCTGGAGTACCCGGAGAGAACCCACGCAGACACAGAGAGAACATGCAAACTCCACACAGAAAGACCCCGGCCTGATGGTGGAATTGAACTCAGGACCTTCTTGCTGTGTGGCAACAGTGCTAACCACCGTGCCACCATGCTGCCCGAGCTTTCTTCCAATATTTCTAAAATTATATCTAAAATTATAAAATTATATCCTGTCTCATGAAAACCTAGTTCATGTATTTATTACTTCTAGGCTGGGCTAATGCAATTCATTATTATCATGAAGTCCTAAAAACTCCCTGAAAGGCCTTCAGTTAATCCAAAATGCTGCAGCAAGAGTACTGACAGGGACTAGAAAGAGAGCACATTTCTCCTATATTGGCTTCCCTTCATTGGCTCCCTGTTAAATCCACAATTCAAAATCCTGCTCCTCACATACAAGGTCTTAAATAATCAGGCCCCATCTTATCTTAATGACTTTATAGTACCATATCACCCCATTAGAGCACTTCGCTCTCGCAGTGCAGGATTACTTGTTGTTCCTAGAGTATTTAAAAGTAGAATGGGAGGCTGAGCCTTCAGTTTTCAGGCCACTCTTCTGTGGAACCAGCTTCCAGTTTGAATTCAGGAGACAGACACTATCTCTACTTTTAAGATTAGGCTCAAAACATTCCTTTTTGCTGAAGCATATAGTTAGGGCTGGATCAGTTGACCCTGAATCCTCCCTTAGTTATGCTGCAATAGGTGTAGGCTGCTGGGGGATTCCCATGGTGCACTGGGTGGTTCTTCTTCACTCCCTGTTTATACAGCACTCAGCACTTAACCTAAAGCTGTTATAAATCTCTGGCCCTGTTCCAAAGCATTTCCGCCTTTTTAAAGGGAGTTTTTCCTTCTCACTGTTCAAAGGCGGTTGTCTCATTGTTAAGGTTTTCTCTGCACTATTGTAGCATCTCTGCATTATAACATGAAGCACCTTGAGGTAACAAGAGACAGCTGGATTTTCTGTTAACTACAATTATGTTTTAGACTTCAGCTTCAACTTTAATGGAAATTTGTTTTTTGGTTATTAATTATTGCTTTGCTTTGATCATTTTAAACTAATAGTATCCTCCACAGCACCGTGTTAAAATATTTAATATCTGGTCTAAATACAGGTCTAAATGTATTATAAGGCCTTAAACCATTACACATATGACTATTTCGGAGTCCAAACATGTTAGATGTTTTTATTGATTTCTTATATAATCTGCTCTGAACCATCCTCACATCTCATTTAAAGCTCTGTAACCACATCCACTGTTTTAATGTTGTTTGCTGTTACATTTAGTGAGCTAAAGTTAGACATTATTAAACCAAACAACCTTTCATTCATTGGAGCTTTGACTTCAGTCATACAGCAGAGCTGCACTGAGACTACAGATATACCTCATGGAAACAATCAGAGCTCTGATTGTTCAGCTCAGGCTTCATGTGTTTCTGCCATATTGACATCTCTACTAGGGGTGTGTTTTGATTATCTATTTATCGATTAAAGTAGATTCTTGCTTGGATAACGTGATATCGATTCATTAAAATCCTGAATCGATTTTTAAATATAAATTTATTTTGCCCAAAATGCCAGAATCTCAGTTTAAACCTCACAAAATTTCAACAACCACCAAACAGCTAAAACAGTAAATGAGAGCAGGTACATGGATTCTACACAAAGTTGTAAACACAAAGTGCGGACCCGCTGACGGATCAGAATCAGTGAGATGTCGCCTTTCTCACCCGATGGCACAGACACGGTCGGGGCTGAAAGCCAACAGCTCACTGATTCTGATGATTCGGTGGTTTCGCGCTTTGTGTTTACGCCCTTTTAGTGCTAGATTATAAAGCTGCAGGTTATCTCTCTCTCCAAACAATATTGACTGAACCAGCAGCAAAATCCAAACTATGCTTCACATTTCGCTTCACATAAACATCGTCATGACTTCCCTCTTACTTTTGCTGTTTTGCTTCCACCACGATAAAATCACACTTCATCCAGAGCTCGCTGTCTCTCTCTCTCTCTCTCTGTACTTCATGAACAGTTTCCTGTCTAAAAATCTGTTTTCTGTATTATTCGCTTGCTTATTACGCACCAGTCTACCGTAGTTTACAGCGCTGTCAGCCGCTGTTTTTTTCCTTTTACTTACTTTCGAAAAGAAAGCCTCATTTCTGGTGTTTAATAGGCTACTGAACAAATTTAAACTTTTTAAAATAATGCAAAATTGCAAAACGCTTAGCTGTGGCTCTAATAAAACTTCTGCAACTTTGCTCACTTCAGCAGCATCATATGTTCATATGTTGATTAATGGTTTTCTTTCCTCTTTGATCTACTGCAGAATATTTGTAAGGTCATCTGCTATAAAATCCCAGGCCAGGAAAATCACATTAATGTTTTTCTGTGTTTTATCCTCAGTTACTTTGACACAAAGGCATCTGCTGTGATGCTTACAACTTTGACAAAGTCTTGCAAGTGTCAGCTTTCTTTTTATAGATATAAAAATATGGAAATGTACTGATACGTGATCAGAATTATAATATTTCTGACTGTCTGAGGCAAAATTTCCCTGATTCAAATTGAATCGAATCGTGGATTGAATTGATTCAGGGCCTTGTGAATCAGAATCGAATCGATTCAAGAAATCGGTGACGATACCCAGCCCTAATCTCTACAGACAAACATATGAATTCTTACCTTGTGATAAACGCGATGAAGCTTCTTGGGCTGAGGGACCTCCTGTTGGAGGAAAGTGCAGCTTGAATCATGAAGTGATCTCTTTCAAAATGAAAACCTGCCTGGCTTTAAAATGCTGTAAATATAACATTTGTCCTAAAAGAATTTGATGAGAAAGACTATTAATACATTCATTTAAAAAAAAGTGAGGATCTTGGTTCTTTTTCCTCTGACTGACCTTCATTTATCTTTTTTAAAATCAACTTTGCCACCTCCATCACACAGTCTGAATACGCCTGCACCATCACATCTACTGTTTTCAGTCTGTCTGCGTTCTCCAGCTGGCACCTATAGATTTTGGGGAAGTCACCTCCAGGTTCATACTGCAGGTAAAAGTGGAAATGCTTCAGCTCCTCTTCTCCCATTTCTTTCAACATTTCCAGCAGCTGCACTGGTAAGGGCTTCTCCATCTCTGACCTGTAAAACATGAGAACATGTGAATCACTGTCTCGTCACATCTACTTTTTATTCATTTAGTATATTTCACAGCAGATTACATGTTTAATCTAGATTATGGGAAAAACATCACATACTGAATGATAATGAATCAATGATTAGATCTGATACATGAAGAACTGACCCAAAGGCCCAGTGACAGTTAACAGCACCCTTTGGTGGTCATGCATATTTAATTCAATGTAACTTAATCTCCAATACTTGTCATGATCCTGGGTCTATGACCCAGCGTTTTGAGTTTATTGTTATTATTTTCCAGTTTCTGCTGTTTTGTATTTGTTCTTAGGGTTTGAGTTGTGTTTCTATCATCCCTACCTGTGTCTCTCCTCTGTGTTCTGTTCGTGTCCCCAGTTGGTTGTGTAAAACAGTCTGTGTGTTTCCTGTTTTACTTTGTAGGTTTGTGTCTCGTTATGTCCATTAGTTCCACCTGTTTCCCCTCCTGTGTGCTATTTCCTGATTACCTGATGTGTGTATTTATACTGCGTCTCTGCTTGTGCTCCTCGTCGCATCGTCTGTGTTTCTCTGTGTACTCTGCATTATCCTGTGTTTCTCCATGTCTCTCTGCTCCTCGCTCCGTGTCCTCCTTTTTGTATTAGTTTTGTATTAGTTTTCCCAGTTTAGGTTTATGTTCGGTTCTGCTCCACACCTTGGTTTTGTGCACTGCAAATAAAACCCACTTGCACCTCCGCCACTGTCTGCTATTGGATCCTCCTTTCTCACCTTCATACGACTGCTGCCCCGGTCGTGACAGTAAGACGCGACCACAAGATGGACCAGCGGACTCCCCTTTTGCTTCAGAGGGAAAGTACCTCGCACAGCTTTGGGATTATTGCCGGCGCATAATTCACGCCGTGGATAACTACATGAGGTGGGCATGGGCAGCCCAGAGCAGGAAGATTCAGCTGCCCTTCTGGAGGCACTCGCCGCTTGGTGTTCTCGGCGTCAGCAGCATTTTTCACCAAGGTTTGTGACCAAATCACTCGACCCACCTTTAAAGAAGAAAAGCTACCCTTGCCGTCATCACCCTGCCACACTTCCTCTCACTCCTGTGGTATTGACGGGAGCGGTTGTCTTTTCCACCCCGCAGCAGGAGCGGCCACAACAGAGTTCTTCCTCCTTTCCATCAGACACCCCCGCTTCCTCTTCCACAAGGAAGCAACAATCGCGCCGTCGGCGCACCATCCCGCCACCAGAGTTTGGGACTACAGCGCGCCTGGCTGTGGTGAGTGTAAAGGACACTGATCGGGTTGCTTCTGACTTTGTGACTTCGTACTCAGGGGCTGAGTTTTTTGTGATGGGGGACAGTTCTCCTTGTGATTTCCCTACTTCACCTGCTCCACTTCTGTCAGTGCAACCTGTTCAGCCACCAATTCAGTCAGCAACTCAGCTATCCTCACCACTGGAGTCACTACAACCCATATTTCAGTCTATGGCTCAGTCACAGTCTTCACTCACCCCTCTGCAAGAGGCTGTGCCTACACCGCCCATTTTGAACTGTTTTCCGAGCACTCACTCTAAGCAGAGAGACACACCTGTTCCTCAAATGCTAGCAATATTAGGGACTCGCTCCAGGGCTTCCCCAGAGGCAAGGTTACAACCTGCAGCTAACACTGGACCCCTGGAGGCCAAGTTGCCAGCTAAGGACTGCACCCGGCTGTCACTGCTTGAGCAGGGTCAGTGCTCTGTGCAGCTGCAGTTCTCCTCATGTGTGCCAGAGGCGCCCGTGCCCACTGGTTTTGGACCCGTTTTCGCTGGGGGGACCGAGGAGCCCGTCCAGCCTTCACTGTCGTCAGCAGCTTCAACTGAGGGGTCTCAGGAACCGCTTCAGCCTGCTGTTTTCGCTGGGGGGACCGAGGAGCCCATCCAGCTACCATCACCGCCTGCAGCAGCGGCTCCATCACCGCCTGCAGCAGCAGCGGCTGCAGCAGCAGCAGCAGCTCCACCACCTGCGGCTCCCACGCCGTCGCCTGCAGCGCCACGACCTGCGGCTCCCAAGCCGCCACCTGCAGTGCCTTCATCTCCGGCTTTCACGCCTTCGTCTGCAGCGCCGCCGTCTGCAGCGCCTTCGTCTCTGCCTTCCACGCCGCCGCCTGCAGCGACATTCTCGTCTGGTCCAGCTTCAGCCTCAGCTTCGCCTTCGCCCGGTCGAGCCTCATCATCATCCACGCCTGCAGCGTCCTCATCACCACCACCCACGCCTGCAGCGTCCTCATCACCACCACCCACGCCTGCAGCGTCCTCATCACCACCACCCACGCCTGCAGCGTCCTCATCACCACCACCCACGCCTGCAGCGTCAGCTTTATCCTTGCCTGGGCTAGCTTCAGCTTCATTGGCTTCCACAGCTGCCACGCTGCTACCCGGTCCTGCCTCGCCTGGTCCAGCCTCTGCATCAGCTTCAGCATTGCCTGGTGCAGCTTCATCATCCTCACCTGCGGCTGCAGCTTCACCCACGCCTGCAACAGCAGCCTCACCTTCGTCATCATCGTTGCCTGGTCCAGCTTCAGCTTCGTCTTCAGCGTCGCCTGGTCCGTCTTCAGCGTCGCCTGGTCCAGCTTCAGCTTCGCCTGGTCCGCCCTCCGCTTCAGCTTCTGCCTCGCCTGGCGGCCCAGCTCTGGCTTCATCCTCGCCGGGTCCAGCCTCCGTGCCTGCTTCCTCGCCGGGTCCAGCCTCCGTGCCTGCTTCCTCGCCGGGTCCAGCCTCCGTGTTTGCATCCTCGTCTGCAGCAGCAGCTTCGGCCTCAGATGCGGCTTCAGCCTCATTCTCCTCCTCATCCTCACCTGGTAGTGCTGCTGGCATGCCACCATCCGGTCCGCATTGGGCGCCTCAACATCGCTGGCCATTTTCTAGGCCGCTGGCTGGTTATCATCGCCATCGAGGACGCCCTCCTGAACAGGGTTGTTGCCGCCACTGGCTTCCACGTGGCCGGCCGCCGGACTTCTGTTGCCGCCACTGCCTTCCGCGTGGCCGGCCTCCGGACTTTCGTTGCCGCCACTGCCTTCTTCAAGGCCTTCCACCTGATTGGGACCTTTTGTTTGGGACTCTGGGGCCTCCGTTTTGGTCCTGGTCCGGACCCTCCGTCCTGGGCCTCCCACCGCCCACCCGGGCTTGGTGGTTCATTTGTGTTTTGGGGCTGTCGGGAGCCAGCCCTTGAGGGGGGGGTACTGTCATGATCCTGGGTCTATGACCCAGCGTTTTGAGTTTATTGTTATTATTTTCCAGTTTCTGCTGTTTTGTATTTGTTCTTAGGGTTTGAGTTGTGTTTCTATCATCCCTACCTGTGTCTCTCCTCTGTGTTCTGTTCGTGTCCCCAGTTGGTTGTGTAAAACAGTCTGTGTGTTTCCTGTTTTACTTTGTAGGTTTGTGTGTCTCGTTATGTCCATTAGTTCCAGCTGTTTCCCCTCCTGTGTGCTATTTCCTGATTACCTGATATGTGTGTATTTATACTGCGTCTCTGCTTGTGCTCCTCGTCGCGTTGTCTGTTTCTCTGTGTACTCCGCATTATCCCGTGTTTCTCCATGTCTCTCTGCTCCTCGCTCCGTGTCCTCGTTTTTGTATTAGTTTTCCCAGTTTAGGTTTATGTTCGGTTCTGCTCCACACCTTGGTTTTGTGCACTGTAAATAAAACCCACTTGCACCTCCGCCACTGTCTGCTATTGGATCCTCCTTTCTCACCTTCATACGACTGCTGCCCCAGTCGTGACAATACTGCTGTGTGTGTGTGTGTGTGTGTGTGTGTGTGTGTGTGTGTGTGTGTGTGTGTGTGTGTGTGTGTGTGTGTGTGTGTGTGTGTGTGTGTGTGTGTGTGTGTGTGTGTGTGTGTGTGTGTGTGTGTGTGTGTGTGTATGTATATATATATATAAATGAAAGAGAAACTCATGGAGCTTATCAAACTGTCAACAGAAAATAAAGAGAGCTTACAGTCTTTAGAAAACTGCTTAGAATCAGCTCAAGTCTATAAAACAGGAAATAAAATCAGGACTCCAGAAAAAGATGAGTTTATCGTGGTCTTCATATCTACTGCCACCTGTTTAACATGAGGTTTCTAAAGCTGTTCTAGAGTCAGGCATGTGGCACCAGTAAGGAATTCATCATAATCACAGTTACAGTTTAATTATCTGATGATGAATAACTCTGGTCCTTATTCCTGATGAATCTAATGAGCTGGTCCAACAGCTCATTAGAAATGTGTGCGAAAAAGAGCTGAGCTGACATTACACATGATGGATTTATTCACAAACACTGAGTCGCAACAACATTTAGACACACATTACCTCTCTGCAGGAGGACCATCGCCCTTTAACTCATCACTCATTAAGGACACAGAGCTGGGTGGAGGTCCAGGTTGGTTCCTGTGAATAATGATGGAGCAGTGATGTGAGTGCTGAGCTGTTACATGGAGAAGAGTCATTGACAGTTAGAGATGGTCATCTCACCTCTGAGCTTTGGTCTGGCTCTCATGTTCCCTACACAGAGTGGTTTTAGAGGGAGGGACTCCCTCCTCTCTATCCTCACAATGATCCATGCTGCTGAATTCACATCCACATCAGCTCACACATACTTTCTACCTTCACCTGCAGAGGAAACACAAATCATTCATGTGCACATCAACTCAGAGCTGCAGAGGTCATGTCTGATGTGTTGGACTAACATCCACTCCATCTGAGAGACAGCTTTCAGCAGTTCACTACAAAAAGTGTCACAGGGGCGAATTCAGCCTCCAAATCCCTCCATTACTGTAGTCCTACAAAGCAGCAGGTCAAACCTATTCACCTATACTGTCCTTTAGTGCTGGAGCAGCAGGAACACCAGTTAGTCTGAAATCTCCTTTGCTCTCTGAAAAAAAGTGACAGCAGACTGAGTCGAAGAAAGAAACGTTATTTAAACACGAAATATTCACTGGCTTTATTTCCTGATCTAAGATTCAAAGACGATCAGCAGAGGTAACGTGTTGGAGAATTGGACATTCCAGTTCATTGAGTTAGAAGTTAGTAGGAAGTTAGCTAGTTAGTTTCCATCTAAACATAAGATACCATGATCTGACTGAGAGATTTCAGAAAAAATTAAAACGTACAGCTCTGCTGTCACTTCCAACATCAATGAAGTCAGAAAACTAAACAGCAGTGACGTTTGTAGGGTTATTGAAGTTGGGCTAGCTGTTATATAATGATGTACTATGTAATTGCTAGCGACACAGCTATGTTAGCATAACATAAACACAGTGAAGCTGGAGGATGAACGTTAACTTTTTTCCACTCGATAAAAGTTAACGTGAGGGTTACCGATGGTTAGGGACAAATGCAATTGCATGGCAGGATGCTGTAAACGGACCAAACTTCAGTCAGGAGAACAACTGAGATAATCCATCCACAATACGAGGTTAGTCATTAATATACTGCAACAACATGGGAATAGAGCAGCTGCAAGAGAATTCAACATTGTTTAGTTTAGTTTTCTGACGAAGCTGGGTCTGTTTGTTGGTGTCAAGTTAAATGTAGTTAAACATTTTTGGAGGAGTGGTGGTGAGGAGACAGACTCAACCATGCTGTGCTGAAGTTTGTCTTTAAATGAGCTCTCATCCTGTATAAACCACTAATAATGAGACAGACAGTAAATGGAGAAGTCCTCCTACTGTTTCTCTGCTGTTTGTCATGCTTACATCATACAATTTAAATCTGACACCTTCATTAAAAAACCCAATATTTCTGCAGGATCATATGTCCTGTTTCCCCTTTCTCTTAGTTTTTTTTCCCTCTTTCAATGATTGTATGATTAAAATACATAAGGTATGTCCATGTGATTCTTTTTTAAAAAAACTGTGTTTTCATTCTGGAAGTTAACACAAATTCTTCTGCTGCTTCTGTTGTTAACTACTGATGTTGATTTCCTTCTGCAAGTGTCCAGAGTCAGAAGAGACTGAGAAGGTGAGAGGAGACGGGACAGAGGCTCTCCAGCCCTGATGAGATACCAGGACAGATCCATACAGTGTGTGAGGAGGAGGAGGAGAAAAACGAGCCAGTAGCAGCTGAGTGATGCAGAGGAGAACGGGGGAGAACAGACAGCTCTCTGTAGTTGAGGGACTGGTAAAAACATTGAAAACAATTCTAGATATTTGCTTCCTGTATTTGCAGAAGTATCTCCAACACAAACTGTAACAGCTGCATACAGGGAACCTCTCACTGATGTATATCCTGCAGGACAGGTTCTGACAGGTAAAGAAGGAAAAATAAGGGAACCACAGACAACTTTGATTTATCCAGAATATATTTAGTTCAAGTATTGTTTTCATCACAGTGGGATTGTGCTGGTTTCAGTGGTAAAAGTATGCAGCTCATTTAAATAAAAAGTTTGAAGAGCTGTGAAAAGTTGTCCATTCATAAAGTGTGTCAGTGTGTTATAAGGATGCCATGTTTCTCCTGTTAGAGCCTCTTACCCAAACATCAGCCTGTTCAATGCTCTGATCTCTTCAACATCTTAAGTAAATTATACTACACAGTTTTCTCCCCAGTAAAAGAATATTTTCTGCATCAGTTTGTCTTCCATTTTATCTGAGACATACAAGGATCAAATCTTAGTTTATTTTTGCAATATTGCTCTTAAATATAACTAAAGCTTTCAGCCAGTGGTCATTTTTGTCACGGCTAGTGGAGTGAGCTGTGTGGAGGAATGAATGAGGACCCAAATGCAGGCACTTGCTGAGATGCGAGGGAGGTTTATAGCAAAACAAAACACAAGGCGAGGATGGCAAAACAGAACTAAAAGTAACCTGAACTGGGAGAAACTAAAGAACTAAACAGTAAACCTGAACACAAAGGAAGAAGAGCGGAGGTATATGAAGGATGACACCAGGGAGAACACATGGTAGATTCACAGATGGACCAGTAATCAGCACACGAGTTCATACAACCGAGATACACACTGAAGAACACTGGGAAATTACACACAGCTGGGGGGACACAACTGGACCTGATGAACCTGACGGGACAGGGGAAACACAAACATCAGGGCCCAACAGAGGGAGCAAAAAACCAAAAGTCAGAATGCCAGTTCAAAAAAGCCTAATATTAATAATAATAACACACAAAACCAAAATCAAGATTTCACGGACTCATAATTTTATATTATTATTTGTCTGTTAGACAGTCACGCAGGTATAAGTGATATGAAATACAAATAAATACCTTAAATTTTAACTAAAATATAATATTTGAGACAACTCAGTTCAATTTCATTACTGAGGATTTTTGTCCTTCAAAAATGGTGTATATATAGTTAAATATCAATAATGTAAATCTGTTACATTTGTACCATCTAAATGAAATGAGACTTCCAAGAGCTACACTAGCAAACTAGTTTAACTAGCTAAACTTTGCATGATTGGTTTAAGGGAAACAGCGCATGGTTCTAATGTTCACCCAGATACATCACATGGAGATGGAACAACACAATTTTCTCCAGTAAAAGTCAAACAAATGATATAAAATAAAAATGTTCTCTATTTCTATCGAACCAAAGTGTAGCTGCATATGTCGTGGTTTCTAGACAACAGAAATCGTCACGTTAGTGGGTCACGGACCCAGTGCCATAGGTTTATTATTGAACTGATACTTCTGACTATTATGATTTTTTGCTCATGTTACATTCTTAGTTCTTGGATTATGGTTTCTATCACATACCATTTCTAGATTTAAGATTCAAGATTCTTTATTTGTCACGTGCATGGTTATACAGGTATAACATGCAGTGAAATTTGACCTGATATGCTCCTCGACTGTGCAAAGAAAAAAGAGAGAGAAAGAACTTTATATACAGTGAATGAGTATATACAAAGAGGACATTATGTGCAGCAAGTGGGTGGGTTATGTACATTATATAAATAAAATAAAATAAAATAAAATAAAATAAAATAAAATAAAACAATCTGGAAATTTACAGCTTGTGTACATTGCGTGGGTAGGGTGTTAAAGTGTCTTGCGCTGTAGTGAGGCCAGAAGAATCAGGATGATATGAGAATGTGGATTATGGTGGGGGGGGGGGCTGATTCAACACACAGATGGCCTGATGATAAAAACTCCTCTTGAGCCTCTCTGTTTTCGTTCAGATGGTACAGAACCTTCTGCCTGATTTCAGAAACTGGAACAGTTCGTTGCTGGGATGGGACGCGTCCTTCAAAATCTGAGTTGCTCTAGTCCAGCATCTCCTGACGTAAATGTCCTGTAGGGAAGGGAGAGCAGTCCTGCAGCAACGTTCTGCCATATGGATCACTCTCTGAGGAGCTTTTTATCCTTGACACAGCTATTTCCATACCAGCATGTGATGTTCTGTGTGAGGATGCTCTCCACAGCACCTGTATAGAAAGTCCTGAGGATCACTGGAGAGACACTGAACTTCCTCAGTTGTCGTAGGTGGTACAGGTGCTGCCTAGCCTTTTTGGACTGGACCTGAATGTGGGCTGACCATCTCAGGTCTGAGGAGATGTGGACACCGAGATACTTGAAGGACTGCACTCTCTCCACTGGAGCTCCATTAATGATAATGGGCTTGTAGTCTCTGTGATGACTCCTTCTGATGTCCACTACCAGCTCCTTGGTCTTGCCGACGTTCAGCTGGAGGTGGTTGTCCCAGCACCACGATGCCAGATTCTTCACTTCATCCATCTAGGCCGCCTCATCGTTGTTGGAGATGGCGCCCAACACCACTGTGTCGTCAGCGAACTTCACAATGGTATTGGAACTGTGGGTGGCCACACAGTCTGAAGTGTAGAGGGAGTAGAGCAGTGATGAGAGGACACACCCCTGTGGTGCTCCCGTGCTGATGGTGATGCTGTCAGAGATGCACCTACCCACCCTCACCACCTGAGTTTTGCGAGTGAGGAAGTCCAACACCCATCCACACAGACGACTGTTGAATCCCAGATCCCTCAGCTTTGTGAACAGTCTACCGGGCACTATTGTGTTAAATGCTGAGCTGTAATCAACAAACAGCAATCTCACATAGTTACCCTGTTTCTTGTCCACGTAGCTAAGGGTGGTGTGCAGGACATGAGCGATGGCGTCCTCCAGTTTAGGTCAACCCTCCTAGTTTGAGTTTTATTTTTCTTTTATAGTATTCATGTGTTGTGTTGCTAAGTTTGTTTTGCCAGCAAATAAAGCTGCTGCTTTTAATATTCAGTCTCTGAGTCCTGTGTTTGGGTCCAACCACTTCCTGCCACACAGCTCACCGTGACAGACCTGGCCTACATAGACCAGGTAGATCAGGTTCTTTGAAGGATTCTGCCCCTTAATTTGGACACAGCCTGTGTCTGCACATCTGCCTGTTTAAGCACAGGAAGTAGTTTCTAGTTTCATCAAATTTGTCAACTTCCTGCGGTAGCTGTCATGTGACTGTTAGTGGCTCAGAGAGGTATTAAAAAACAGGAAGTGGGGTTGCTAAGCCGTTGCTATGTTTCTGATGTCACACAGACTAGGATGAGGAGGATTATACACCAGAGAAACCTCAGGCTGTTCTTCCTGCTCAGGTCAAAGGTCATCTTTCTGCCACCTGGTTACTGAGTGTTGTATGTCATAGAGGTATTGCACAATCCCCTCTAATACAGGCTCTGTTTACTCTTCTACTGATATTGGATTTAAACAGGTAGAACTCACCCAATGTGGGTGGAGCAAGTCTGTGTAAGATCTTATAAATAGAACAGGCAAACATAAATATCTTAAAATTTTGAAAAGATTAGAAATTATATTTCTGGAGTGTGAGACAATGATCGAATTAAATAATGGTTTTCTGTCTAACGCTTTTAAGGCCTTTTAAAATAAACATTCTGTTGGCTTTAAAGTAGCGGTAACTGAAAGTAACGAATTAGTGAATTAATATTCTATATAAGAAAATACAGAATAGAGAAACATCCTGGCTGCTATTTGGCAGTAATTATGTAATTTATCTAAAATTAGGTTAAAATTTATGTTTTCAGATATGTTCTTAACATGATTCTCAAACGATAAGGTGGAATCTATAATAACACAAAGATACTGAAGAAGAAAAAAATCCACGTACAATTTGAACTTCTTGATGTTGGTCGCTTTTGAGAGAACCGTGCAAATTTTTTAAAAAAAATTAACTAATAGAATTGACTTCTCATGAATACAGTTCATTGCTTTTGTCAGTATTTGTAAAACGTCCATATCAGACTCTGCCTGTGTAAAAATAATAGCATTATCTGCACACAGCTGGTTGTTGATGTTCTGACAAACATTTGGTAAATCATGAATGTAAAATGAAAACTAGAGTGCGAAAATTTCAGAAGAAATTTTAAGTGTGCCTTTGCTACTGCCAATGAGTGTAGTTTGCGATTCATACCACTACAGGGAGCAACACGCACCATGAGTGTAGTTTTCCATTCATACCACTAAAACGACCCAAACGGAATACAGCTGATTTTCAAGTCAAATCAAAGTAAACTGTACTTTGATCTCTGCTATATGCAGTGCAGCATACAGAGAGACGGGAGGACGAGGCTGCAACTACATCACAGGAAAAAAGCTAATAAATAGAAAGAAATTTGCATGCACTTTTTTGTTTTATTTTGTTTTGTTTTCTTACACAGCGTTCTGATTGGCTGTAGACCATTGTCAATCAATCTCGTGCATTATCTCCTGTACAGTACAGAATGCGTTCAGCTTGTCAAATTTATATAAATATTTGATCGCTAGCAGTGTGACTTTTGAACTCAGAGCCCAACACACACCAACACAACAGCCGAGAGAGCACAGACTTTA
Source organism: Oreochromis aureus (assembly GCF_013358895.1). Classification (NCBI taxonomy): domain Eukaryota; kingdom Metazoa; phylum Chordata; class Actinopteri; order Cichliformes; family Cichlidae; genus Oreochromis; species Oreochromis aureus. The sequence continues at coordinate 41,572,810 of NC_052956.1, read as the reverse complement.
AGCCGGCGAGGCGTGATTGCAGATGCCGCTCAGGTGCGTCCGCCTCCCCTGCAACGGCACTGCATTATGACTAGAGACCGGCCCACCAGGTATTAAAGCCATAAAGCCTTTGAATGAAAACCAAAGCTGTTGTGACAGTGATGTAAGTCAGCTTACATCACTGTCATACATATTCCTGTCGGTATATGTATGATTTCTATACATTTTACGTCAGATAAAAATGTTAGTCGTAAGATTCAGATAATCATTTAATAAAAGCCAGATATTTTAAATGAGAATAAGAAAGAAAAGTATTTCTTTGTGCCCCCCTTTCCCTGTTAATAGCCTACATGGCCCCCCTGGCAAAAGCTTTGCTAGATCCGCCCCTGCACAGTTACCAGCTGTCAGCTACACAGAAAAGGATCTTGGTGTTATTTGTCTCTCAGAAACAGTTCATAACTTCCCTTCAACTCATTCATGTCACCTAAAGGGTAAACCTGTTTCTCCATCACCTGTTCAGCTATGATGATTAAGTAAGGACATCTCCTGGTTTAATCTTCACGTTTCCCTCTCACTAGGATGACTGTGGCTACAATGTAGCTTGCCATCACCAGTGTGTGAATGTGTGTGTGAATGGGTGGATGACTGGATGTGTAAAGCGTTTTGGGGTCCTTAGGGACTAGTAAAGCGCTATACAAATACAGGCCATTTAGGATATCCAAACCGATATCATGACCAGCAGCTTTTTTGTGGCTCCAGCAAATATCAGCTGATACTAGAAATTAATATCAAATAAATTCTAACAACAGCTGATCAAGCTTAAACGTGCTTCTGTTGTTTAGTGCGACATCCGCCGATTTCCCCGTTCTGGCACAAAGTGGGCGATAAACAAACACGAGAGAAAAGCCGATCAGCTGATCATTGATCAATTTCATGATTGAAGTTACAGCAGGCGAGACAGGGGGATAGCATGACAGCAGAAGAGGCAGCTGTGCAGTGTAACGACAGGATAAATCCAGCTTTGTGTCTTTTTGCATTCTAGCTGAAGTACGGGACAAACTGTGTTCCTTTTCAGCTCAATAGGAAACGCGTAATATTTTCTCTGAATGCGGGACGATTCCGTTTGTACGGAACGGTTGGCAACTCTACTAACTAACCTTATGAATAAAATAAAGTTCAACATCAGTAACATAGCACGCACACAGCTGTATAGAAACTCCGTCATGCTAGCTAGCACGCAGTACGAGTTATTGTAACTGATTGCAAAAAGTCAGCACAAAGAAAATAAACTACACCTATACTTGGTTTATATCTGATCCAGATAGTCTGCAGTCATAACTTCTTACCTGAAATTCAGTTCACCTGACGCTCGGACCAGCGGCCGCCTCGGGTCTGCTTCTCCTGCCTTCGGTTTCCCTGATCCACCGGCTGCCCTCGGTTTGACCTCCGCGTTAGCCACCACCAAACAACTGAGTTATTTTTTCACATCGACCAGCATCTGAACAATCCACCACCTTTCACTGTTTATACCGTTATTTTAACCCTTGTGTGGTGTTTGTATTTTTGTTACTCAGCCAGTGTTCATGGGTCTGGTGGACCCGGTAGAGTTTTGGCTTTCCAATTAACACTATCAAACAATTTTATGTTAAATTACTCAACAGATGTTTACTTCATCCCAATTACGAGCCATGTGAACAGCAAACATGGTTAATTCTTTCCCTTTACCTTTGTTCGATCACATTTATGAATTAATGTGCTTCTTGTTTTTTTTTTATAAAATGTTATAAAAAAAAAAATAAAATCAGTTATAATCAAGTGTAAATATCTTTATACCATATTTTGCAGGTTTTGATGGTATATACTGCCTAAAGGGGTAACGGCCTCTAAATGGCATGGGTCTCACAGACCCGAACACCATACAAGGGTTAAAAATTAAGATAAAAAATCTTAAAACGAACATAAGTCCAGCTGTGACCCCGAGTCTTTGTGAGAGATTGGGGGGGGGGGTGAAAGGAGAGAGAAAACCGCTGTCGCTGTAAGCCCGGTCGCTTTTCAGCCAAGCCGCGCTAGCTAGCTAGCCGGCTAGCTGTCAGGCGGCTGAGTGATTTTAAAAAAAAGTCAGCACAAAGAAAAGAAAATAAACACCTGACACTCGGACCGGCGGCAGCCTCGGATCTCTCTTTCTCCCGCATGTCTTCTCTCATACTGGCTGGCTTCCCTCTTTTGGAGCTCCGCGTTAGCCACCACCAAACAACTGAGTTATTTTTTCCACATCGACCAGCAGCATCTGGCAGATCCGCCACGTTTCATGTTTATACCGTTACTAAAATGAATAAATGAATCATCTGCCCATATAAACGAAAAATAAGTCCAGCTGTTACCCCGAGTCTTTGCGAAAGCCGGCCTCGGTGTCAGCCAGCCCGGGTCGCTTTTCAGCCAAGCCGCGCTATCTAGCTAGCCGGCTACCTGTCAGGCAGCACCGACATCGTCAGAGCACTGTTGCTAATATGGGATGTCTTGATGAAACGAGCAGATATTTGAAGTTTACACAGCCACATTCTTGCCTGAAAAAATCTTAAAAGTTTATTTTGTGACCTAGAAACAGTAATAAGATCAATATAAAAACGAAGTGGTGGCCGCCATTGTTTGACTCGGCAGAGGCGTGCTATGAATTGTGGGATATGGAGTTTTCCACCAAGCATTACCGTAACTAAAGAATGGTTCGCGCAATCTTAAAAATTCCAATGGTTCCTGAAAGCAGCGACGCTGTGCACGCCATTGATATTGTCGTCATTACGGTAATCCGAATAAGGGTAGACAGGCCGTACCACTGCCGGCATACGACTACAGAGAGCCAAGTTTGACTTTCGTTTCAATGGGACCAAAGGATGGAGCCAACACACCACAAATAAATCTTTCCCATTCATTTCAATGGGCCAAAAAATGGGCCAAAATTTGCACTAAAATATTAATATTTAAAAAACTATAAAAGTCATGAACACCAAAGGTCATAAACACCATTCCTGATCCACCCGCACAAAATGATATAACATATGTGAAGCTTGTCTCAAAACTGTGGGGTGAGTTACGCGTCGAAATTTCAGGCGGAAGATTGAGAATAATAATAACTAGAAAAATTTCCATTTCCTGCAAAAATGCTGTGTGAATGCCTTGCAGTGGAATCGGAAAACAGCAGAAGGAGAACAATCTGCTGAAAAGAGCTGAGGAATCTGAAATTTGATCAGAAAAGAGGTGAAAACTGAAAATCCTGCTGAGAAGAGGTGAAGAAGCTAAAATTCGTGTTGAAAAGAGTTTAAAAAGTTAAAGAGTTCACTAAATTGTTTTTTTTTTTTACCTTTTGCAGCATTTGAACCCTGGCCTCCTGATCTGAGAACTGCTGCTCAGCTCACTGAGCCAAACCGGATTTTAAATAACTGAAGAGAGGTGTAAAAGCTGGAAATTTTACTGAAAACAGTTGAATAAGTTGAACTTTGTGCAGAACAGAGGTGAAACACTGAAAATTCCACTGAAAACAGGTGAAAAAACTGAAAATTCCGCTGAAAACAGGTGAAAAAACTGAAAACTCTGCTGAAAACAGGCAAAGAAGCTGAAAATTCTGCTGAAAAGAGTTTAATCAGCAGAACTTCTGCAGAAAAGAGGTAAAAAAGCAGAACTTTGCGCTGAAAAGAGGTGAATCAGCAGAATTTCTGCTCAAAATAGGTTTTTGCTGAAAAGAGGTTTTTGCTGAAAACAGCTGAAAAAGCTGGGATTTGTGCTGAAAAGTGGTGAAAAAACTGAAAATTCTGCTGAAAAGGGGTGAAAAAGCTGAAATTTGTGTTGAAAAGAGTTAAAAAAAAGTTTAACTGTTCACTGAAAGAAATGTTGCCATAAGCGGGATTTGAACCCGGGCCTCCCAGTCTGAGAACGGATGCTCATCTCACTGAGCTAAAACACAGGTCAAAAAGGCAAGGAAAATCAGTCACGCCACTCATAATATGGCAGAAATGGGCAAAAAATATTGCAAAAAAAATTCAATATCTCAAAAAGTATAGAAGTTATGAGCACCAAAAGTCATTGCCAGCATTAGCAGAAAAAGCAGAGGTTTTTAAAGTTTGAATGGCGAAAATTGGATAAAAACTGAGGGAGTAGTTAAGTGCCAAAAAAAGTACGGAAGCAACTAGAATAAAGTATAAAGAACTAGAAAAATTTGCATTTCCTGTGAAAATGTTGTGTGGATGCCTTAACGCTGAAGCTGTCTGCTGAAAAGCTGAAAAAGATGAAAACTTGCAAAAAGTTGTATGGTGGTGAAGAAACTGAAAAATCTGCTAAAAAAAAGTGAAGAAGGAGAGATTTTTGCTTAAAAGTGGTGAGAAGCAAAAATTCTACTGAAAAGGTGTAAAGACGGCGACATTTTGCTAAAAAGTGGTGTGAAAAAAAACAACGTTGCCCTGAGCAGGAGTCGAACCCTGCCCTCCTGGTCTCAATGTAGCTACTCATCTCACTGAGCCAAACTCATTCTCACAAAGAAGAGGTGGAGAGACGGACAATTCTGCTGAAATGAGCAGAAGCTGCTGAGAATTGTGCTGATAAGTGGTGAAAAGGCTGAAAATTTTGCAGAAAAGAGGTGAATCAGCAGAATTTCTGCTGAAAAGAGGTAAAGAAGCAGAAAGTTGCGCTGAAAAGAGATGAATCAGCAGAATTTCTGCTCAAAAGAGGTTTTTTCTGAAAATAGCTGAGATTTGTGCTAATAAGAGGAGAAAAGGCTGAAAATTTTGCAGAAGAGGTGAACAAGCAGAATTTGGGCTGAAAAGCGGTGAAAATTCTGAAAATTCTGCTGAAAAGAGTTCAATCAGCAGAATTTCTGCTGAAAAGAGTTCAATCAGCAGAATTCTGCTGAAAAGAGGTTTTGCTGAAAACAGCTGAAAAGCTGGGATTTGTGCTGAAAAGTGGTGAAAAACTGAAAATTTTGCTGAAAAGGGTGGAAAAGCGGAAATTTGTGTTGAAAAGAGTTAAAAAGTTTAACTGTAAACTGAAAGAAATGTTGCCATAAGCGGGATTTGAACCCGGGCCTCCCAGTCTGAGAACGGCTGCTCATCTCACTGAGCTAAAACACGGTTCAACCGGCAAGGAAAACTAGTGACCCCACTGATAATGTGCAAAATGGGCAAAAATATTGCAAAAAAAATTCAATATCTCAAAAAGTATAGAAGTTATGAGCACCAAAAGTCATAGCAAACATTAGCAGAAAGAGCAGAATTTTTTAAAGTTTGAACTGAGAAAATCGGCTGAAAACTGAGGGAGTAGATAAGCGGCAAAAACGTCACGGAAGCAACTTGAAGAATAACTAGAAAATTTGCATTTCCTGCGAAAATGCTGTGTGGATGCCTTAACGCTGAAGCTGTCTGCTGAAAAGCTGAAAAAGATGAAAACTTGCAAAAAGTTGTATGGTGGTGAAGAAACTGAAAAATCTGCTAAAAAAAAGTGAAGAAGGAGAGATTTTTGCTTAAAAGTGGTGAGAAGCAAAAAATTCTACTGAAAAGGTGTAAAGACGGCGACATTTTGCTAAAAAAGTGGTGTGAAAAAAAACAACGTTGCCCTGAGCAGGAGTCGAACCCTGCCCTCCTGGTCTCAATGTAGCTACTCATCTCACTGAGCCAAACTCATTCTCACAAAGAAGAGGTGGAGAGACGGACAATTCTGCTGAAATGAGCAGAAGCTGCTGAGAATTGTGCTGATAAGTGGTGAAAAGGCTGAAAATTTTGCAGAAAAGAGGTGAATCAGCAGAATTTCTGCTGAAAAGAGGTAAAGAAGCAGAAAGTTGCGCTGAAAAGAGATGAATCAGCAGAATTTCTGCTCAAAAGAGGTTTTTTCTGAAAATAGCTGAGATTTGTGCTAATAAGAGGAGAAAAGGCTGAAAATTTTGCAGAAGAGGTGAACAAGCAGAATTTGGGCTGAAAAGCGGTGAAAATTCTGAAAATTCTGCTGAAAAGAGTTCAATCAGCAGAATTTCTGCTGAAAAGAGTTCAATCAGCAGAATTCTGCTGAAAAGAGGTTTTTGCTGAAAACAGCTGAAAAAGCTGGGATTTGTGCTGAAAAGTGGTGAAAAAACTGAAAATTTTGCTGAAAAGGGGTGGAAAAGCGGAAATTTGTGTTGAAAAGAGTTAAAAAAGTTTAACTGTAAACTGAAAGAAATGTTGCCATAAGCGGGATTTGAACCCGGGCCTCCCAGTCTGAGAACGGCTGCTCATCTCACTGAGCTAAAACACGGTTCAACCGGGCAAGGAAAACTAGTGACCCCACTGATAATGTGCAAAAAAATGGGCAAAAATATTGCAAAAAAATTCAATATCTCAAAAAGTATAGAAGTTATGAGCACCAAAAGTCATAGCAAACATTAGCAGAAAGAGCAGAATTTTTTAAAGTTTGAACTGAGAAAATCGGCTGAAAACTGAGGGAGTAGATAAGCGGCAAAAAACGTACGGAAGCAACTTGAAGAATAACTAGAAAAATTTGCATTTCCTGCGAAAATGCTGTGTGGATGCCTTAATGCTGAAGCTGTCTGCTCAACAACTGAAAAAGATGAAAAGTTGCAAAAAGTTGTATGGTGGTGGAAAAAAAACCATTGCCCTGAGCAGGATTCGAACCTGGTCTTCTAGGTCTTGAAGCAGCCACTCATCTCACTGAGCTAAACTCATTCTGACAAAGAAGAGGTGGAGAGACGGACAATTCTGCTGAAATGAGCAGAAGCTGCTGAGAATTGTGCTGATAAGAGGAGAAAAGGCTGAAAATTTTGCAGAAAAGAGGTGAATCAGCAGAATTTCTGCTGAAAAGAGGTAAAGAAGCAGAAAGTTGCGCTGAAAAGACATGAATCAGCAGAATTTTTGGTCAAAAGTGTTTTTCTGAAAACAGCTGAGTTGTGCTAATAAGAGGTGAAAAGGCTGAAAATTATGCAGAAGAGGTGAATAAGCAGAATTTGGCCTTAAAAGAGGTGAAAATTCTGCTGAAAAGAGTTCAATCAGCAGAATTTCTGCTGAAAAGAGTTCTGCAGAACTCTTTTCAGATTTCTGCTGAAAAGAGGTTTTTGCTGAAAACAGCAGAAAAAGCTGGGATTTGTGCTGAAAAGTGGTGAAAAAACTGTAAATTTTGCTGTAAAGGGGTGAAAAAGCTGAAATTGAGTTAAAAAAGTTTAACTGACCTCATAGAAGTGGTCCATACGTATAAATATCTTGGCTTTCTAATTGATGATTCTTTGACCTTTAAACCTCACATAGACAATCTTGTGATAAAACTCAAATTAAAATTGGGATTTTTCTTTCGAAACAAATTTTGTTTTTCCTTTGAGACAAAAAAGCATCTTGTGAATGCTACATTTTTATCTGTTTTAGATTATGGTGATCTGCTGTATATGAATGCTTCTGCCCAGTGTCTTCAAAAGATCGATTCAGTATATCATGCTTCTTTACGGTTTATTACAAACTGTAGGGCTTTGACCCATAGTTGTGATCTGTATGTTCGTGTGGGGTGGCCTTCGTTGTCCTCCAGGAGATTTGCTCACTGGTGCATCTTTATTTATAAGGCCCTGCTTGGTCTAATGCCCACTTACATTTGTGATCTGCTCACACGGAAAAGCACTGTTTCCTATAGCTTGCGTTCAAGCGATCTTTTGTTGCTTAATGTTCCATTTGCCAGAACCGAACTGGGAAAGAGGGCTTTTATTTATGCTGCCCCATCCACATGGAACAAGATGCAAAAAGATTGGAAGATAGCAGATCTTATTTCATTAAATGCTTTTAAGTCTAGATTGAGAGAGTCAGAGAAAATTGTTGTTTAAAATGTAATTGTTATTTTACAATATGTATGTAACTTTGTAATTTTTAACGTGTTGTCGCCTCTTGGCCAGGACTCCCTTGAAAAAGAGGTTCTTAATCTCAATGGGATTATTTTTCCTGGTTAAATAAAGGTTATAATAAAAAAAAATAAACTGTTAACTGAAAGAAATGTTGCCATAAGCGGGATTTGAACCCCGGCCTCCCAGTCTGAGAACGGAAGCTGATCTCACTGAGCTAAAACACAGGTCATCCCGGCAAGGAAAATCAGTGAGGCCACTGATAATATGGCAGAAATGGGCAAAAAATATTGCAAAAAAAATTCAATATCTCAAATAGTATAGAAGTTATGAGCACCAAAAGTCATAGCAAACATTAGCAGAAAGAGCAGAATTTTTTAAAGTTTGAACTGAGAAAATCGGCTGAAAACTGAGGCAGTAGTTAAGCGGCAAAAAACGTACGGAAACCCCAAGAATAACTAGAAAAATTTCCTGCGAAAATGCTGTGTGGATGCCTTTACGCTGAAGCCGTCTGCTGAAAAGATGAAAAAGATGAAAAGTTGCATGGTGGTGAAAAAAAAAAAATTGCCCTGAGCAGGATTCGAACCTGGCCCTCCTGGACGCAAGGCAGCTACTCATCTCACTGATCCAAACTCATTCTCACAAAGAAGAGGTGGAGAGACGGACAATTCTGCTGAAATTAGCAGAAGCTGCTGAGAATTGTGCTAATAAGAGGTGAAAAGGCTGAAAATTTTGCAGAAAATAGGTGAATCAGCAGAATTTCTGCTGAAAATAGGTAAAGAAGCAGAAAGTTGTGCTGAAAAGAGGTGAATCAGCAGAATTTCTGCTCAAAACTGTTTTTTCTGAAAACAGCTGAGATTTGTGCTAATAAGAGGTGAAAAGGCTGAAAATTTTGCAGAAGAGGTGAATAAGCAGAATTTTCAGCAGAATTCTGCCGAAAAGATGTTTTTGCTGAAAATACCTGAAAAAGCAGGGACTTGTGCTGAAAAGTGGTGAAAAAAAAATATTGCTGTGAGCAGGATTTGAACCTGGCCCTCCTGGTCTCAAGGCAGCCACTCATCTCACTGAGCCAAACTCACTCTTGCAAAGAACAGGTGGAGAGACTCATAATTCTGCTGAAATGAGCAGAAGCTGCTCAAACTTCTGCAGAAAAGAGGTGAATCAGCAGAATTTCTGCTGAAAAGAGGTAAAACAACCTGTTTCTGCTCAAATTCACCAATCAGAGGTACTGCCTCTGTCTGCTTCATCAGGTGGGTACTTGTATGTATTTCTGCCATGGAGCATTAACAAGAATCTGAGGTCCATATTAGAAAAGCTGCTAAAATCATAAAACGTGCGCTGAAAGAGATGAATCAGCAGAGTTTCTGCTGAAAAGAGTTGTTTTTTTTGAATACAGCCAAAAGGCTGGAATTTGTGCTGAAAAGGGTGAAAAAAATGAAAATTTTGCTGAAAAGGGGTGAAGAAGCTAAAGTATACCAAATCAAAGTATTTGTGCCAAAACATAGTGTTTCTGCCATATTGTGGTACTACTACATTACAACATGAATACGGATTAAAGATGAAAGAAACTGGCAACAAATTCCTCCACTACAAACCAGTCTGATACCACTTCTTTGCAGTGTTCACATTTACTAAGGCACTATCCAAAAGGCGCCACAAGAGGGCACTCCAACACAACAGATGACCTATGCACACTGATGCACTTAGTAACAGTCAGCCTCCTTGAATTGGCAGAAATACTGTGATTTAGTAGTAATACTATAACATAACAGATATACTGTGATGTTGCAGACAGACATAGTATGTTTTTGCACTACTCATTTGTAGTGAAAGAAATTAGCAATATAAATTAGAGGTCTGTGATAGTGTATAAATTTGTAGGGAAAAAAAATGTTGACCAAGGTGGGATTGAACGCACGACCTTTGAACTGCAGAGACGTGTCATTACTTACTCTGCTGAAATTAGCAGAAGCTGCTGAGAATTGTGTTGATAAGAGGTGAAAAGGCTGAAAATTTTGCAGAAAAGAGGTGAATCAGCAGAATTTCTGCTGAAAAGAGGTAAAGAAGCAAAAACTTGCGCTGAAAAGAGATGAATCAGCAGAATTTCTGCTCAAAAGAGTTTAAGAAGCAGAAAGTTGCGCTGAAAAGAGATGAATCAGCAGAATTTCTGCTTAAAAGAGTTTTTCCTGAAAACAGCTGAGATTTGTGCTAATAAGAGGTGAAAAGGCTGAAAATTTTGCAGAAGAGGTGAACAAGCAGAATTTGGGCTGAAAAGAGGTGAAAATTCTGCTGAAAACAGTTCAATCAGCAGAATTTCTGCTGAAAAGTGTTCTGCAGAACTCTTTTCAGAATTCTGCTGAAAAGATGTTTTTGCTGAAAATAGCTGAAAAAGCTGGGAAACTGAAAATTTTGCTGAAAAGGGGTGAAAAAGCTGAAACTTAGTTAAAAAAGTTTCTCTGCGTAAAACAGGTTTCTGCTTAAAACAGCTAAAAAGTTGAGATTTGTGCTGAAAACAGGTGTTCAAATCCCATGACCAGGATTTGAACCTGGTCCTTCTGGTCTCAAGGAAGCTACTCATCTCACTGAACTAAACTTGTTCCGACAAACACAAGGGATGGAGAAACTGACAATTTTGCTAAATGAGCAGAAGCTGCTGAGTTCTGTGCTGAGAAGATGTGAAAAGCTGAAAAATTTGCAGAAAAGAGGTGAATCAGCAGAATTTCTGCAGAAAAGATGGAAAGAAGAAGAACATTGCGCTGAAAAGAGGTAAATCAGCAGAATTTCTGCTGAAAAGACGGAAAGAAGCAATCACAGTAGCTGCTCATCTCACTGAGCCAAAGCAGTTCTTGTCCCACCAAGAGATATGATGAGAAAAAATATGCAGGGGGGGGCGAAGAAGCTGAATTGTTGTGAAAAGAGGTGAAAAAGCTGAAATTCTTCTGAAAGAGCAGAACAGGCTGAAAATTTTCAGCTACTCATTGAGCCAAACTGGTTCTCACATAACTGAAAAAAGGTGAAAAAGCTGAAAATTCTGATAAAAACATCAGAAGTGGCTGACATTTGTGCTGATAAGAGGTGAAAACACAAACTTTCTGCTGAAAAGAGGCAGAACAACCTGGTTCTGCTCAATTTCACCAATCAGAGGTACTGCTTCTGTCTGCTTCATCAGGCTGTGTACTTGTTTCTGCCATGGAGCGTTAAAGAGGAATCTGAGGTCCAAATTAGAAAAGCTGCTAAAATCATAAAACTTTGCAGAATTGTAATAAATTAGCAATATAAATTACAGGTCTGTGATAGTGTATAAATTTGAAGTGAAAAAAAAAAACGTGGACCAAGGTGGATTTGAACCCACGACCTTTGGGCTGCAGACCCGTGTCATTACCAATTGCGCCACCTGGAAAGGGGGCACCAAAACCAGATTGATAACCAGTCAGAAATAGATCGCAGTGAGAGGTGAAAAACGCCGCTTTTGGAGTTACAAAACGTCGTGTAACTCAAAAACTAGGAGGGCTAGCAGCATAATTCTTGTACTGGGTGAATCAGCGGACTTTGGTGTACTTTGACTGCGATTTTCATTGCTCTTTCTACCTCCATCGCGGAGATATGACGAGAGAAGAAACGGCTTCATTTCCGGAGTTTGAAAAGTGAGAGGAGGACAGATTTCCACCCTCAAACAAACGTAATTTATGGCTCAACAGTAAGATGACAGTAAAACTGCTCACACCATGACTGTCAGCAGTGTCTGAAGATAAATTAGCAGCATGCAGATGAATCTTACAAAGCAGCTCAGAGGGAGAAACTGAACTTGTATTTCCACCCCAAGCTGGTAGGGGATGCTCTTTATTAAACACTTGCTTGTGCTACAATGTGCTTCAAGGGTCATTAACAGCATAAGAGAACTCACTTATGGTACTGCATTCTTCCTATAAAACAATAACTGTCAGTGACTTTGTACCGTAGTATAAACACAACATTCAAGACAACAGTTAAAAAGTAACGTAACCATAAACAATGAAACAAGAACATCTAAACAGCAGCACATGTCCCAAGGCATGATGGGAGAGAACTAGCTGTTCCACCAACACGCCACATTATTTATGATTTATGATTTGGCAGAAACACTGGGAATTGGTATAAATAGTATGATTTACATGAAATACTTTGACTTAGCAGAAATTCTATAATCTAGCAAAAAGCACTTCAGCATAGCAGAAATTCTATGATTGAGCAGAATTACTAGGATTTAGCACAAACACTATGATTTGGCTCAAAAACCTTTATTTTGCAGTTATATTGTGATTTGGCAGAAATGCTGTGCTTTGGAACAAGTACCAAGATTTGGCAGAAATACTATGAGCAGTAATAATATAACATAGCAGAAATACTGTTATTTTGTGGAAATAGTATGCTTTGGCACAAATACCATGATTTGGCAAAAACACTGATTTAACAGAAATACTATGATTGAGCAGAAGTACTAAGATGTAGTAGAAGTACTTTGATTTAGCAGAAATACTATTATGGAGTAGTAATGGTTTAACATGGGAGAAATATTGATACAGACACACAAACATACACATACACAGAGCCTAAAAGGAACAGAGGCTGTGAAGAGTCTGGACTTGGTATATCTAGGTCAGTTAAATTGGCTGCACCTGCTGTAATCAGCCCTTACACACACAGACACAGAGAGAGGTATAAGTTTTCTGCAGTGTATTTCTCACATTCAGGATTCCCCTCAAACAAATGGCCATAATTTCCTAACCATAGGGGCTAGAAAGCTCATTCTGACATCGTTTTGTTCAGAAGAGATGGGGAATCTTAAGGTCTTCATAATTCAGAGATAAAATATAGATTATTGAAGATATATGACTTGTAACACACTGCAACTGAGTAGAGGCGAAGCAAAACTGCCTTGACTTGGCCTCAAACAACGTTTTGTAACTCTAAATCTATATGGATCATCAAAATCATTCTTTCACTGTAAGAAACAGCAGGCTTTGGTGAACAGTCATGGAAATTTTCAGGACTCTGTTGCAATCCATCAAAAGATATGACGAGAGAAAAAGTATCTCATTTCCAGAGTTTGAAATCTGAAGAGATCTGAGCGAGGGACAAATTTCCTACTCTCAAACATATGCAATTCATGGCCAAACGGTAATAGGTGAGAAAAAAATTCTTGAATTGTGAGCATCAGGACTGTCTGAAGATATATTGGCACAAGCGTCATGTCTCAACTCTGTTTTGTTAAGGAGATATGACGATTTGAAAATGCCTCTAATTAGGGAAATCCAGCGGTGATTTTGAACAAGCTCTCCATTGACTTTCTATGGAGAGTTTTGAGACTTTGTGTTGGTCTGAGAAGATTTGCCAAAATTCTATAAATCCCACAACAATGATAGTGACATTTTCTGAAAGCCTGCAAAAATACCTACATTTTGATGTATAATTTGTGGGAGTTGAGTGGAAATTGAGCGAGTAGCAAGAAGTTGTTCGGACATGAAGAGAAAATTCAGAATGGACGAGTGTACACTCTGAGTTAACTGCATAGCAACCATAACAACGCATGTATTTTCTGAAAAATCACAATTTTGCAACTGAAAACTTAAAGAGAGATAAGATTAAAACGGTAGAAGATCTGAAAAAGCTGAATCATTCAGGAATAGCCCAATAGTCTGAGAACATTTTAAAGTTTGAATGGAGTTTCTAGGTGAAAGTATGACAAAGTAGTTATGTTTCAAAAACAAGCAAGTTTTAGCAGAATTGTGGAAGTTTTCCATTCATTTCAATGGGACAAATTAAAGGAAAAAAGTGTAATATTTTAAAAAGTATAACAGTAATAAACACCAAAAGTCATAGCTGCAATAAGCAGAAAGAGCAGAACAGTGTAGAGTTTGAACGGAGAAAATCGGACAAAAACTGCTGAAGTAGTTCAGTGCCGAAAAACGTACGGAAGCAACTTGAAGATGAAGAAAAGATAAAGAATAAAGAGAAACAGGAACTCAATAGTGTGGAAGCCCTTGAGGGCATCCACACAATAAAGAGAAACAGGAACTCAATAGTGTGGAAGCCCTTTTAGGGCATCCACACAATAAAGAATAAAGAGAAACAGGAACTCAATAGTGTGGAAGCCCTTTGAGGGCATCCACACAATAAAGAGAAACAGGAAAACAATAGTGTGGAAGCCCTTTTAGGGCATCCACACAATAAAGAATAAAGAGAAACAGGAACTCAATAGTGTGGAAGCCCTTTAGGGCATCCACACAATAAAGAGAAACAGGAACTCAATGTGTGGAAGCCCTTTGAGGGCATCCACACAATAAAGAGAAACAGCAACTCAATAGTGTGTATGCATTTGAGGGCATCCACACAACTAGAAAAAATTTGCATTTCCTGCGAAGATGCTGTGTGGATGCCTTAACGCTGAAGTTGCCTTCTGAAAAAGCTGAAAAAGTTGAAAAGTTGCAAAAAGTTATATGGTGGTGAAGAAACTGAAAATTCTGCTGAAAACAGGTGAAGAAGTAGAAAATTTTTGCTGAAAAGTGGTGAAAAGCCAAAAATTCTACTGAAAGGGGTAAAGACAGAGAAATTTTTGCTGAAAAGTAGTGGAAAAAAAATGTTTGCCTGAGCAGGATTCTAACCTGGCCCTCCTGGTCTCAAGGCAGCCACTCATCTCACTGAGCCAAACTCATTCTGACAAAGAATAGGTGGAGAGACTGACAATTTTGCTGAAATGACCAGAAGCTGCTGAGAATTGTGCTGATAAGAGGAGAAAAGGCTGAAAATTTTGCAGCAGAGGTGAATAAGCAGAATTTGGGCTGAAAAGAGGAGAAAATTCTGAAAATTCTGCTGAAAAGAGGTCAATCAGCAGAATTTCTGCTCAAATGAGCAGAAGCTGCTGAGAATTGTGCTGATGAGAGGGTAAAAGGGCTGAAAATTTTGCAGAAAAGAGGTGAATCAGCAGAATTTCTGCAGAAAAGAGGGAAAGAAGCAGAACGTTGCGCTGAAAAGAGGTGAATGAGAAGAATTTCTGCTCAAAAGAGGCAGAACAACCTGGTTCTGCTCAATTTCACCAATCAGAGGTACTGCTTCTGTCTGCTTCATCAGGCTGTGTACTTGTATGTATTTCTGCCATGGAGCGTTAAGAAGAATCTGAGGTCCATATTAGAAAAGCTGCTAAAATCATAAAACTTTGCAGAATTGTAATAAATTAGCAATTTAAATTACAGGTCTGTAATAGTGTCTAAATTTGTAGTGAAAAAAAAAACATGTGGACCAAGGTGGAATTGAACCGACGACCTTTGAGCTGCAGAGCCGTGTCATTACTGATTGCGCCACCTGGAAAGGGGGGGGGGGGGCTGAAAAACAGACACTTCAGCAGTCACAATTAGATCGCGGTGAGAGGCGAAAAACGCCGTTTTTTTGAGTTACAAAACGTCGAGTAACTCAAAAAGGAGGAGGGCTAGCAGCATAATTCTTGTACTGGGTGAATCAGCGGACTTTGGTGTACTTTGACTGCGATTTTCATTGCTCTGTGTACCCCCGTCGCGGAGATATGACGAGAGAAGAAACGGCTTCATTTTCGGAGTTTGAAAACTGAGAGGAGGACAGATTTCCACCCCTCAAACAAACGTAATTCATTGCTCAACGGTAAGATAATTGTAAAATCTGCTTCCACCGTGAGTGTCAGCAGTGTCTGAAGATATATTGGCACAAGCCTCATGTCCTAACTTTGCTTTGTTTAAGAGATATGACGATTTGAAAATGCCTCTCATTAGAGAGTCCCAGCGCTGATTTTGAACAGACTCTCAATTGACTTTCTATGGAGAGTTTTAAGACTTTGTGTTGCTCTGAGGCGATTTGATAAAAATCTGTAACTTCCTCAACAGTGATAGTGACATTTTCTGAAAGCCAGCAAAAATACCTACGTTTTGATGTATAATTTGTGGAGATTGAGTGGAAATTGAACGAGTAGCAAGAAGTTGTTCAGACATGAAGAGAAAATTCAGAACGGACCAGCACTCACTCTGAGTTAATTGCATAGCAACCATAGCAACGCATGTATTTTCTGAAAAATCACAATTTTGCAACTGAAAACTTAAAGAGGGATAAGATTAAAACGGTAGAAGATCTGGAAAAGCTGAATAATACAGGAATAGCCCAATGCGTAGAGAACATTTTAAAGTTTGAATGGAGTTTCTAGGTGAAAGTATGAGGAAGTAGTTAAGTTTCAAAAACAAACAAGTTTTAGCAGAATTGTGGAAGTTTTCCATTCATTTCAATGGGACAAAAAAAAAAAGGAAAAAAGTGTAATATTTTAAAAAGTATAATAGTAATAAACACCAAAAGATATAGCTGGAATTAGCAGAAAGAGCAGAACAGTTTAGAGTTTGAACCGTGAAAATCGGCTGAAAACTGAGGGAGTAGTTAAGTGCCGAAAAACGGTGGAGCAACTTGAAGAATAAAGTTTAAAGAGAAACAGGAACTCAATAGTGTGGATGCCTTTGAGGGCATCCACACAATAAAGATAAACAATAAAGAGAAACAGGAACTCAATAGTGTGAATGCCCTTTGAATGCCCTTCTTTATTATTTAATAAAGAATATAGAGAAACAGGAACTCAATAGTGTGGATGCTTAATCAGCATCCTCACAATAAAGTATAAAGAATAAAGAGAAACAGGAACTCAATAGTGTGGATGCTTAATCAGCATCCACACAATAAAGTATAAAGAATAAAGAGAAACAGGAACTCAATAGTGTGGATGCTTAATCAACTCAATAGTGTGGATGCTGTTTAAGCATCCACACAATAAATCTGCCAAATAGTAATAAGTGTGCTATTGCATAGGCACACTTATTAAATCTAAGGAATAGTAATAAGTGTGCCTCTCGGCATGGGCACACATAATAATAAATCTGAGGAATAGTAATAAGTGTGCCTCTTGGCATAGGCACACTTAATAATAAATCTGCGGAATAGTAAAAGGTGTGCCTCTTGGCATAGGCACACTTAATAATAAATCTGAGGAATAGTAATAAGAGTGCCTCTTGGCATAGGCACACTTAATAATAAATCTGCGGAATAGTAAAAGGTGTGCCTTTTGGCATAGGCACACTTAATAATAATAATAAGAAGAAGAATAAATCCGAGGAATAGTAATAAGTGTGCCTCTTGGCTTAGGCACACTTAATAACAGAGTTCCCACTATCAAGGCAAGTAGATTTAACCCTCTGGGGTCCAGGGTATAATTGGCCATTTCTAACTACTTTTGATTGTACCTCTATATTTCACCTTTAAAAACTGTTTCTCTTGCCTTGTTTGGAATCATTCTTTTCAGCACAATGTCTGAATTTATAATTATTTCTTAATTTTTACATACTGTATCAGCACAATTGATCTGAATTCAGAAAAAAATATAAAAGAAAAAAGTGATATTTTTTACTATAAAAACCACAAACATGTTTAACGAATCATTTTCATAACTTAAAATGCAAATTGAAATTTTAAAACATGCACAAGTTTTGCAAACAACAACTATGCAACTTTTTACCTAAAAATGAAGGCCTCAAGGCCATTTCAACCTATTTAAAGAACAGGTGTTCTGCATCAAATAAGAAGGCACACAAATGATTTGTGCCACTCCAAAAAATCGTTTGTGTCCACCATAAGACAGAAGAGAACAGCACAGGGATAAACCCTGCAGGTCTGACAGCAGGAGATGTATCACTCCTGTTTTCCATGTGGAGACAGCGTTTACACTGCATTCTGCCTTTGGTGGCTTTTTGCAGCAACTGTGACATTCACTAGTAGAACTGACACACGAACAAAACACCGACTACACTACACACTAACTATAGCCTCCAAACACTCTAAACGTCACAAATCTCTCATGTATGAAAATTCTCTCTCTCTCGCTCTCCTTCGCTCACTCTTTCTCACCACTCCTAAAATTTCCCCCTCTTCCTAAACAACCAAATGCCATGTTGCCAAATCAAATTTTGGTTGGTCGACACAGTGCATTTTTCCACCAATAGGAAAGAGGTGTTTTTTGTTTTTGTTTTTTTGCTCACAAGCGGAGAGTGTTTGCTAGTGCTGTCCGAAGAAAAATGACTCTTTTTACCATTTCTCCCTGCTGTAAACACCACTGTTTTATTTAGAAACAAACATCATGTGTATTTTTGATCATAACTTTGGGTTTACGTGGCCCCTCAACACAATTTAAAAACAGGTATACAGTTTGAAGTCTGCACTTTCAACACAAGTTGAAATGGAGACTCTCAGTCACTGCATCTTGTTACTGTGTCGTCTTAAATTGATCATGTGATTTGGACGTGCTGGTGCGTCCGTCGACCCCAGAGGGTTGATACCGTCTGTTTGAAAACATTCAAACGGACTCATAACGGATTCCTTTTTCTTTCAAACTACAAATATCCTGGACAACAAAAAGTGTGTAAACAGCAGCTGAAACTTCCAGAAACTGAAGAAAAAAACCTCTCAATTCAAAGCTTCAACAAACTAAAATATGAACCCAGTGTCTGTTGCCATCTTTTATATACAGACTATAAATCATCTACAGTGGAAATAAATATTTACACCTGCTTAGGGACATTTAATGTTAACCAACACACACAAACACAAACCTTAAGAGGAGTTTTTAACATTCGGCCTCTTGGTCCAGCTGTGAGTCTGTTACCGTGAACTGTCAAGTGGCAGATTTGTGCTGTTTGTGTTCGAACTAAGCTGCACACAGCTGATGTTAGCCAGGAAGACATTACAGACTGCTTCACTTACCTTCACATAGAGCTTAACATGGAGACGATCAGCATCAGTCACAAACACCAAGTTCAGGAAAGAGGAACTTCGAGCAGGAAGGAAACACACAGAGAGGCGTCCACAGACTAACATCACAGCAGTGGTGTGTGGTAACTTTTACAGAAAGGCAAACTGTGATGACACCCACCCCAGCATCACAAAACAAAACCATCTTCCTCCTCTATTGAGCAATTTAACAAGAAACTGGATCCAATTAAAACTGTTTGTGCTGCCTGACTGCTCTCTTCTTTATCTTTCCGACTAAAGAATTGTAAAATATTCTCACCTCTATGGTGAAATGAATATCTGCTGTATTACCAAAAATATTTACTCATAGCTGACAATTGGCGGTGTTGAAGGAAGTTTTCAAACCATTCCTTTAGGACACAGGTGTCGAACTCCAGGCCTCGAGGGCCGGTGTCCTGCAGGTTTTGGATGTGACCTTGATCCAACACAGCTGATTCAAATGGCTAAATTACCTCCTCAACATGTCTTGTAGTTCTCCAGAGGCCTGGTAATGAACTACTCATTTGATTCAGGTGTGTTCAGCCAGGGTGTTATCTAAAACCTGCAGGACACCGGCCCTCGAGGCCTGGACTTCGACACCCCTGCTTTAGGAAAAGAAACAATGAAACACGTCAGCACACATAAAACTGTAATATTGGAAGCTTGTGCATAAATTTCAAGTAAAAATGAACATTATGAACATTAACCTCATTTTATATGCATTATACTCTAATGCCCAAAAGGCATCATATTCCACAAATCATAGGTTAAATGGACCAATTCTTATGTAGCGCTTCTTTAATCTGCTAGAGCACTCAACGTAATTTAGACAACAAGCTTCAGTAGTTTTCTTCTATGTTTAAGTGCTTCCATCTAAAGCACTAGAGTGAATATACTCTGATGGATTCATCGAAGAACAACTTGTGATTAGGATCTTGGCCAAGGATATTTGGTCTAAAATGGCGGTTGTTGACGGAAGCGGCTCTGATGTGGTAGCTGCTGATAATCACAGTGCTACTGATTGATTGATTGACTGATTAATTGATCGATGATACTTTATTCATCCCGAGGGAAATTGGGTTAAGGCTGCCAGCACCATCTTACATGGTTACACCATACATACATTACACAAACATCACATGGGGAAGACAGGTGAGAGAGGTATTGGCTACCAGTGAAACTAATGGGGGATACTGGGACAGTAAGCCAATTTCTGTCTGTCTGTTTTGCGCCGCTATGCATTTTTGTGGTCTTCTTTTGTGGGTGGTTCAGTAATTTTAGTCGGAGCGTGGTGAAACTTGGTGCTTGGAATCGGTGATGGCTCTGGAAGCTAACTAGCCTTTCTTTAGTTGGTTACACGAAGTCTGAAGTCTACACGAGAATTTGTAGTTCGGTTTTGTTTGTTTAGCAGACTTTTGCACATTTACGTAACTCCTTTTTTAATCATCACTTGTTTTAGCTTTGTTTGGTGGTTGTAGAAATGGTTTATATGTGATTTTAACTGAGATTCAGAGGTTTCTGTATATACCACACATGTCTGGACTTCTGTTTCTGACCCTCTGTTATAACTGATCAATTGCCGCTACCGTGGTCATGGGGGACTTAACTAGGTAAAAGGCTTAATCAGTGTGCCACATGGATCACTGTGAATATCTATTAATAAAAAATGAAAGTGGAGTGTTGGTGAAACACCTGGTTAAACGTATTACATTCAGTCATTCTCATACATGCTTATCCAAATTGGTACGTTCTCGACCTAGGAATAAATTCAACGCAACAAGAAATGTGACACCACCCACAGTCCAACACCACCATCAAAGAGCCCAAACTATGCCAGAATAACAAACAAAAAATCCCTTAAGGTCCCTAAGCTTCCCTGTCAGAAAGAAAACCAATTTGCTTACCTAATGTTCTACTTAAAAAATACGAGAAAACCGAGTCAACAGCAAAGGCTTCTCATGCCTACCAGGCTGCTTTGGAACTTCTGAGGAAAGGCAAACTCTGATGATGCCCGCCCCACCCACAATACACTCACAAAATAAACATCATCCTCCACTGTTGAGCAATTTTTCAAAAAACTAAATCTAACTAAAACACTGCTTATGCTGCCTGTCTGTTCTCTACAGGGACGTCTTCACCTTCACCTCACTACCTCACTAAAGAACTGTAAAATATTCTTACTTCTATAGTAGTAATGGGAATTCTGTCTGTTTTTAGAGAACTGGATCTTTTGGCTCGGCTCACTAAAAGGAGCCGGTTCTTTCAGCTCCCAAGCTCTTTAGATTGTTTTACTGCTATTTAAAGTTTCAGCTTTTTCCTTTTAAACAAATTTAAAGTCAAACAACACAAAACACTGCAACCCACAAGACAATAAAACACAGATTAAAATATGAAAAACAAAAAGAAAAAATGAACAACCAGATCTTTAATTTAGGTAAAGGTTGGCATTTAGAAATACCAAGTTCCTCAGCTTTGAGTAGCTGATCCGGTTTCTTCTGTCAGTGATTATCTGCCCTGTTTTGAGAAGATTCTCTCAGAAGGGATGTTGCCCTCCAGTGGTGGAAACACAGATAATAAATGTGGAGAAATGAGGTGTTCAGTGATTAGGCAGGTGTGAAGTAACATGAAGAAGACTCACAGCAGACGTAGACGTCACCTCCACAAAACCTCACAGAGACTAAGTCTGCTCCTCGACCTCCTACATTACACAAAGCACACATCAGCACAGGAGGAGCTCATCATCAACTTCAGAGAAAACAACACATGAATTCAAAAATCCAACCTTCAAGTTTCCTGCAGAGGAACAAAACTCCAACAACCAGAAGAAGCATCGAAACCAGACCTACTACAACTGGAACCAAGAGGGAGGAGCGAGGAGTGTAGGAGTCTGTTACAGGAGAAACAAGAGCAGGAGAGCTCACAAGATTAGAGGACGTGCTGATGTGGACATGAGGAGGAGAATCTGTCGGAGACATGATGAATACACTTCAGTTAGTTTATTTACAGCTCAGCAGCTCAGGTTGTTCATGTGTTGAAACAGGAAGTGATGTCAATGTTTTGACCTCTGACCCTCAGAAAGCCCTGAGGAGATTCTCCAAACACCTCAGTAGCACACCAGTAGGGACCTTCATCAGACTGCTAGACGTTTGTGATGGTGAACTCTGATTTATGTTCAGGTCCAGCTTGACTTCCATTAAAGAAGAAATGAGCTGACATGATGTCACCATTACTGTGTCTACAGTGCAGAGTGACATCACTTCCTGCTGGCACAGGATGTGGGGGGATCTCCAGGACCAGACCTTTATTGGATCAGCAAACACAGAGCGATGCAGAGAGCACATGAGTCTGTTATTGGGATCAAATGTATTTGTGTTCTTGTTGGAGTCTCACTAAATGTTTTCACTTCATCAACTCACCTGCAGAAACAGTCAGTGCAGAGAGCAGAACACACACACACCTGCAACAGGAGGACAGCGGTCACTGAGGGTCAGAGGTCAATGAGTGTCAGCGGTCATTACTGGTTACTGGACACTCGGTGAATCAGTTTCTCTATAATATTACAAACTGTGTGTAACTTGTACAATGTGCAGAAAAACACAAAGCTTGATTTCTCATCAGATCAGAGGTGTTCCAGTTACTGTGCTTCATGTGTAAATGTACACATCATTTATTTCAAATAGCACACTGCAACATTCAGTGTGCTATTTGTGTCAATCTGACACAGACATTTTCAGACACTTTTATTGGTCCCAGACTGAGCAGAAAGAGTTGAGGTGATTTCTGGGAGACACTCCCACAGGGCTTGAATCTGGGACTCTCCACCATTTCACCCTAGAACTGAAGAAGCTTCTCGCATAAGAAGTGAAATGTCTTCAAGCAACTTAAAAAAGTCCAGACGCTTTTCTTTCCAAGCTCCTTAGACTACCATGACCTGGATGTCTGAGAACCTTCACAGACAGCAGGACAGTTCATGCCAAAGAACATGTGAGCTGTTCCAACCTGTTGGTGGGGTCTCTCAGAGCAAGGCCGAGGTCCAGCACAGCACCTGGCTGCAGTGTCCAAGTCTGGATTGCTGCTGCGAGCTTATTAATGAGTGCATTGAGGTGCTCTGCACCGTCTTTGATATTAGTGTCCTTTATGTATCTTCACCCCAACTTATAGTGCAAACAGACACAACAGTAAAGGACACATACAGATTAGGTCTCATATTTCCATTTAAATGCTCCATCTTTAAATTAACAGTCATTAGGAGTACTGTCACTGTCCAAACTGTGTTGTACAACCCTGTTTCCTGAAAAGTTGGGATGTTGTGTATGATGTAAATAATGTTTCACATTTCACAAACATCAGAGCAGCAGCAACACAAGATTGGAACAATTGTGAAAATTTCAATAATAAAACACCTGGTAGGAAATCTTAAAATGAATCATGAATGAAACTAAACTGCTGTCAGTTATAAACACAGTTCGATATAAAAGGAGCAGCTCATCAAGGTGGAGTGGTGGTTGTAGATGAACTTGCCCAGATGAACTACATATCAGCTTTGAACTTTATTGTAGGATTCTTCTGCCAGGGAACATAAAAGTCATTCAAACCCTTTTGCTCTGCTCTTTATTCATTCATCTGTGATGTTGTGCAAAGCCTTTAAATGACAAAATCCACCTGTCTGATGGATGACCCTCCACAAAGTATACAGTGAATGGGCCGTAGATCCTGGGCTGCAGGGATTTCACCAGTGTAACTTTGTAATTCAGCAGCTTCTTCCTCTCATTCTTGATAAACTCTGCCTTCCAGGAATTTGTAAACACATCAACAATATTTGCTTCATCTCAGCAGTTTGTGCACTTTGACACTGTTGATCACAACATATCAGATTCAAGATTTAAGATTCAAGATTCGTTATTTCTCACGTGCATGGTTATACAGGTATAACATGCAGTGAAATGTGAGAGACAGAACTTTATATACAGTGAATGAGTATATACAAAGAGGACATTATGTGCAGCAAGTGGGTGAGTTATGTATATTATATAAATAGAAATAAAATAAGATAAAATAAAACAATCTGGAAATTTACAGCTTGTGTACATTGCGTACAATGTACACAAGCCTGAGGATAAAAACTCCTCTTGAGCCTCTCTGTTTTTGTTTGGATGGTGCGGAACCTTATGCCTGATTTCAGAAGCTGGAACAGTTCATTGCTGGGATGGGACGGGTCCTTCAAAATCTGAGTTGCTCTAGTCCAGCATCTCCTGACATAAAAGTCCTGTAGGGAAGGGAGAGCAGTCCTGCAGCAACGTTCTGCCATACGGATCACTCTCTGAGGAGCTTGTTTATCCTTGACACAGCTATTTCCATACCAGCATGTGATGTTCTGTGTGAGGATGCTCTCCACAGCATCTGCATAGAAAGTCCTGAGGATCACTGGAGAGACACTGAACTTCCTCAGTTGTCGTAGGTGGTACAGGTGCTGCCTAGCCTTTTTGGACTGGACCTGAATGTGGGCTGACCATGTCAGGTCTGAGGAGATGTGGACACCGAGATACTTGAAGGACTGCACTCTCTCCACTGGAGCTCCATTAATGATAATGGGCTTGTAGTCTCTGTGCTGACTCCTACTGATGTCCACCACCAGCTCCTTGGTCTTGCCGACGTTCAGCTGGAGGTGGTTGTCCCGGCACCACGATGCCAGATTCTTCACTTCATCCGTGTAGGCCGCCTCATCGTTGTTGGAGATGGCACCCAACACCACTGTGTCGTCAGCGAACTTCACAATGGTGTTGGAGCCATGAGTGGCCACACAGTCTGAAGTGTAGAGGGAGTAGAGCAGTGGTGAGAGGACACACCCGTGTGGCGCTCCTGTGCTGATGGTGATGCTGTCAGAGATGCACCTACCCACCCTCACCACCTGAGTTCTGCGAGTGAGGAAGTCCAACACCCATCCACACAGACGGCTGTTGAATCCCAAATCCCTCAGCTTTGTGAACAGTCTACCGGGCACTATTGTGCTAAATGCTGAGCTGTAATCAACAAACAGCAGTCTCACATAGTTACCCTGTTTCTTGTCCACATGGCTAAGGGTGGTGTGCAGAACATGAGTGATGGCATCCTCCATGGATCTGTTGGGTCGGTAGGCAAACTGGAGTGGATCTGTGATGTTTGTAATGATAGAGGAGATGATTTTCTTCAACAGCCTCTCGAACACCTTCATAACCGAGGTCAGTGCAACTGGCCGGTAGTCATTCAGGCATTCAGCTCGTTGAAGAATGCAGAGTTGGCGTTGGTCGGCGCAATGCCCCTGGCTTTGTATATTAATATACAATATGTATGCTCACATACATATTGTAATGTATGTGAGCCATAAGAAATCAATCAAATGCTGTGTAATCCAGATGAACAGCTGAAGCAAGAACAGTCTGTAGATACTGTTGTCACGGTTCTGGGTCATTCTGACCCAGCAATTTCTGTTCTTATGTTTTTTGGTACTTCTCTGGATTATGATTTATATTCTGATTATTTAGTGATACTGTTTGATTAGTACAGTAGGTTTAGTTCAGTGTCAAGTCTGCCTCTTTCTGTCTAGTCCGTGTCTTAGTAAAATGTGTCTTGTTTCCTGTTTTATTTTGATAGTCCCAGTCTGATGTCAGTGTGTTCAGTTTTACTTCTCCCCTGTCTGGTTAGTCTAATTTCTCCCAGCTGTGTCTCCCTCCTGTTGCCCATTCCCTGATTACTGCCCTGTGTATATAAGCCCTGTATTTTTCTGTGCTCTCTGTTGCGTCGTACTTTCTCCATGCTGTGTGTTTGTCATGTTCCAGTGTTCTTACTTTGTTTGGTTTCTGTGAGAGTTATTTTCATGAGGAGTTTTTCCAGCATAAAAGCTGTGTTTTGAGTTCCAGTCCTGTCTTTGTGAGTCCTGCATTTTGGGTTCTTTTCCCTGCCTGCCTGCCACACAGCCCACCATGACAGAATGACGCGACCAGTACATGGACCCAGCGGACTCATCCTGGGAGCACGACCTTGCCCGCATCCAGGGCCTGATGAAGCGGATATCCCACACCTCGGATAACAGGTCAAGGGTGGTTGGGATAAACTCCGTCGAGGCAATTCTGGAGGGAAACCCTCATTTTTGTCAGCTCCCAGAAGTAACGAGCCTGCTTTAAGACCTGCATCGAGTCCGGGACACACTACAAGCTCAGGAGCTAGCAGATTTTGTCCGCTCCCGGCGATCCACGTCAAAGCAGCAGCTACCACAGTAGACTCAGCTCGCCACGGTGCAGCAGCGACAGCAACATTGGGGAAGTGTTTCTGTCACCCCCTCCACACTTCAACTGGATCAGCATTTACCTACCTCTTTGCTGGCCATGATGTGGTCGGAGGAGGAGGAGCAGGCCTTCATTTCTACACCATCTCCTACTTCTCCCATCGCCTCCATTCCCTCTCCCGGGAGGAAACGGCGTCCACGTCACCAGCACTCCTCTCCTCAGCCAGATGCTGGGACTTCTGAAAAGCTGGTTGCAGTGAGTAATAAAGACACTTTTTCTGTTGTTTTGGATCGTGGGACTATTAATTCTGGGGCCATGTTTTTTTGTATCAGCTGCCCAGCAACCTTCAGTTCAGTCTCCTGCTGCTCAGCTGTCCCCAGTTCAGTCTCCTGCTGCTCAGCTGTCCCCAGTTCAGTCTCCTGCTGCTCAGCTGTCCCCAGTTCAGTCTCCTGCTGCTCAGCTGTCCCCAGTTCAGTCTCCTGCTGCTCAGCTGTCCCCAGTTCAGTCTCCTGCTGCTCAGCTGTCCCCAGTTCAGTCTCCTGCTGCTCAGCTGTCCCCAGTTCAGTCTCCTGCTGCTCAGCTGTCCCCAGTTCAGTCTCCTGCTGCTCAGCTGTCCCCAGTTCAGTCTCCTGCTGCTCAGCTGTCCCCAGTTCAGTCTCCTGCTGCTCAGCTGTCCCCAGTTCAGTCTCCTGCTGCTCAGCTGTCCCCAGTTCAGTCTCCTGCTGCTCAGCTGTCCCCAGTTCAGTCTCCTGCTGCTCAGCTGTCCCCTCAATCACCAGCTTCACCTTCACCACCACAGACCGCAGCTCAGTCGACCGCAGCTCAGTCGACCGCAGCTCAGTCGACCGCAGCTCAGTCGACCGCAGCTCAGTCGACCGCAGCTCAGTCGACCGCAGCTCAGTCGACCGCAGCTCAGTCGACCGCAGCTCAGTCGACCGCAGCTCAGTCGACCGCAGCTCAGTCGACCGCAGCTCAGTCGACCGCAGCTCAGTCGACCGCAGCTCAGTCGACCGCAGCTCAGTCGACCGCAGCTCAGTCGACCGCAGCTCACTCTCCTGTTCAGCCATTAGCTCCGTCCCCTGCTCAGCAGCTAACAGCGCAGCCTGCAGTTCAGTTGTCAGCTCAGGTTGCAGCTCCACCGTCTATTCAGCCACCATCTCCAACCACTCATTTTCAGGAGGGGGATAGCCCTACACAGACTTCTGTTGCTCCTCAAGACCTGGCCAACTTACAGACTTTTACTCTCTCCAGGCCCTCCCCAGAGGCTGAAGATCAGCATTCAGTTAACTCTGGACCCCTGCAGCTCCTGCAGACCCCTGCAGCTCCAACCAGCGTCGTCACTGCCAGAGGTCTCCGCGCCTGCTGGTCCTGTCTTGTCGCCGCCAGAGATCTCCTTACCTACTGGCCCTGAGCCTGTCTCTGCTGGAGGGTCCGAGGGGCCCGTTTAGCCTTCCGTCCTCGCTGAGGGGCCCGAGGAGTTGCTTCAGCCATCCGTCCTCGCTTAGGGGCCCGAGGAGCCCGAGGAGACGCTTCAGCCGTTCGTCCTCGCTGAGGGGCCCGAGGAGCTGCTTCAACCATCCGTCACCGCTGAGGGGCAAGAGGAGCCGCTTCAGCCATCCGTCATTGATGAAGGGGCGGAGGAACTGCTTCAGCACCTTGTGGCCACTGACGGCTCTGAATCCAATCTGCCACCTCCTGCGTCGCCTGCAGTGCCTCCATCAGGGGCTTCCACGCCATCGCCTGCAGCGCCACCACCAGCAGCTGCCACGCTGCCGTCTGGTCCCGCCTCGTCTGGTCCCGCCTCGTCTGGTCCCGCCTCGTCTGGTCCCGCCTCGTCTGGTCCCGCCTCGTCTGGTCCCGCAGTTGCTTCACCGCCGTTAGATCCAGCTTGGCCTGTACCACCTTGCCTTCGCCGGCCGCGCTCCAGGCCGGTAGCTAGACGTCCTTATCATCGAGGGCGGCCTCCTGAACGAGTTCATCGCCACCACTGCCTCCCGCATGGTCGGCCTCCGGACCTGCTCTGTCGCTGCCGTCAGCGTGGTCGGCCTCCGGACCTGCCTCGTCGCCCCCACCACCTTCCGCGTTGCCACAACTCTTTCTATAGTGTTAAAATTTTAGAGTGAAATTAACACTAAATAGAGTAAAAAAATTAACACTGAGTAACACCATGTAGTGGTAAATCAACTTAACACTACTAGTAGTGTCATATTATTTACTCTATCATAGTTATAAATTAACTATATTTGAATAAAATCCCACTGATTTTTAACACTGAATTGAGTTATTTGAAATTAACACTGGGGGTTCAAATAACTCTATAACAACTATACAACTATAAGAACTATATTGTGTTATTGATACACTAATCTCTTCTGAAAAATTAGCTCTTATAGAGTATAATTTGAAATCAATTTTACACCAAGTAGTGTCCCAGATAGCAAGACGACATTGAATCTATGTTGATTTTTCATCCGAACCGTCGTATATGGTCGCGGTTGAAATGCCAATGTTGTAACAACATTGAAATACTGTGGTAAACCGACGGTCTTACTATAGGGACGTTGTAACAATGTTGATTTACCATTGTTTTTTTGTTATTGATATTTGATCTATTTGTAGTCGACCAGGTGACAACAACGTCGAGAAAACGTCTATTTATAGTTGACGATCATTCGGCTCCGGTCACCATCAAAAACCATCGATTTGTAGTTGAGCATTAAATTGCATTGCAACTGATCGGGTATAAAGTACCAGAGACAGTAGATTTATTGTTCACTTGTTATCAATGACTTGGTCTAGTTCACCAGCTTTAAAAAATCATGTCTACGTGCAATTTATGTATAGTTGACCGGGAAATTAAAGCAGCGATCACTTGGACTATTCCGCAGCACCCCTCTCACATTGGTACATCCCCCCAGGTATTCATTGTCTTCTACAGTAGAGCGGGACATTTGATTTACTCTCAGCGGACCGGAGAAGGCATCAGTTCATGCACTGCACTGGCCCGCACCACGATTAGTATAAGGTAAGAATGAATGAATTTTTTTTCTACTCGTTATTTCCATGTTTGCATTTGAATAACATTAAACTCGTTAATGTTGTACATTAACAAGTTTTTTACTGTTATTTACGTTGCTCCCACAAAATGTGGGAGCCCGAAATTGTGTCTACTACTTACAATCCGGCAACAAATAAATTGCACTGCGAACAAAGTATATCAACAAAGAAAACATTTTCGTTTCATAATTTCTTCGTTATATTCCCTTACAAAGCTAGCTTTAACGCTTCGAGGTTTCCTTTGTTCTTGCCGTCGCCTCGGCGCTTGACCCAGACTTTCGCTCTGTAGTTGCTTAGTACTACAAAAAATTCTAAATCTGTGATATATGATAAACGTAATGGTAACTGTATAAATGTGTTCAAGGACTTTGTTACTTTTAATGATTGGAGAGCACCCGCTTCAATTCACACTCAATTCAAAATTTATGTTGCACGCTCACCTACCAATTGGGTTTGCACCTTTCGTCCACACGTAAACAGCGTTTTTGGTCACTGAAAATGGAGATTTCTAAAAACGCCTGCCAGGGTGGATATTTTCGAAAACTCTGTTTTTGCATTTATGTGTGGACGAGAAAAACGGAGAAAACGCAGCGTCAAAGGTCTGCGCCAATTTTGACGTCACACTGTGCGCCACGTTTTTGTCTCGGTGCCATGAATTCCTACAATGGCAGACTTAGACAAAATACTGTTAATTTTAGTATATTCAGTGTTTAAATGCTTACATATACACACACAGTAACTGTCCCTTCACACATAGGACTAAGTGAACACTGTGATACGTCTGACCTTCAGTCCGAAGCTGAAACTCAGACCAGTCATAAAAGAAAGCGCAAGTAAAACTTTTTTTATTCTCAAACATATCTTTGATTGTTAAGAATTTATAATCTTGTCTTTTGTACATATCTGTGATGCTTGAATACTGCAATATAACCACATAATATAGTCCAAAAAGTGTAAGTTTGTAAAGTTTTTAAAAATGCAAAGCCGTGTACACTTGTGCACTTCAAAAATTCCTTGTATACTGCACCTTCTTGCACATCTCCGTTTCCTGTGTGTGTTATAAATCAAACTGTAACTTTAGGAAAAAATATGCCAAAAGAACATTTGTAATTACTTATGAGCTTTTTCTACTTATTTCTTTAGACCAAATCCCCTGTACACATATAGTGACTCAGAGGATGAGCAGCCCACAAAAAAACAGTTTCCCCAGGCACCTCGAGTGAAAATACCAGGTAATAAAATAATGTCTAGTGTCTGTGTACATATCTGTGTGTGACACATGGAAACTTTTTGGACAAGTTGTCTGTATTCTTAAATACTTTAAAAATTTATCTTTTCTAAACAGCCCTCACCACTCCGCAGTCTTCCCCCAGCCCACTGACAGCAGGCATCATAATGCCCCTCCCAGCATCCGGCACCTTTCGCCACTCCGCAGAACACTCCAAACGACACAGCTTTGCAATCTCCCAGCATGCAGAGTCTGATGTTGAGGCCTTCCCTATAGATGGTATGCTTTTAAAGTTGTTTTAAAGCTGAATCACAATGTCATTGTGCACTTATCTTCAAAACACCAGTTTATACTCCTGAATGTCATCTTGTTGTGATTTGTTTTTCTGTAGATTCCAGAGACTCTGTGAGGCCACTATTACAAGGCAAGTTCGAACATCTTGGAATTTCAGATTTTACATGGTATAAATGGTAAATGGCCTATATTTGTACAGCGCTTTAACTAGTCCCTAAGGACCCCAAAGCGCTTTACACATTCAGTCATCCACCCATTCACACACACATTCACGCACTGGTGATGGCAAGCTACATATACAAATATCATATATGTGACAGGCAAAAACTAGCAAACACTTTTAGCAGTTAAAACAACTAATACTTGAATGCAGAATGTTACACCATCACTTATGGATATATTAGTTTTTCGTCTCTCACTGCTTAAGCCATTAATCTTTCTGGAATTGTTCTTTGAAACAGATGCGACCTCACAAAAGATGTTAACTATGCTGTCAGACCTGACGAGATCTCTTAACCAACTCCGTGAGGAGGTCAGAGCCATCCACAATACCAGCTCCAATGAATCGGTAGATGCTGGGGTACTCCCTTTGGATTTGCCCTTGCACAACATTGAGGAGCTAAACAATGCAGAGGCAGCTCTTCAATCGCAAGAGGCAAATAAGGCAATGGTAAGTATATAAAGCTTATGTACACTTTGTAACTATAAAGTGTAATAGCTGTCAGATGTGATTTAAATGCATAACAACGGCATACACACAAGCACTTGCATACACATTTAAGACATGAGACACGCCAATTCCATCTCTTAAAATGTGTCTATAGGTGAGACGCTTTGCCTTGATTGGAGGTGCAAGTCCGCCGTGTAATGGCTTATGCCATCACAAACGAGCTGGCCTCGGTACTAAACTGGGCAGGGAAAAAAACAAAGGACCAGATGAAGCAAAAAAGGGCATTTAAAGATACTGCGCTGTGCAGATGCATATTTGGTAAGTTTTACCGTTTATTGTAGTTTTATGAGCCTAAAGTGAACAATAAAGGGATCGATTGATCTGCTGGGTGTGTTTCACATGTCTTATGTCCGGTTTTTGCTATATTACTTTGTCTTTTTTAATAACAAGACTTTCATGTCTGGTTAATCTGGAGATGGAGTCTTTGGTCTTTGGCTTGTTTAGTCCTCGGGTTGTAGTTTGTACAGCCCGAGGACCCCATGTTTTGTTTTAAAGGATGCACGGCACACCATGCTAAGACTTATCACTTTTTCCGCTCATAGCTCTTTGGGAATCAAATGCGGCAGTTTGCAGATTTACGCCTGGTGACTTTCATGTTTATCAGCCTAGGAGTTTACATACTTTCTCCCTGCTGAAGACGGATAACAAGAGCTTATTCATGTGCTCTAATTCACTTTTTTGTTTGTGTGTTTGTATTTTTGTCCTAGATGACCTGACGCAGCAGTTAGGGGCAAACTCTATGTCAGTTTGTCTTTGCACAGGCAGTGCAGAAATGGCTCCGATCACGCCCCCAGACCGTTTGGGTGGCGCAGGGGCGCACATCATCCGTCCCCATCCCGGAGTAAAACTACAAAGTTATGTTAAAATATAAATGTAAATAGAAAACTGTGTTTTAATAAAGTATTTAGCAAACGAAACATGTCTATTGACCTTTTTTTTGTTTAGTTTTTTTTTTTTTTTCCCTGTTACATCACATGCAATGCTTTCTTATTTTAGGATATTAATATTGACATATTACATTGTGAGACATTTGATTTTTATAAAGGGTGTCCAGTTTGAGGAATAAGTGCAATTATGTGTTTAGGTGGTTTAAGTATTGATGGAAACATGCAGTAGTTTAGTATTGGTTAAAATAACTATAAAGAAAGTAGATTACCAGTCATGATTTAACTGTTGTTTTAATAAAGGACAACTGTGCGAAAGAGGTGGAAAATAAACACCATAGCTCAACAGTGTTTCAATATCAGAATCTGACATTGTTTCAATGTCAACAGTATTCGAAAATATAACGTCGAATCAATGTCAGGTTTCAACATTGATTCAACATCAAAACCTGACGTTGTTTCAACGTTAAAAATGGGTGCAAGAGTGACGTTGGGTCGACGTCAGACTTCGACGTTGCTTCAGTGACGTCGCCTGATATTGACTCAACATTGTTTCAATGTTTCCTTGCTATCTGGGGTTACTAAAACTCTTCCTGTAGTGTTACCTTCACACTGAATTTACTGTTTTACAGCATGAAAACCTGGTCTTTAATAATTCAGTTTAATTTTATTTCTATAGCGCCAAATCACAACAACAGTTGCCTCAAGATGCTTTATATTCTAAGGTAGACCCTACAGTAATACATACCAATAAACCCAATAAAAACCCAAGAATCAAATGACCCCCTAAGAGCAAGCACTTTGGCAACAGTGGGAAGGAAAAACTCCCTTTTAACAGGAAGAAACCTCTGCCAGAACCAGATCATGTTCATGTAAATGGAGAGTCTTCTTCACATGCTGAGGATTATTATGGAGTTCCACAGGGTCCAGTGCTAGGACCAATTCTGTTTACATTATACATGCTTCCCTTAGGCAGTATCATCAGCATACAGTGTCACTGCTATGCTGATGATACCCAGCTCTATTTATGAAGCCAGATAACACACACAAATTAGCTAAACTGCAGGAATTTCTTAAAGACATAAAGACCTGAATGGCACTAACTTTCTGCTCATTAATTCAGATAAAACTGAGGTTATCATACTCAGCCCTGAAAATCCTAGAAAAATGGGATCTAACCAGATGCTTACTCTGGATGGCATTATCTTGGCCTCCAGTAACACTGTGGAACCTTGGAGTCATTTTTGACCAGGATATGTCCTTCACTGCACATATTAAACAAATATGTAAGACTGCTTTCTTCCATTTGCGCAACATCTCCAAAATTAGAAATATCCTGTCTCAGAGTGATGCTGAAAAACTCCTTCATGTACTTATTACTTCTAGGCTTGACTACTGTAATTCATTATTATCAGGAAGTCCTAAAACCTCCTTGAAAAGCCTTCAGTTAATCCAAAATATTACAGCAAGAGTACTGACAGGGACTAGAAAGAGAGAGTATGTTTCTCCTGTTTTGGCTTCCCTTCATTGGCTCCCTGTTAAATCCAGAATTGAATTCAAAATCCTGCTCCTCACATACAAGGTCTTAAATAATCAGGCCCCATCTTATCTTAATAACCTTGCAGAACCATATCACCCCATTAGAGCACTTCCGTCTTGCACTACAGGCTTACTTGTTCCTAGAGTATTTAAAAGTAGAATGGGAGGCAGAGCCTTCAGTTTTCAGGCCCCTCTTCTACGGAACCAGCTTTCAGTTTGGATTTGGGAGACAGACTGTTAAGGGAAAATTGTACTGAGTAGTCAGTATAAGCTTTTAATGATATAAGTTTACTTGTGATAGAATGCTGCATGATGATCTTTTTCTTGTTTAGGACTGATTGTTCTTTTCATTGCTCAGAACTGATTGTTCTTTATAAAACGTGTTCTGATATTTGTATCTGAGTACAGCGATAGTAAGAAGTCGAACAAGCAGTTCTGACCTCACACACACACACACACACACACACACACACACACACACACACACACACACACACACACACACACACACGTCACTGAACAAATGTATTCATTTTTCTTGTGTATAAATAAAGACAAGTGCAAGAACAGAGCGCACACTTCACAGGGCCCCCACTCTGATGTGAGCGTTCTGTGACCGCCCTTGCAAGTAAAACCTGCAGCATGTGTGTGTCTTCACTCTTAGACTCTCAGCTGAAGAAGTGTCATTTAGAATAAATCTCTTGACATTTATTTTGGTCCTTCGTAGCCGGGGCAGAAACATCAGAACTGTTATCTGTGACTCTGTTCCAGGATCCAGCACTGATTCCTGACGCCGTGGGAAGCCAGCACCGAAGTCTGTGCACAGCCCTCTTAGACGAGGCCGAAAGACCTGGGACGTTAATTCGGGTCCAGGCCGGTGTTTATAGTCTGGTCCACGGCGGTGGGATTCAGTCTGACGATCCAAACCACCAGTGAGACGTCTGAGGGTGAGAGAAACACTATTTTGGTTAGGATTCGCCAAAATGAACCGAATTAGACTTAGGTTTTAGAGGTAGCCGTAATTACGTCGTAACAGATTAAAATAGGTTAGGATTCGCCGTAACGAACAGAATTAGACTTAGGTTTTAGAGGTAGCCGTAATTACTTCGTAACAAATTGTAAAAGCGCGCAAATGTCTATGTGTGTATGTGTCTGGAAGTAAGTTGATTTTACAGCACAATACGCTGCTGAACTACTTCTATTTTATTTTGTTCTTTGCTTGAGGCTCACGTACTGGTGACAAAGGAGAACGGTTGAGCTTCGTCTCATAAAACTGATACCGCTTCACCTCTAGGGTGAAGTCGAAGGCTGTATCAGTAAACCACTATGAAGTCAAGCGTGCCAGTGACGGCCCAGCAAAATCTTTGAAAATGGGGAATAAACAAGCAAAATTAACACCTGATGAGGAATGGTTAGAAAAACAACAAGCCGGAGCAGGAGTAATCCAAAAGAAGGGGAGAGGAATGGAGAGGCAGACAGGCGAAAAAGAGTAAAAGCATTAACAAACAAAGAAGACAGTGACTCAGAACAGGATAGCAGCTCAGGTGAAGAGAATAGTTCAGATCAGGAAGAACGTAATAATCCCTCACCAAGTGAAAAATTCAAGATCAAAGTAGAAGTTTAAAAAGGGCTGGAAACAGACCTGACTGAATACATATAGATACAAGAGGAATGAAATAAAATAAACAAAAGGCTAAATTGAATTAGAACTTAACTGTACTGTATTCAAGTTGATGATAGCAAGGATAACAACCTGTAAACTGGTATTAACAATGACACATAGTTGGGATGAAGACCATGCCCAGAATGAAGAGAATGATTCACACAAACACATATTAAATAAAATAGAGAGATGTATAAGGTATATTAAGGTTGTGTCATTGTTCAGCCAAGAAAAGTGTGTGAAAAGGAAAACGTCTCCAGCTTGGGAAAGGGTGAAACTGCAGATCACCCCGCAGCCCTTGGTGGATACAAATAAAATACAAATAAATATTGTAATATACTATTGCTGTTATATAAAGAGATAATAACATTAATAATGAAATGATATTAATATGAAGAGGCAACTTAGTCAGTTATGATGTGAGGTGGATAATTGTTAGAAGTAGTCTGCATCAAGCTTAAGGTTGCTCAAATTCAGTACAATGACATATGAGATGAAGAAAATAAAGAAAATATCTAAACTAATTAAGTGCATGGAGGCACTTGACCTGCTTGAAAACCTGTCATCCTAGATGAGACATTGCTGAAATATAGAGCACACCTATACTAACAACTAATAAGCTAAACCCTGTATACAACAGCTAAAGCTACAAATTTGAGAAGCTGAATTAAATATGTGGTCACTGCAAAGCTGATGAGCAGGTTACACATTTTTTACAGCAGGAGCTACATAAGAACACATCAGAGGGAGGGAAACAGCTATTAAAGCTCAAACATGCAGCTGTCTGTGGGCTCAGTTTTTTTCCCTCACACTTCTGATTTGTCTTTGGCAGTAGCCTTTTTTGCATCCTGACTCGTGTGTGTAAAGCGTTCATGCCGTCAGCAACTTGTTTTTGTTTTGTT
Source organism: Oreochromis aureus (assembly GCF_013358895.1). NCBI lineage: Eukaryota > Metazoa > Chordata > Actinopteri > Cichliformes > Cichlidae > Oreochromis > Oreochromis aureus. Next base: position 41,536,605 of record NC_052956.1, on the reverse strand, counting down.
TTTTTGTTTTGTTGGTTTGAAAATAAGTAAATTTGTGATCACACTTGTGGATCACACTGACACATAATGATTAAGCATATGATTTACTAATGCAGATGAAGTTTATTCTAAAGTTCAAGGAGAACAAAGAAGAACAACATTTTCAGTTGTGTCTTGACTGTTGTTCTCTGTGTAGTGAGTTGAGGTTTTTGTTTTTTGTTTTTTTTGTTTTTTGATGTGTTGCTTGAGTTAGGAGTACTGTGACTTCTGAAGTAGCTCTCACCATGCAACCTTGATGATGATAAGTTCAGAGCCAGCTGAGAGCTGGGTTGTCTGCTTTGTTTTAGGTGATAAGGCAGAAAAGTTAAAACTTAGTTTCTTGTCTTGAAAAAAAAAAGAAGGGGTTTTGTGTTTCTCAGCCAAGAACAACTACAATTTCATTTTCTCTTTTTGAGAAAGGAGAATTTAAAATAATAATAATAATAAAACAAACAAAGAGTGATGTTTTGTTTAAGTGGTGAAGAAAGCTAATACTGCAAAATACCGACTAGTGCATGATCTGCGAGCAATAAATGAAATCACTGAAATGATGCCACCAGTAGTAGTAAATCCCCACACTATACTGAATCAAGTCACTCCAAAAGAACAATGGTTCTCAGTGATAGACTTATCAAACGCTTTTTTTTTCAGTGTTTGGCTTCACTTTTGAGGGGCAGAGACAGTTTCTACTCTACGTAGATGACATTGAGGGCCCGGTGGCGCCAGTGTCCGGCAGCCTCGCCTCTGTCAGTGCGCCCCAGGGTGGCTGTGGCTACAACGTAGCTTGCCATCACCAGTGTGTGAATGTGTGTGTGTGAATGGGTGGATGACTGGATATGTAGAGCGCTTTGGGGTCCTTAGGGACTAGTAAAGCGCTATATAAATACAGGCCATTTACCATTTTAGTGACTGGCCACACAGAGGAAGGGTGTAAGCAAAACACTATTGCTGTGTGTACACCCTAAAAAATTATTCAGGGGCTTAGTAAATATCATTATAATTCTAAGTTAGATGACCTTGATTAAATCTTTGAAAATCACAAAAGTGTTATCTTGAGCTGAAAATACTGAAAAGAATGCTTAAATTTTCAACACCAGTTTTTGAGTTGAACTGAGCTCTTTTGTTCAAGTTTATTTAAAAGAAAAAATTCTGTATTTGAAACACAGGGTGCATTATTTAAATCTACTCAATATATCTCATAGAAAGTACTCAAAATAACTGAGACACTGGTATTCATACTTATCATTGTCTTGAACTTTAATTATTAATGGTTCAAAATCAATATAATTTTGTCCCCCAATACTAACTTAAAACTTTGAGTAAGACTAATGACCTTTGGCATGTACCGCGCGCGAGGAGCATGGCCTCATGGGAGATTTTCTGCACGTTGAACGAGACAGACACACATCCACTGCAGACTTGGTAACGTTTTCAGGTAAGTGACCAATTCTTACATTAGCTGTCTTTATCCACACCGTTCTTTTATAACATGTTCTGAGGAAAGCGTTTGTCATGGTGACTCACTTTTCGCAGCGTGTTTGTGCACGTTAATTTAAGTTTTCAACCCGTCTTCCAGTCAAGGCGGCGGGAAACCGCGCCCTTTTATCCTTTTACGTTCTGAGTCGCTATCTGCGTTCCGGGTAATTTGACCGGAATGTCCCGGTACCAGCGACCTGACCGTTTAATTGGGGGCATTTTAGGAACCACATGAAAGCAGGTGTGCTCAGACATTTCTAGAAAATGGCCCTGTTGAGTCGCGGTGCGGGAGCTGCGGTAGTCACGCGGCCTGACTCACTCTGTCAGGTTGTTCAGGAGGAGATGAACAGACGTCATCAATGGCTTTGGTAACTAAGACCTGCCCGCGGAACAGTTCATAGCATTTTGAGAGAACGGTGAGAGGACCGCCCGGGTCAGCAGATTACCTCATCCAGGGCCGGTCCAAAGTACTATGGGGCCTTAAGTAAATTTAGACTCGGGGCCCTACTTCCTTTCAGATCCCAGAAAATAATGAAAAAAAAAAAGCTTTGGTCCTTTGGGTCAAGCCAAAAGTACCATCATTTCCAGTATAGTTATTCCCAATTTACATAAATAAATGTTTATTTCAATCCAAGCTAAAATTTCTTATAAGAGATTGATGTTATGGCAGATTACTCAGTGACATGTTTTGTAATGATAAAGTTTTGATTTGTATTTTTTCAGCACCATCGTCACCACCAGGAGAAAAAAATCTGCATCAACTACAAAGTAAAGCAGGTAATTTTACTCAGAGGACTTGATGTGTTAAATTTTGGAATGATATTGTTTTATACAAGCTGAGTAGTGGATAGTGATACCACCTAAATATTTATACTGGTTTTGTGGTGGGTTATTTTAGTCATACAAATGCCAAATCTAAATTTTGAGAATTTTTCAGTTCGGTAAATATATTGATGAGTTCATGGTCTGTCATCTAGTGTCACCATACTATCTTTTTATTTATACAGCGTGGTGATGTGATTCAGATTATTTCAGTGTGGTTAAGTATTGTACAGGGTGGGCCATTTATATGGATACACCGTGATAAAATGGGAATGGTTGGTGATATTAAAGTCCTTTTTGTGGCATATTAGTATATGTGAGGGGGCAAACTCCTCAAGATGGGTGGTGACCATGGTGGCCTTTTAGAAGTCGGCCATCTTGGATACAACTTTTGTTTTTTCAATAGGAAGAGGGCCATGTGACACATCAAACTTATTGGTAATGTCACAAGAAAAACAATGGTGTGCTTGGTTTCAACGTAACTTTATTCTTTCATGAGTTATTTACAAGTTTCTGACCACTTATAAAATGTGTTCAATGTGCTGCCCATTGTGTTGGATTGTCAATGCAACCCTCTTCTCCCACTCTTCACACACTGATAGCAACACCGCAGGAGAAATGCCAGCACAGGCATCCAGTATCCGTAGTTTCAGGTGCTGCACATCTCATATCTTAGACAATTGCCTTCAGATGACCCCAAAGATAAAAGTCTAAGGGGTCAGATCGGAGAGACCTTGGGGCCATTCAACTGGCCCACGACGACCAATCCACTTTCCAGGAAACTGTTCATCTAGGAATGCTCGGACCTGGCACCCATAATGTGGTGGTGCACCATCTTGCTGGAAAAACTCAGGGAACGTGCCAGCTTCAGTGCATAAAGAGGAAACACATCATCATGTAGCAATTTCAAATATCCAGTGGCCTTGAGGTTTCCATTGATGAAGAATGGACCCACTATCGTTGTACCCCATATTCCACACCAAACCATCACTTTTGTTGTTCCAACAGTCTTGGAGGGATCCATCCAATGTGGGTTAGTGTCAGACCAATAGCGGTGGTTTTGTTTGTTAACTTCACCATCCACACATAAAAGTTTGCCTCATCACTGAACAAAATCTTCTGCGTGAACTGAGGGTCCTGTTCCAATTTTTGTTTTGCCCATTCTGCAAATTCTCTCACCGATCTGGGTCATCCTCGTTGAGATGCTGCAGTAGCTGGAGTTTGTAAGGGTGCCATTTGTGAGTAGCTAATATCTGCCGAAGGGATGTTTGACTAATGCCACTCTCTAGTGACATGCGGTGAGTGCTACGCTGTGGGCTCTTGCTGAATGAAGCTAGGACAGCCACTGATGTTTCTTCATTAGTGACAGTTTTCTTGCGTCCAAATTTTGGCAAATCCAACACTGAACCAGTTTCACGAAACGTAGTGTTACGAGTCCGAAATTGAGGACGAGAGTAAAACAATGATGGTCCAGAAGAGGTCGATCAAACAATTGATTTTAATGAATACACGCAGCGTGGGGAGACGTACACTGAAACCATCAGTTGTAAATCCCGTCCAAAATACACTTCAGATTGCTTTTATAACATCAGGGTATTATGACGCCCCCTCATGCGTTTACAAGCACATTATTTGCATCTTAAGAACATTGTTTGCCTCTTCTACAGATAATGATCTATTCTAAGAGATAAATGCAGACACAGAAGTTCCCCTTTCTGGCATCCATCCAAATATGGTGATGATCTCAGGCCTTTGAGGTCCCCATGGACTTGTCCTCCTCTTTGCGTCACCTGTTGCTAGGCAAACTCAAATGCAATAAGAAGCTGAATACATTCAGGCCTTTGCTCAGCTACTATTTTACTGTAACAATATACTCAGCATATAAGCTTTTAAGATTATAGATTTAACTCAACGATTTAAAGTGGTTATAACTGCACCTGTAATAAACATGTTAATATTTGATTATGATAACCCCTGTAATACAAATTATAACATAATGCCAGCAACTTCAATAAATGCTTGGATGAAATGATAATTAATGCAATGATAAAGATGATGGTTATGTGTAAAATAATCCCTGTAATTCCACAGTAGCAAGCAGTTTGCTAACTGTAGCATGGGAGATGGGTGGTCTCGTAGGGTCTCTTGCATTGAAATCTGCTGCAATGGCCCGGTTACTGCGTTCACCAGATATCAACACAATTTTGATCCACTCCTCACGTGTTAACCTCTTCGACATGTCAATGGCTGTGAACAAAGAGAAACTTGTAAATAACTCATGAAAGAATAAAGTTACGTTGAAACCAAGCACACCATTGTTTTTCTTGTGACATTACCAATAAGTTTGATGTGTCACATGGCCCTCTTCCTATTGAAAAAACAAAAGTTCTATCCAAGATGGCCGACTTCTAAAAGGCCACCATGGTCACCACCCATCTTGAGAAGTTTGCGCCCTCACATATACTAATGTGCCACAAACAGGACTTTAATATCACCAACCATTCCCATTTTATCACGGTGTATCCATATAAATGGCCCACCCTGTACTTTGTTCCATGTTGACTTATTTGTAAGTTGTATCCTCCACCTGAATTGGTAGTGAGTATTGGTTATTCAATCAGTTAATCATACAAAAACTGTGTAAATATGGTTATACACCATTCTGTCATCTTCATACTGTGAGACATATTTTCTCACAATTTTTTAGGTCACAGGTGATGAGATGGCAGTGTAAACTCTGCAAACATGAGGAGTCATCAAAAGTGTCACTACTCAAACATTATCGAGTGAAACATGGTACATTTGGTCATGGCTATTCCATACCCTGTCTTCATTTGAATTCAATTCAATTCAATTCAATTCAATTTTATTTATATAGCGCCAAATCACAACAAAAGTCGCCTCAAGGCGCTTTATATTGTACAGTAGATAGCACAATAATAAATACAGAGAAAACCCAACAATCATATGACCCCTATGAGCAAGCACTTTGGCGACAGTGAGAAGGAAAAACTCCCTTTAACAGGAAGAAACCTCCGGCAGAACCAGGCTCAGGGAGGCGGCCATCTGCTGCGACCGGTTGGGGTGAAAGAAGGAAAACAGGATGAAAGACATGCTGTGGAAGAGAGACAGAGATTAATAACAGATATGATTCGATGCAGAGAGGTCTATTAGCACATAGTGAGTGAGAAAGGTGACTGGAAGGAAAAACTCAATGCATCATGGGAATCCCCGGCAGCCTACGTCTATTGCAGCATAACTAAGGGAGGATTCAGGGTCACCTGGTCCAGCCCTAACTATATGCTTTAGCAAAAGGAAAGTTTTAAGCCTAATCTTGAAAGTAGAGATAGTGTCTGTCTCCCGAATCCAAACTGGAAGTTGGTTCCACAGAAGAGGGGCCTGAAAACTGAAGGCTCTGCCTCCCATTCTACTTTTAAATACTCTAGGAACAACAAGTAGGCCTGCAGTGCAAGAGCGAAGTGCTCTAATAGGGTGATATGGTACTACAAGGTTATTAAGATAAGATGGGGCCTGATTATTTAAGACCTTGTATGTGAGGAGCAGGATTTTGAATTCAATTCTGGATTTAACAGGAAGCCAATGAAGGGAAGCCAAAACAGGAGAAATCTGCTCTCTCTTTCTAGTCCCTGTCAGTACCCTTGCTGCAGCAATTGTCCTTGCTCTTTTAAGACATGGGGTGCCTTACACTCACACTTGTCTAGGTCTCACAGTTCGCATGAAACGGAAGAGTGTGAGGTCCTTCCAACTATTAGATGTAAAATCTGTGACTCTTTTTACCCAAACACAAAAGACTATTTTCAACATATAAATTCCCATTTGAAAAGCCATGAAACCATAGAGTGTGTTTTTAATGGTTGTGAGTTTAAGACAAACATTTGTGGGACTTATGCGACTCACAGAAGTCGAAAGCACAGATTTTGTTCATGGAAGCACTTTAAAACTAACTTGATTTCAAAGCAAACTGTCAGTACATCTAATGAAATCTTCTTACCAGCACTGGAATTAGAAGATCACGAGGACTTGGATGTCACCATTGAACTTGGTTGTGAAAGGGAAACAACAAATGAAATTTTGAAAAATATTGGTGTGCTCTTGTTAAAACTGGAAAGCATCTATAATGTTTCTGGTAAATGTGTGGATGACTTGGTGGAACAGCTCAATTATATCTGCACATTATCACTTCAGTATATTCCAAAGTCAATAAGTGATATTCTTATTAAGAATAACTTGTAATATTGATCAGTCTTTTGTCAGTGAATTGGCTGAAAAAATATGTCACTGTAGTCCTTTATGTGCAGCCCTTAGTCCTGATGGTCCCTTTGCTTCAAGATATAAGAGACAGAAATATTTCAAGGAAAACTTCTGTGTTATTGAACCAGTAGAATACTGTTTGGATCCAGAAAAGAATTCCACTTTTCAGTATGTGCCTATTCTTCAGTCCTTGCAGCTGTTACTGAGTAAAGAAGATGTTAACAGTATATTAACTAGACATTTGAACACTTCACAGTTATCCTCTTTCCACGATGGACAATATTTCAAGCAAAACCAACTTTGTGCTATTGAGGACTTAAGTATTTCCCTTGTTTTCTATGTGGATGACTTTGAAATTTGTAATCCACTTGGGACTTCAAGAAAAAAACACAAAGTCACAGCTGTGTACTGGGTACTTGCTGATATACCAACTGAACTGAGATCACAGCTAACATCAATTCAATTGGCTCTCCTGTGTAAGGCAAGTGATGTTAAAACTTTTAGCTATGAAACTGTTCTCGAGCCACTTTTAAAGGATCTCATAACATTAGAGAGAGACGGGATTTTTTGTTCAGCGCTTGGTAGCTATATCAGGGGCACTGTTTTTTGTGTTTGTGCTGACAATCTTGGCGCTCATTCTCTTAGTGGACTCGTGGAAAGCTTTTCTGGACATTACATCTGTAGATTTTGCCTTGGAGACCATTCAGACTTTCAGCAAAAAGAAGTTCGTTCAGGAGCTTTTCCACCAAGAACAAAAGAGAACTATGATCTACATGTCCAAACCATAAAGGAAAATTCCTCCTCGGTTCATTTTTTGGTGTGAAGAAAGGTTGTCCATTAACAGGAAATTAAAATATTTCCATTTTGTCACAGGGTATCCTCCAGATCTTTTGCACGACCTTTTGAAGGCATAATTCCACTAGAATTAGCATTATGCCTTCATGTGTTTATCCGTAAACGTTACTTTTCCTTAACTGAACTCAATAACTTCATAACAGAATTTCCTTACAAATGGACCGATAAAACAGATCGCCCCCAAATCATCCCCCTAAATTTTTCCACTCGCAAAAGCATTGGTGGCAACGCACATAAAAATTGGACGTTATTGAGACTATTACCTTTTATTATTGGGGAAAAGATTCCCAAAAAGGCTGAAGCATGTCAAGTTCTTATGACTCTAAAAGATATAACTGAACTTGTTGTGTCCCCTATTCACAGAGAGGAAAGTATTTGCTACTTGGACACACTTATATCTGAACATCGCAACAGGCTATTGGATGTTTTCCCAGAGCAAAAACTAACTCCAAAACACCATTTTTTTGGAGCATTATCCTGACTTGATCAGAGGATTTGGTCCATTAGTATGCCTCTGGACTATGCGCTTTGAGGCTAAACATAGTTTCTTTAAGAAGGTTGTTAAACACACAAACAGCTTCAGAAATGTACTATTGTCACTTGCCTCAAAGCACCAGATGATGATGGCATACTATTCAGATGGTAATGCATTGAAGCCATCAGTGTGTGTCACTAAAGTATCATCTCTTCCATTGGAACTGCTTGATGTAGAAATACAGCAGTGTCTCAAGGAACTTTATCCAACACAAGCCTATGTGAATTTGACCAACTCTCTGACTCATCATGGAACTAAATATGCCTCAGGAATGGTTTTGCCTCATGGATCTACTTGTGGCTTACCTGACTTTGTGGAGATTTTACAGATTGTTGTCTTAAGCAATGAATTTCTTTTCATTGTGAAGTTGCTCAACAGCTGGTATGATGAACATTTTAGGGCATTTATTCTGGATCCTTCTGGGAAAATGACCTTAATACATCCCAGAGTACTTGGTGACACTTACCCCTTAACACCATATCGTGTTGAAGGCAAGCAAATGGTGTCAATAAAACGTCACATTGTTTGTTAGTGTAAGGGGAAAGACTCAGATACCCCCTTTCTTTTTCTTTTTTCTTGTGGTTTTTATTCTGCAGATGGACTCCGTTGCCTTGAAAGAAAATTTTTGGACAACAGAGTGAGAAGCTTGTGCTCTCTTCAGGAATACCCAGGACTGTTGAGGAGCTGCATGAGACAGTGAGAGAGACATTTGGGCTAGTTGAGGATTTCACATTGCACTATTATGATGACTCATTTGGAGATTTCTTTACACTTCATTCTCCCAACCAAATCAAAGATAGGGGTACAGTCAAAGCTGTCTTCAGACAACACTGTCATACTCTCCCCTCTTCAAAGTCCTCTGAAGACTACATGGCCAGATGAAATTGTCATTCCACTTTTCTCTGTGGCAACAGAGACTGTACTGAAAAATGCCAATGAAGTCTTTGTTCAAAATGGCACTGTGCTGAACAATACTTCAGTCAAGTCAGATATAATGGGAAAATTAGCTGATTATATGTAGAGCTACACAGCCTACCCTACTGGCCTTCAGATTGGAGAAGTGGCAGAGGCTCTGGTCAAAAAGCACCCATGTCTGACAGAGCCAGGCAGTCGTAATGGCTGGATGGGATGGATGTATAGTCTTAAATACAAGATGGGAAATTACAGGTCAAAGTTACGAAGTCTTGGAGTTCCAGAGGTTACTTGCAACTCACTGAAGAACAAGCACCCTGATGACAAGGCTCCAGCGAAGAACATAAAGAAGGCGCGGAAAGGAGAAGTGCTGTTTCTGCCACACTATCCAGGACAAGATGGTAAAGAACAGCAAGAGCTGGAGCGACAACAACTGATGAGTGTAAGAAGAAAAACAGCACAGCCATCAAGGATTTAATGTGCAAAACCTTTGCACATAGAAGACATGATATTATCAGCCAACAGCTGAGTGTCAGCGACATCAAGGACAGATGGCCGGCGTTGTTTGACGTCTCCCAAGTAAGTGAACATTTAAAGGGATATCCACTTGTAAATAAAATTTGGTCTGTTAGATCCCCCATCATAAGATAAGTGAGGAAAAACATGTTGCTACCATCCTAGTGATTTTGATGATCTTGCAGCAGCCAGGTTGCTTTAATTTGTCATAAGACTCTAGAATCGCTAGGAATTCGAATCAAAATGAGGAATCTGAATCAAAACCAGAATGGTTCTAATCGAAACCATTCCCAAGCCTAGGGAACAATAAATGCTAGTAATTTCCGTTCACTTAACTTGTTTTAGGCTAAGCTAATGTAACCTGACTGAAGAATGACTGGGCTGATTGCAAAGTGCCTTTGTCTCACTTATCTAACTCTGGAGCACATAACGACAGACTAGATTTTACTGAAGAGTAAAGAGTGAAGAGTAATTTAATATTTTTATGAAACGTTGGTTACGTATTGTAACCCCAGATTCTATGAGTATAGGCGCAGCCCTTTAAGTGGGTATTCCCCTTGTGCGCGCAGCACTGAAGTATTTTAGTCCATGCCCACCTGCTGTGTGGGCCTCACCCTGGTCTAGTATAAGTTACGGTGAGACCAGGAAATCGGCTCTACCGTTTTTCTTCAGCCAGCCAGAAGATGTCCAGCGAGACCATCCGTCTGTGTCCATCCTGCCAGACCGGCTACATCATGTCGTATGACCGACATGCCGTCTGCGTGGGCTGCCTCGGTCCTCACCATGCGGACCTCGCCCTCACACCTTAATCCTATTGCCGCTCCTGTTAGCTCCTCCCGCCGGAGGAAAAGCAGCGGAGGTCAGCCTTTTTCAAGGCTGATGCTGAGGAAGCGTTCCCGCTAAGAGAGAGGTACTCGCTGGAAGAAGCCATCGAGTTCTTCGATGGTGGGCCAGAATTGGATGATTTCACCCACCGTGAGGAAAACGGCAGTGGTGGCAGCTCCACTGCCTCCCAGCTGGGCAGCCTGGCGACAGAAGGGAGGCGGATGAGCAGACGCTCATCCACCCCTGGCCTTCACATGTCGGCGAGGATGCCGCTCCCAGTTGTTGGTGCGCTGCTCCTGGATCTGCCTGGCATCATCCAGGAGGCAGCTGGTGAGAAGGGACTTCCCGTCCCTCAGCCTGCTCCACCCCCATCGGATGATCTGGCGGGAAGGTATGGCTCCGCTCACTCTCGTTGCCCAGATCCCATCTGGTCTCAGTTCCCGGCGGTGATGACCTACCTCTCTGAGGCAGCAGCAGAGCCAGCGAAGATTAGAGCGCCGGTCTCTACCTAGGGCTTCACAGAGGGCTTCACAGACCGGAGTTTTCTGCCTGTTCCCCCTCTAGAGCCGAGCCTCGCTTCAGTTTTCGGCACCAAAATGACCAAGGTCGTTGGACAGCGACCGGCCCATCCCGCCAAACTTGACCAGCTGATAGCAAGGTTCACTGATCGCGCACATCAATGCACTGTTCAGTCAGCTGCAGTGACTAACAACACTGCCTTGCTAGCGTTTGTCATCTCCAGGAAGGTGGAGGAAGCAGAGCTGCCAGAGGAGCTGAAAGGCTTTCTCTGTAAAGCCGCTGACGTGATTCTGAATATGTGCGCCACTTCAGCGGTGTGTTCCTCTCGCATCGCTGCCTGGCAGATGATGGTTCAGAGGGCAACCTGGCTCCGCCTCTTCCCTCCAAGATTATACAATCTCACAGGGAAATAGTGCAAGCAATTCATAACATAAAATGTAGAAGCTTAGTGGAAGATAATACTTTATGTTAAGGCTTTAGTCTGCATACTGAACAACTCCACTTATATGGATTTATGTCTGGATGAGTAAATTAATCTTTTGCATGTTAGAAAATAAGGTCCAGGTTGCAAAAAATGGTAGTTCCACTTAAAGATTTTTTTTTTGATTGAATCAGAATTTTGGCCTTCAGATTTTTTGTCCTTGGTTTTTTGTCCTCTCCCATCCAGGTCAGTGCAGTTTCATAGGATCACGACCCTGAACCTTGAACCAAAGTTCATGTCATCGTTGGACTTGTATTCATCCAAACTCCTGTCCTTGTTTCAAGCCAAGAAAGGTGCTGCTGGACAACGCCACAGGGCACAGTTAAACCTTCTGCTTCAGGTAAGGAAGATTGCATTTTCTAACCACAAAAACGTTCCAACACAGCATTGAAGAGGCCCTTCCACTAAAAACGGCTTTTCTTAGGTTTCTGTTCGATATTTTAGCTCCACAGGTGTTCTTACCTTGATGGTGGGTGTGAAAACAGGTCAACAACAGAAAAAAAATAGTTATGTTTAAGCTAGAAATGGTAAGTCATGTTTTAAATGTGCAAATTTTGCCTCAGTTGAGACTTTTTGTTTCAATGTTTGGAAATATGTGAGCTTAAAACAGTTGTTTCTCTTTTTAAAGGACGGTGCTGATGCTGTCTTTGTTGAAGAGGCTTTGGCTGAGGAGGTGATGAAGATTTACCTGCTGCAGAATCAAGACAGGTCAGGCGAACCTACTGATGTGGGTATTGTTATTGAAGGCGTTACTGTTCTGGGCAAACTTGGGAATCTGAGCAAAGCCTGTTGCTATCTTTTGGGACTGTGCTATGCTCTGGATCTGAAATACCCCAAGAATCTCAAATGCACATTTGAAGCATTTCAAAAAGTGTTCATGGAGCTGGATCCAGGAAACCTTTCTGTCAAGGTTCAAAGACTGAAAAATGACCTCTGTTCATTGTAGACAAAATTTGACAGGGCTGTTCTTAAAGTGTTAGACTTGTTAAGTGACATGTAATGCTCATCAAAAGGTTCAGTTGCGGCATTACATTGTGTTGACATTCCTGTTCATAAATAATGTTTGTACCATAAACTGTGTTTTTGTATTAACTTTCCAGATTCACATTAAGGTGTAAATGGGAGAGTATCTTCTGTATGGTTTTTTTTTTTTTTTTTTAGTGCAATCCTTTTTGAAACCTTTTTATTTAAATTATGGATGTTTTTTGGTCACTCTTTAGTTATAATCTTCCCAATTTTTTGGACTCAAAATAAGATGTTCAAAAACTATGTCACAGTGCAAATGTTTTTTTTTTTTTCAGGATTTATATTTTTTTGGGATCTTAATTTTATTTTTGTCATTTTGTGGCGGACCGCCAGGCAGCTCCACTCACACCCAAGTGGAAGGGAAGTGCTGGGGTGGAGATTTTGGCGCTTTCTGTATGTGAGGTCCAGAGAGAGTCGGTTAATAAAAGTTGGAGTGAGACACTGAGACCTCTCCTGTCGTTATTACATACCTCCACATTGGTGACCCCTGTAGCGAACATGCTCGACGACGAAGCCAGCTCCGGCCTGGAAGCATCGGCTGCCGCCGGACTTTCACCTCCGCCGATGGCTGCGTTTGCTGTGGCGATTAAATTGCCGGATTTTTGGCTTCACGATCCTCCTTCATGGTTCGTGCACATAGAAGCTCAGTTTGCTCTTCGTGGAGTTTCAGCCGACGATACTAAATACCACCATGTGGTGGCCTCACTTGACCCGCTGTCAACCTGCCGCGTGATGACTCTCCTCCGGGACCCCCCAGCCCAAGGCAAGTACGCCGCCCTCAAGGCGCTGCTGCTGCGGCGTTATTCCCTCTCTGATGCTGAGCGGGCCGAGAAACTCCTTTCCCTCGCGGGCCTGGGCGACGGCACCGCTCTCGAGCTCATGGAGAGCATGCTGTCCTTGCTGGGCGCGGATGACGGTGGATTTCTCTTCACCCACCTCTTTCTCCGACAGCTGCCAGCTCCGGTACGCGCTGGCCTTGCCAACTCCCCGCTATTGGCCATGAAGGATTACCGCTCCCTTGCGGAAGAGGCGGATCGCATCCTCCTGGCTACCAGGAGTTTCGGCGTCCAGGCGATTGTTCAGGACTCACCAGCGTTTTCCCCCGCCCCCTCACCGATGCTCCAGGGGCCCCCCGACTCGTCCATGGTGGCCGGAGTCGCTGCACGGCGGCACCGCGGAAAAGGGCTTTGCTTTTATCACCAGCGTTTTGGACCGAAGGCACGGCGCTGTCTTCCACCTTGCAGTTTCCAGACCCAGGGAAACGGGCATGTCAGCGCTCTGTAGCAGCCGCGACCGCTGGCAACAAGGAAAGGCTGCTTTTCTTAGAGGACTCACGCTCGGGGAGGCGTTTCCTGGTGGACTCCGGCTCACAGAAGAGCCTTCTTCCCCCGCCTGGCTCAGACAGGCTAGCTGAGGGCTGCGGGCCATTGCTAACAGCGGCTAATGGCTCTCCCATCAAAACCTTCGGTGAAAGGTTGGTGACTGTTTGCTTTCATGACCATGACTTTCAGTGGAACTTTGTTGTTGCTGCTAGCTCTGTGCCTATAATAGGCGCTGATTTTCTTTGTGCTCACGGACTGCTGGTTGATGTTGCCAACAGACGTTTAATTGATGCTGTGTCATTTTCCTCATTACCCTGTTTGACTCGGGGTGCTCAGCCCGTGGTGCATGCTAACTCAGTAGATTCGGGTGACGTTTTTCAGTGTTTGCTTTCTGAGTTTCCCTCACTCACTGTCCCCACTTTCTCAAGCACTGTGACGAAGCACGGGGTGGAGCATTACATAACTACAGTAGGGCCCCCGGTGTTCGCGCGCGCGCCACCTCGACCCTGCCAAACTGGCTGTAGCTCGGGAGGAATTTGCCACCATGGAGCGCCTGGGCATCGTGCAGCGTTCGAATAGTGCCTGGGCTTCCCCGTTACACATGGTCCCTAAATCTGACGGTCGGTGGCGACCTTGTGGGGATTTCCGCCGTCTTAATAATGTCACAGCGAACGATCGTTATCCCATTCCCCACATCCAAGATTTTTCCGCCCATCTTGCGGGGACCTCGGTTTTTTCAAAGATCGATTTGGTACGGGGATATCACCAGGTTCCCGTGCGCGCGGAGGATGTCCCCAAAACCGCCGTAATTACACCTTTCGGCCTTTTCGAGTTTCTGCGCATGCCGTTTGGCCTGAAAGGTGCCGCCCAAACCTTCCAGCGGTTGATGGACTCGGTCTTGCGCGGGCTGCCCTTTGTTTTTGTATATCTTGATGATATACTGGTGGCCAGCAGCTCGAAGGAGCAGCACATGTTCCATCTGTGTCAGGTTTTTCAGCGTTTGGCGCAGCATGGACTGATTATTAATCCATCTAAATGCCAGTTTGGGTTGCCGGTTCTCGATTTCCTTGGGCACCGTATTTCCGCCGAGGGCGCGGTTCCGTTGCCTGACAAAGTCCGAGCTGTTTCGGACTTTCCGCGTCCCACAAATGTTAAGGCACTGCAGGAATTCTTGGGGATGGTGAATTTTTACAACCGTTTTCTCCCCAGAGCGGCACATCTGCTGAAGCCCCTTTATGGGGCGTTAAAAGGTAAGAAGGCTAATGACTCCGTTCACTGGTTTCCGGAAAGCATCCAAGCGTTTTCTGATGCTAAGTCAGCGTTAGCTAATGCTGCCCTTCTGGCCCACCCATCCCCCTCAGCGCCGATTGCGTTGACCACCGATGCGTCGGACATAGCGGTGGGTGTGGTGCTGGAACAGCGAATCTCGGTGTGTCTGGCAACCGCCGCTTTTTTTCAGCCGTGCGCTGCGTGACAGCGAAACGCAATTACAGCGTTTTTGACAGGGGAGCTGCTGGCGCTCCACCTGGCGACTCGGCATTTCCGTTTTTTTCTCGAGGGTCGTCACTTTACCGCATACGTGGACCACAAACCCTTGACGTTTGCCATGTCCAAGGTTTCTGATCCATGGAGTGCACGCCGGCAGCGCCAGTTGGCAGCCATTTCTGAGTTTACCACGGATATTCGGCACGTGGCTGGTAAATCCAATCATGTGGCTGACTGTTTGTCCCGTGCGCTGGTTTCTCCCGTCTTTCTCGGCATAGACTACTCCGCCATGGCTGCCGATCAGAGCGGTGACCCGGACATCCTCGCGCTTAAATCCACCCAGACGGGCCTCATACTGGAGGACAGACCCGTGCAGGACGGTGGTCCCCTCCTGGTCTGTGACGTTTCCACCAGCCGCCCTCGCCCAGTGGTTCCCGTTTCCTGGCGTCGTCAAGTTTTTGACTCGGTACATGCTCTCTCTCATCCGGGGGTCCGGGCCTCTGTTAAACTGGTCAGCTCTAAATTTGTTTGGCCAGGCCTTCGCAAATCTGTTAAGGAATGGGCGTCGGCATGCATTCCCTGCCAGTGTGCGAAGGTTCATAAACACACCAAGGCGCCCCTGGAGCAGTTCTTCATACCCGGCAAACGTTTCGATCATGTGCATGTAGATCTGGTGGGTCCTCTGCCGCAGTCGCAAGGTTTTACGCACCTTTTGACTGTTGTTGACCGGACCACCAGGTGGCCGGAGGCAGTCCCCCTGGCATCCACTACCGCAGCAGTGGTGGCCAAGGCGTTTTTGTCAACCTGGGTCTCGCGTTTCGGCCCACCCGCGGACATTACGTCAGACAGAGGCCCCCAGTTCATTTCCGAGCTTTGGTCGGCCATGGCTGATGGACTGGGGGCTAAAGTCCACCGGACAACCGCATACAACCCGCAAGCTAATGGGATGTGCGAACGGTTCCACCGGTCACTTAAGGCTGCTTTTCGCGCCTCCTTACAGGATGGCAATTGGGTTGACCGCCTCCCGTGCTTGGGCTGCGCTCTGCGGTTAAGGAGGATCTCGGCGCTTCCCCAGCTGAGCTAGTGTTTGGTCAGCCCCTCCGCGTGCCTGGAGAATTCTTGCCCGAGAATCCTCCTCCCTGCTTCGATCCATCGGTGCTATCTCTCAACCCGCTTTTGCACTCGCTTCGGGTTCCTGGTCCGGTGCACCATTGCGTGCCTGACACTTTTTTTCCGAAGACTTTAGAGACTGCTAAGTTTGTTTTTGTCAGGCACGATGCCCACAGGACACCGCTGCGGCCGCTGTATGACGGCCCATTCAGGGTTATCGAACCGGGCCAGAAACATTTTGTTTTGGATTTTGGGGGTAGAAGGGAGACTGTGTGTGTTGACAGACTTAAACCTGCACATGTTCTTCCGGGCAGTAATGTAGTGCCGGCCCAGGCCCCTCGCCGTGGCCGCCCCCCTTCGTTGGGGTTGACAGACTCTGGTTTTCCCCCCAGGACTGCCCCCGGACTGCCGGCATTTGAGCCTCCTTCTGCCTTTCCTGCTCGCCTTCACCAGCCCCGTTCACAGGATGGACCTTCCTCTGCCTGTTCTCTCCCTCCCAGGTTCAGTCGTTCGGGCCGTTTGCTTAGGCCCAGGGTCCTGGACTGAATGGAGACCTAACTGTGTGTTCGGGGGGGGTATGTGTGGTGGACCGCCAGGCGGCTCCACTCACACCCAAGTGGAAGGGAAGTGCTGGGGTGGAGATTTTGGCGCTTTCTGTATGTGAGGTCCAGAGAGAGTCGGTTAATAAAAGTTGGAGTGAGACACTGAGACCTCTCCTGTCGTTATTACATACCTCCACAATTTGACCTTTTCTGAAAAGGTAAAGCACTGCGTTCACTTGAGCCACTTTTATTCTTTGTATGGCAGGTACATTTTTCTTGTTGTTAGCATCAAGCATGCCAATTTGGATGCAATTTTATTATATAAGGCTGCTGTGACTGAAATTTTATCCAAGTTTTATCCACTGAATGTAGAACAGATTTCAGCTCACTGTGTTCAGAGAAGGAATCTGCTAAATGTGTGATTCACAAAAAAGCTGTTTAAAATAAATCATTGTGAACAATGTTGAACTGACGTGGTTCTTTTTTCCTGTGTGTGTGTGTGTGTGTGTGTGTACATATATATGTGTATATATATATATGTGTGTGTATATATATATATATATATATATATATATATATATATATATATATATATATATATATATATATATATATATATATAAAATAAACACTTAATTGTAATTAACGTTTTTGCTTAAGTGAACTTAAAAATATTAAGTAAATTGAACCATTATTTAAAAACAAATAATTGTAATGGTGTAGGTTATATGTGCCAAGCATTTCAGCATTTCCTAATTAATATTTTATGTAGTTTGAACTTTTGGTTACTGTTGTTTTAACTTACATTTTCAATTGTATTTACTCAATTTTGTATGTTACTGTAACATCTTTAATTGTTCATAACTACTTATTCCATTTTAGTTGGATTTACTCAATTAATAAGGTGTATTTAAGAGATGTGATTGTTTTTGCATTTACTCATTATTTTTGAGTGTAAAAGTGTTGCATCAAAATATTTAAGTAATTATCAGTTTTAGTTCTTAGAGTGTACTTAGGGTACACCCTCTCAGGTGAAGGCAGAAAGCTACTAAACAAAAGAAAAGAAGCTATACAAAATGCGCCACAGCCACAAAACTAAGCATTCACATTCTTTCTGTCAGTGAGCCTGAGTTATGACCTTGGCTCCCTGTTTTTCTGCTCCCGTGCAATGTGCTCTGTTGTCTCTACAATGAAAAAAAAGAGAAAAAAAAAGGCCCTGACTCTCTCAACACAATATTCTCTTTATAACTCAGCAGTATGAAATGTCATGAAATAGTCTAACTCACTCACAGTAAATCAGCAGTATAGGATAATACAAGCCTATCTAATAAATCTAATGATTTTCACATTCTTTTAACTCAGAACCATGATGCAAACTAAAACTACATACTGATTACACAAGAAGTATAATGTGGCGTACAGCAGTATCATGATTCACTCATTTTGATTACAGGTGTAATGTATAACAGCATAATAATCTCAAAACTGCTACAATCACATTTCCCTGTCTTAACACATGCAAGAGAAAGGCAGCTGTTAAGAAAATGCCCTTTTTGGGTGAGAGAGGCCCACAGGCCCTGCATGCAAGAGTACTAACACACATACATGCAATGAAGAACAGCTTACACTATAGCACACACTATACATGCGCCTATATCTCTCATTGGTGTTAAAGCAGGAAAGACTTAACAGAGTTTTGTTATCAAATGCTGAATTTATCCACTGCTGACATTTACCTCTCCAGCAGGACAATAGGTGAAACGTTTGTGAAAACAGAAAAGAAAAAATAAAGACAGAGAGAGTCTGGTATGACCAAGCAGTAATGAGACAATAAATTTAGTTGGTAATACAATAAATTGTGAAATGCTTTCTGTTTGATTGATGCAACACAAGTAATTTACTGTATGAAGGAAATTCTTTTTTGTGATAATATTTTGAACATGCATTTCTGTTGACCTGTCAACTTAGTGCATTATGAGCTGATATGCAAATTAGTTGATACTAGATTTGGAAAAATGACTGGATTATAAAATAAGTGAATAAGATGTAACAGAGGGTTGAAATTAGTTTCTTATTTCTAGTGTGTGGAGAAAGGTTTTATCATGGCATACATCTGTTTACATGGGAGGAAACTCTTTATGTGATACGACATTTAGCAATTTGCAAATGTGCAGCACATCAGAAGGATGACTCTGAAATTACAAAGGGAAACAATTTTGCTGACAAAGCTGCAAAAGCAGCAGCTATAGCAACCACAGTCTTATTAACAACTCATGAAAATCACACTATTCCACTATCTGTATTGCAGGATGAACAAAAAGCACCACCTAAGGAACAGAAACAATGGCTGAAACACAGAGCAGTACTAGACACTGATGACATAATGAAAATAGCAGGAAAACCCATTCTTCCCAAATCATTACACAAAACAGCCGCCCTAGTGAGCCATGGCTTCAGCACACATATCCAAAGTGCTCTTATTTAACCTTTTACATTAGTTGACACCACCTCCCCTGTAGTGCTAACTTCTTTAACTGCCACATCAGGCTGTAAATTAACATCAGTGTCAGCCTGCTGGTCAAAATAGTTTAAGTGTCTGGTATTTAAATGTTTTCTAAAACCTGAAAAAGTGCCAAACACATTCACGCTGGGCACATTTAAGGCAAAGATTTCTTCCCAGTGTGGGGAATAGAAATATTTTATTGCTATTATTTGCTGCTATTTTTATAATCATCATTACCATTTCATGTTAATAGGGATGTTGCATTCAGATGCATTCAGATGTTCAAATATATTGGTATTATATTAGCCTTTATTACAGGTCCAAAGAAGAACCATTTTAAACAGTTGAGTTGAATCTATAATTTAAATGTTATTAATGCTTTTATGATCTCTGTGTAGAGGGCAGAGACAGGAAAATACACTTTGTGCCAAAATGAGACAGGAAGTTATGTCTTTGAAGTTGCAGCTTTTGCAGAAGTGAAACCGAAAGCAGAGTTTAAGTGCAAGCCAAAGAGCAGGGTGTTATTCTGCATGTATCGTTGAGACACACACGCTTAGTTAGAGGGATCACTGATAGGGGAAAGTTCAAATTGCTTTGCTTGGGGTTACTTTTAGACTATATTAGGAGGAGCAAACATATTGGCAGATCTGAGAAGGAAAACCTGTGTTATGAAAATGATTTTAATCTTTTACACATGATTGCATTTGAGCTTATTAAAGAGCTGTGGCTCCTGGTCACGTGAAGGTCAGAAGTGTAACGGGTGAGATGTGAGAGCATTTAAGGGCGAGACATACACATCCAGACACGTACGCAGTACACAGCATGCACGCGCCCCCGCACGTGCACACACACACAGATATAAACTCTTACCTACTAAATGAGTTTTAGACTGCAAAGTTGTGCCTGTATGAGTGACATTTTCTACAGGAAGTGCACCTGATGTTCCAGGGAGATAAGCGACAGCGAAGGCGGGCTGACAGGAAGCATCAGCCGTAGACACGAAGATGATGTTCTATGTTAAAAGTCATTGTGGTTTTGGTGTGACGTATTTCTGCCTAGTAACAGAAAAGGGGGCTGTACTACCTTAACCCCATAAAACAGTTGTCTGAATATGAGAAAGACAGTTCAACACTGATTGGGTTGTTGAACTCACACATGTGTTTATTAAAATACTGTCTAATTGCACACCGGACTGGATCTGTGGTTATTTATGGATTCTTCTCTCAACATTGAACCCTAACATTTGGGGGCTCGTTCCGGTGAGAGAGAGGTAGAGGGGTAGATGGAGAGATCCGGGGTCCGTGGTAATTGGACGGGCAGACGGTAATCAGTGGTGAAAGTGAGCAGGCATTCCCCGGGGCATTTAAAGGTAAGACACTGCCTGTTGAAATATATTTCCAAAAGGTGTCACATTGGGCATGTCAAATTAAAAGCCTGGTCACTGTAATTACTGGTGAATGTCTGTTTTTTAATTTTGGCGAAATTTTGATGAAGTTTACCGGTTGAAGTAATGATAAGGAAGTATAAGTGACAGTACTGAGTAATGAGAATAAAGGAATGAAAAGAGAATTAAAGCAGTTGGACTGCTAAGTGAACTCTTAGAAAGATAGGGAATTTGGTCATTGTGTGGGTTCAAGTCCCGTTGGTCATCTGGTCTACGTGTGATGGTCATTTTTGTGGGTTAGAGTCCCCTATGTCCACAACGGGAGATCTGCCTCAATCTTAATCCTGCTTCGGGTGTAGATTGTTGTTTCAAATTATTATAAATTTTTCTAGGGGCGACAGCGGCGTCTGTTAAGAAGCGCATTTTCTCGGAGGTAACGCTCCCTCCTGGATAAAGACGTTTATCCTTGACCTACCCTGAAGAGTAGGGTTAGTACGGCACGACGAGCCGGGAAGGACTGGGGAATCTTCAAAATTGCTAGGAGTTAGAGTCTCCTATTTTTGCGCTTATTGGGTATGCTGGCAAATTAAGTTAGGTTTAGAAATCTGGACAGGACAGTCTGGGACCGCCCTGGTGAATTGAGCACAAAAAGTCTGGGACTGATCGGTTGGAGCCGTTATGTTATATTATCGAAATTACATAGGAGTTGAAAAGGCCTAAAATCTGTGCAGTTGTAATTAATAAGACGTCTGTAATGTAAAATATGAGATCTATGAGTAAGATCAGTCTCTGTGCCAGTAATGCACAGCCGGATGTGCACTGATGGTGTGTAAATGCAAATGAGCAGCGGTGATGCGCAGAGAGGGTGGTTTCAGTTTCGAAATTTGAGCTTTATGACTATTGTTTACCAATTTCGATAAATGCCTGTATATAAGAGGTTGGTTTTGCTTATTATGAGAGTGTAAATACAGTTTGAATATACTAGTGTGGATGATTAGAAAATGACTGAATTTTGATAGATGTATATTTTGTGAGCCATAAATGTTGGTGTGGTTTATTTTTCAGGTATGTGTGTGTGGGGAGAAGCTGTGAGACGATGAGAGGTTTCAGTTTTCTTTTTCTTTTTTCTTTTGACTTGCTCTTTCTGATCATGGAAGGCATGTCCAAAATACTCGTATGAAAGCGTATTTTGTGTGATTTTAACTGTGTGAATGCTGTCAGTATTTGATTTGAGTGACTGGGTGATTTGTCTGAGTAAGTGAAAAGGGGGAGTTTGAAAGAAAAGGCAGTGTGTGAGACGATTACTGAATGACTAAAGAGGTTAGAACCTTTAAATGTGTGTATGGAATAAAGGAGTGTGAAATATATTTCTTGTGTGATGAAAAGTAGGATGTGCTAAAGTTTGAAAGTGCTTTTAATTCAAGAAATGCATGAGGGATGGTATGAGAGGTTGAGTGTCTTTTTCTCTCAGTTCAAAAACACATAAGCATATACACTTGGTTAATTGTTTGGATGTGTGAAAGAGCTCGGTTTAAATGTGTGTGAGTGAAATGAAGGTGTATTGTTTTTAGACTAAGATTTAGTAGAATAAAAGAGGGCCTGTAGACTATAAATACAAAGAAAAAACAAAGGAGTTAGATTAGTTTGAAGAACAGGAAATATGGCTCTGTGTACCGGGGCTGCAGCGATAGGAAATAGTGAACAGGAACTCTGCATGCCCATAAAAGGAACTGAGTGTGTACAGAAAGAACACAGAGAGATAGATGAGTTAACTCTAGGCACATGAAGCAAATGAAGCCTTTAAGAAAAAATGAATATAATACTAATTATATGGTTTAGTGTGTCAATACAGGTGGGCGTCTTTCAACTTTGCAACCTTGAGTTCAGCAGCAGAAAAGTAGATTAAAAGAATTGGGAGAATAAGCCAGTTTTTGGCTCGAAATTGTGCGGCTGGATCTCTCACTTTGTCCCGGAAGCGGAGCAGAAGTTCAAAGGACAGTCAATCGCCTGATGAAGACCGACAGAACATCGTGGACTTGAATACAGCAGGCAAACGACAGTGCCACTGATCCATTAACACTGATGACGACTGACGACCAGCAGCAGCATGTAAGAGTACTGCAACATGTACTGTGAAAATACAGGCTGGGCAGTTGAACAGTGGGATAAAGAATTGTGGAAGAACACTGGACATTGAGTGAGATTTTGCCATGCTGGGACTTAATCTAAAAGAAAGACTGTAAAGAAACAGAGAAGAAGACAACAGCTGAGTTGAGACTGTGTTTGCTGGAGCTTTGAAGCACGAACAGGACACTGTGAATGAAAAAGAGACCGGTGAGAGATGAAGCTGGACGAGTTTGACTGCGAGAATATAGGATATAATTGGATTGAAAATTGAAACCTGAACTCATGAATTGTTTAGGGATGTCCACCACAGCATAACAAAGAGGTAAACATTAGAAAAGGTAAGAATAATGAAAGAAATAATTGTCATTACCTTAATGAATAGAAAACACACATACAAATTGTTACATGTGAGATTATTTTTGAAATGAATCAGAAGTGAGATAGTTTGAATCTAAAGTTCAGTGGTGAAATGCATAAATTAAATATGAATATATAGGATGCAATGAAGAAACAGCTTACACGTAGTGTACATTAACATGAATACATCGCAAGGCAACGAAGAACTCAATGAATTAATTCAATGAAGAAGCAGTTTACACCCAATTAACCTAAAATGCAGGGAAGAACACGCTTACATGCATGGCATAATTGGTATTTCTGACCAGAGACAGAGAAATGGGTCATTTAAGCACTTGTGGTAATAATGAAAATGTCTTAGTTTTGTTATTTTCAGGAGTAAAGCAGAACCGGACCAATTCTCCACAGCAGCAGTCGGAAGAAAGTTAGAAGGTAACATCAATGGATAAGTTAAGGCAAGTTTCTGGTGGAATGGTTCACAGAATGATGTGTCCAGGAACCTGAAAAGCAAGCCCTAGCTCCTGGCTGAAGACCAGGAGTGCTTTATTTAAGGTGGGAAATTAAAATAGAGGGTTAGTAATTCGGGGAAAGAAAGAACTGACTGTTTAACTGGAGAATTGGAAAGGTGTCTGACAGACTGCGAAGCCATAGATGCAAAATAACACATACCCATACACACACAAACAGAAAATGCATTAACCTTATAAAGACAAGCTCTTGAAGCTTAATGAACAGATATTGATTTAAAACCTGGCTAAGAACATAAGCATATGCAATGAAGATCTGCTTGCTGCTTGTATGAGTGAGAGAATGGTGTGAATGGTTAATACAATTGATGGAAAGATTTAAAATAGATGGAAAAAACAAAAGAAAAGTCTCTATAAGAGTGACTCAGGAGTGCTCTCGCACTGATTTATCAAAGTAAGTGATTAGTATAGAAAGAAAATGAAAATAATTCAATAATGTGATAAGGTTTCCCCTTTGGGGAAGGGGAAACAAGACCGAGACCGAGAAACCTCGACACCTGCGGCACCTGTTACTGCAGCCGAGATTAGCTTAATGCTCGAGGAGCATAGAGCTGCATTGCTAGCGGACTTTAAGTCATCCTTTGAGGACTTGTCCTCTAAGTTAGACAATGTGCAGTCTGCAGTGCAGGACCACGGTCAACGCATTAATTCTTTGGAATCGACATACACTGAATTTGACCAACGTCTGGACCAATTGGAGTCCGAATGCTCTACGCTTCGCAAAGACAACAACTGGCTAAAATCCAAGGTGGCAGACTTGGAAGGTCGCAGCAGAAGGCAGAATATACGACTTGTGGGATTACCTGAGGACATTGAAGGTCCACGCCCGACAGCTTTCTTTTCTCAGCTCCTCGTCGATGTTTTCGGAGCGCAGGTGCTTCCCTCACCGCCCGAGCTGGACAGGGCGCACCGGAGTCCAGTTCCGAAATCGACGAAACCACGGCCGGTTATTCTGCGATTTCATCGGTACCAAATTAAAGACCTGGTGATCCGTGAAGCTCGTAAGAAAAGCGAGCTCAGCTACAACGGCCATAGGATCCGGCTATATGAAGATTACAGCCCGGAGGTGGTGAAGAACCGAGCTGAGTTTAAAGACGCAATGTCTGAACTTTATAAGCGGGATTTAAGCCTGCGCCCTCTTCCCGGCTAAACTGCGCATTGTTCTGCCCACAGGGGAGAAGAAGTGGTTTACGTCTGCTTCAGAAGCCGATAGGTTCGTGCAGGGCTTGAGGAACGAGGCTGAAGCTCAAAGGCCACAGTGACTGACAGCTACGAGTAAAGTGACTTGAATCCTTGTTGACTTACAGGCAATCGGACGATTACAGAGAAGGCAGGCAAGCACTGTATATTTCTGTTATTTCATGGTATACTAGTTGTCACCGTTTTAACACCTGGTTCTTGTTTCTTTTGTAATATTTTGAATTAATGTTCACTGATCCCTAGAAGGTTTGATTCATATTGGGATATACACTTAGTACTTCAAAGTTAAGGTTGTATGGAGTTTCTATGTAGCAGGAGTTTGGGCTAGGAGGTTGAAGTTGTTGGGAATACACTGCGGTCACCTTAGTTCAGAAATGGGACCTAGTGGGTGGGGTGGGGGAATGGGGGAATGTTATTGTTCCTGGGTTTGTTTGCTTTGGTTGTATGTGGGTTTGTTTTTTGGTTTTTTGTGTTTGTTTTTTTTTTCTTGTTTGTTTTGTTTTGTTCTCTCTTGTCCCCTCCCATGTACAGTCATCTTGTCATTGTCACCAGATTTCAGTAAAACATATATATGGCTAGTTATAGCACTAACAATAGTACTATTAGATTTTTGTCTTGGAATGTTAAAGGCTTGAATGGTCCGGTAAAGAGATCTCGGGTTCTCAGTCACTTAAAACATCTCAATGCAGATGTAGCCTTTCTCCAGGAGACTCATTTGCGAGTCAAAGATCATAGAAGACTTAAACCTCCATGGATAGGTCATATGTTTCACTCAAACTTTGATACTAGAGCCAGAGGAGTGGCAATCTTAATTAGGAATAAAATACATTTTTCTTTTCACTAAATTGATTGCTGACAAAATGGACGATATCTAATTGTTGTAGGGACCCTCATGAATAACCCAGTTGTTTTAGTGAACGTCTATGCCCCAAACTTTGACAACGCTCTGTTTGCTAATAATCTTTTGAGGATGATTCCCGACTTAAATACGCACCTCCTGATCTTCGGAGGTGACTTAAACTGCGTTATTGACCCAGCTTTAGACAAATCTGCCACTGGCTCTAAAGCACCATCTGCTATGTCCAAGGCTTTCTCACATTTTATGACCCAAAATGGATACATTGATCCTTGGAGGTTTTTAATCCCCAAGCCAGAGAATATTCCTTTTTTCAAATGTCCATCACACATATTCTCGCATCGACTACTTTTTATAAATGGCTCCATGGCTTCTAAAGTTTGCAACTCTGAATATTTTCCGATTGTTATATCTGATCATGCTCCTTTGGTCCTGGATATGGCTTTATCTCCAGGCTATAGACCTCAGCATCCATGGAGGTTGAACTCTCTACTCTTGTCTGATTCAGCTTTCTGTGACTATATCTCATCTGCAATTGATGATTTCTTAACTACGAATGAGTCTGAGGACATCTCTAAGTCTCTACTTTGGGAAACACTTAAAGCATACCTCAGGGGCCAAATTATTTCCTATTCGTCTCACCTATCTAAATCAAAGAAAGCTAAGCAAAATGAACTTTCTGCCAAAATTCAAGCTCTAGACCGGCAACACGCTCAAACTCCCTCACCTGAAATATATAAGAAGCGTCTTAACCTACAATCTGAGTTCAGTCTCCTGTCGACCCATGATGCAGAGCAATTGTTATTACGGTCCCGTGGCAACTATTATGAACATGGCGATAAAGCCTCTCGTCTGCTAGCCCACCAGCTACGTCACCAATCGGCATCTCGCCAAATTTTGCAAATTAAAATGAATCGGGAACTTTGACTTCTGATCCAACGGAAATCAACTCAATTTTTAAGTCATTTTATAGTTCTCTGTATACATCAGAGTTCCCCTAATTCTATAGATATGAACCAGTTTCTTGACAAATTGGATACCCCTACAATTACAACCTCAACAGCAGCAGAAATTGATGCACCGCTCACTGCGGATGAGGTTATGTCATCAATCACATCCTTACAGTCTGGAAAGTCCCCTGGTCCCGATGGGTTCCCCGCTGAATTTTATAAAAAATTCCACTTAAAACTGGCCCCTTTGCTGCTGTCGTCGGTTTTGAGGAGTCACCGAAACGCGGCTCTCTCCCTCAGACACTAAGACAGGCTTCTATCTCATTACTGCATAAAGAAGGAAAGGATCCTAATTGTTGTGGCTCCTATCGACCAATAAGCCTTCTTAATGTAGACTTTAAAATCTTATCCAAACTGCTAGCAACCCGTTTGGAAAGAGTTCTCCCTTCTATTATATCAGACGAACAGACAGGCTTTATTAAAGGAAGACATTCCTTTTTTAATATACGGTCCCTTCTTAATATAATTTATTCCAAAAATCATAGCACCGTCCCTGAGGTGGTGATCTCATTGGATGCCGAAAAAGCATTCGATCGAGTGGAATGGGGGTATCTTTTTGCAGTCTTGAAGAAATTTGGTTTTGGTGACAGTTTTATATCTTGGATTCATCTTTTATATACTACGCCATTGGCATCTGTTTGTACTAATAATGAGAATTCTGAGTATTTTACTCTATCACGTGGTACACGACAAGGTTGTCCACTCTCACCTTTACTTTTCACTTTAGCAATAGAGCCTCTCTCTGTGGCTCTCAGAACCTCGCCTCTGTTTCAAGGGGTTATTCGTGGTGGTACGGAATATAGGGTTGCTCTATATGCAGATGACTTATTGCTATATGTTACAAATCCAACAATTCATTTATCCTCTATAATGAAAATACTTCTGAATTTTGGCTCTTTCTCTGGGTACAAGATTAATATACAAAAAAGTGAATGTTTTCCTATAAACCCAGCTGCACAAGAGCTTAGACAAACAGATTTGAATTTCCACCTAGCTTCTTCAGGCTTTAGATATCTAGGAGTGCATATTACCACTTCATTTAAAGCTTTGCGAACAGCAAATTTCAACCCTTTGCTGACCTATGTAAGGTTGGCTTTTCAAAGGTGGGCAAATCTTCCTGTATCACTTCTTGGCAGGATTAATATTATAAAAATGACTATTCTACCCAAATTCCTCTATCTTTTCAGAGTATCCCATTGTTTCTACCTAAATCCTTTTTCAAATCTGTGAATCGAATGTTTTCATCATTTATATGGGCTAATAAGACCCCCAGAATTAGTATGACCTCACTACAACAGGGTAAGCTCAGTGGGGGTCTTGCTCTGCCCAACTTGATGTTTTATTATTGGGCAGCCAACATTCAGAAGTATACCTATTGGCTGAATGATCCTCAGGCTGCTTGGTGTTGCCTTGAGGCGCAATCATGTTTCTCTTCCTCACTCTCAGCACTATTATTTTCATCCCTTCCTGTTTCCCTGTTACAATTCACAGACAACCCTGTTCTAATTGGCTCTCTAAAAATATGGTATCAATTCGGCGTCACTTCAATTCTGTCTCTGCTTCTGCTCTGACCCCAATCTGCAACAACCACCTCTTCCCCCGTCCCTGGTGGACTCCTCCTTCTGTATTTGGGCAAGAAAAGGTATCAAATGTTTTTATGACCTTTTTAAAGATAACATTTTTCTCAGCTTTAGTGACCTTTGTTCTTTGTATGATTTGCCCTCGTATCATTTGTTCCGCTACTTTCAAATAAGACACTGTGCATCTTCTATCTTGCCAGAGTTTCCAAGTCAGCCTCTCAAGCCTTGGTGGGAAGACTTATTCCAGTTGAAGCCTCACAGTAAGGCTCTAATATCACAAATATATACTTTAATTATGGCATCGGGCAATTACTCAACCAATAAAATTGCTTGAGTTGGGAACAGGAACTGGGTCTTCAGTTTGTTGAAGGTTACTGGGACAAAGTAATTGACAAAATTCATTCCTCGGCCTCATGTGCAAGACTCTCCCTTATTCAGTTTAAGACGGTATACAGATTACACTTCTCAAGATCTAGACTATCTAAAATATACCCGGTATTCCTGACCTGTGCAACAGATGCAACACCTCCCCTGTGATTTAACTCATATGTTTTTTGCCTGCCCGTCACTTCAATTATACTGGACTTTTTACTTTGAGGTGCTCTCTTATGTTTTGAGCGTTACTCTCAAACCATGCCCACTAGTTGCCATTTTTGGTGTTTCTGAAGATGCTACCCTAAACCTTAGTCGTAAGCAACTGGATATTATCGCTTTCACTTCACTGCTGGCACGACGTCGAATTTTGCTGTCTTGAAAGCTCCTCACCCTCCAGCCCGGTCACGTTGGCTGGAAGATGTTATGTTCTTTTAAAATTGGAGAAAATAAAATTCAGACTCAGAGGAAATGTTAATAAGTTCTCACAGGTGTGGCAACCTTTTATCATTTACTTTAACTCATTGAAAATACTTACAACAGACTAAACCTTTTCTGGTTTTGGTGGGGAATTGATTGATTTTTTTTTTTTTTTTTTTTTTTGGGTTTTTTTTTGTTGTTTTCTGTGTGTGAGTTGTTGTTTTTTGTTTTTCTTCCTTTTTCCTTTTTTTTTTAAATTTTTTTTTATTTTATTTTATTTTATTTTATCTGTTTTATTGTTGTCACCAGAATTTTAATGGCCTAATCTGTCTTGATATATGTCTTTGTATCGGTTGGTACTTGCTGTATTGGGCCTGATATGTTAAATTACATGTGCAAAACTGTATAAATAAAGAGGGGAAAAAAGAAAAAAAAATAATGTGATAAGGTTTAAACATGTATTCCTCTTGTTAAGTTGGCTGTTGAGCTGTGGGTTTATGCAAATTAGCTGGAGCAGAGACACTTCCTGTGTGCGTGTGTGTCGGAGGCTTTCAGTTCAGTTCAAGAGAGAGCAGTGGCTGTTGAAGAGTATTTGGAGAAATATAATGGTAAAGTATCAGGATATTTGATTACGGTGGTCAGGTCTGCTCAGAGGGGCAGATTTGGACAGGAAATTTATAATTTAGGGATGATACGTTGTTGGAATCGGTTTATGGCGGAGTGAGGAAGGGAGACATTGTGCAAACGGTCTTTGATCTTTTGACGAGGTTTTCGGTGTGTTGAAAGGGTGAACTTTGAGATTGTTTCAGATTTTTGAGGCTGTTGTTTTATTTCCAGAGAGGGTGTTTGATTAAGACATGGATATGTCTGAGAGGGGCCCCAAAAATTTTTGTAGTAGTAAGTGCACTCAGGAAAAAACCTGTCAGGTGATTTTGTTTTGTACTTTGATGAGCTAATAATCAGCTCTCTTTTTCATTTTTGTTCTAAGCAGGCCTGGAAGAGAGCGAACGGACGGCGCTGACAAAATTACCAAAGTACGAAAATCAGGTGGGCTTTACAGAATTATAATTGATTACAATCAGAGACTGATTGGCGGTGAGTCTCTGTCTAAAAATGATTGCAGCGTGTCAATCCAGTCAAAAATATAGAGAACTATTTTCCTAAAAAGGAAAACGAAATAAAACAAATGATTGAGCTCATTTTGCTGATGTGGAGCATCTGATGACGTGCGCGGAAGGCTGCAGTATCAGCAAAAACATAATGTGTGAATGCATGGGAGTGAATGTGAGTGATGGGACCAAGAGGGGAAATAAATAAAAGGTTGACAAACAGGACAAGTGGGAGACTTAAATCTGGGGATGCTGATTTTGGGATATTGATGTGTGCGTTGAGAAAATTATTTACTGGGGTTGGATTATGTTATTACATTATAGAATGCTAAATGCTAAAAGGGAAACATTGATGTAACTTAAGTTACCATGAATTGAGGTGACACATGATTAATAACTGTTCTGTGTAAGTTTATTTTGGGTTATAACACAGGTTGGATCATAAGTGGGGAAATTGAGTATGAAATGTGAAGTTCTGGTTAACACACAGGTTTTGTTTTCAGGAAATTCCAAGGATCCAGGGTTCGATGGAGCGACGAGTTTGAGGAGATTTGACATGATGATTAAATTGATTTTGTTCCTTAAACACAGGTTTTCAGGGCTGGAGCAAAATACCGGAGAGGAGAATTGCTGAGCTGTTCTGAGAAATGAAATGACTAACCTTTTTTCCTTTTGATTTGTTAAGCTTGGGTGAAGCATGTTGAGTTTTTTGCCACATGAGATGTGTCAAAAAAAGAGAGGGATTTAAGATTTAATTTGTTTAATTTGAAAGGGGTTTTAGTATGATTTTATAACGATTGGGGTTGTTTGATAATTTAGAGATGGTAAAACTGAGGCAGAGATTGTTAATTCTAAAGAAAGGAGTAAAATGAACTGAATTCTGTTTATAAGATAAATTGCTGGTGTTAATAAGAAGTTGTATACAAAACTTAAAGGGGAAACTGTGGGAATAAAGGATATGCTTTGGGGGAAAATAGTGAAGATTTTATGAGTAGAAAATGTGGGATTTCTTTTTGATTTTTAGGATAAGAGGTCACAGTGACATAATGTTAGAATGTTGTTATAATGTAGGCTTTAGAAACAGATAGTAAATAGATTTATTTCTAGGGTAGAGGAGAGCTTTTATGAGGATGTTAAAAGTCTCACTGACTCAAATGAATAATATTGGAGATTATATATGTAGAAATGATTTTTTCATACACATTGCATTTTTGTGCCTTTAATGGAGTTGTGGCTCAGAGAGTCGTCTCTTGAGGGTCACAAACTTTTGGTTAACGTTATGATTAGCCAATCTACTGTGAGAAGGACCCGAGTTTTGAAGGATTGCACACGCTTACAGACGTATAGAGTTCATCAACACACAGGACAGTATTGATTTGAGGCCTAGGGCCTGAAATTCATTTAGCTTTTAACTGAATTTGAGTTGGCCCGGTAACAAGTGACAGAAAAGAGGAACTGAATAGGAGTTTCGGTTGTAACTAAATGGGGTGACATGTAAAATATGGAGATAACACATGCAGTTCTAAATTAGTCCTCTTATATAAGATGCAGTTACAGAATAACAAATGCTTGTTGAAGTAAAAAAGTTGTTGTTTAAAACAGAAGCAAAGGGAGAAAGCTTATATATTTTGGTTAAGTCTGATAAAGTTTAAGTTAGAAGGAGTCATTACATTAAGAGTAGCAAAATGAAATAAAATGATAGATTCAAACAGGTTATCACCCAGGAAATGGGAGTTCAAAATACAGTTAGAGTTCAGCTTTTAGCTATGATGAAGTTTATCTAGGAGCAATTAACTATGTGTTTACACGTAATGATGAAAGTGGTTGTTTTTTCTTTGATCCTTTAGTAGAATAAGTGTTTAGGATTTTTCTTGTGAAAGGTGACTTTAGAGGAGAGGTAGGCCCTTGCAGCAGTGACAGTTTTGTGCACAGGATGTTGATGATCAGATAAGGAGCAAAGAGGAAGCACATGCAGAGACGTGCTTCCTTCGATTCTCTTAAAGGCAGTGCTTTTAAGAGTTTTACGAATGCTGAGTACGGTTGAATGAGATATAAAAATAAAAGTCAAAAACCAAATACGTAATTAGGTTCATGTTTTGAGTAACATTAGGTTGAGTAACATTAGGTTTGAATAAAGAAGACAACTGAGGGACATAAGGCAGGGAAGCCGTACTAGGGAGAAAGTGTTTTGTTTCCTTTGCAGGTGGCCAGATTTCCACTAGAGTGGGACCCAGAAGAGGAGCAGAGACCACTTAAGCATGAAGTGTTCTCAAGTGGGAGCGGGCATTTTATAACTAAGACCACCTAGATGACATGAGGTTGTCTGATTTGTTAAGTCACAGGATGCCAAGAGAGGGTCAGAGCTAAGAACAGTGATCCTAATGTCCATGACGTCAGGGGTGGACAGGGAAGCAGTTGAATGGGCCAAGGAGTGACCCAACATAATGTATTGCGACCTCTGGTGGTCCAGAGGTCGAGAGTGGAGTGTGTGGGGAATAGAAATATTTTATTGCTATTATTTGCTGCTATTTTTATAATCATCATTACCATTTCATGTTAATAGGGATGTTGCATTCAGATGCATTCAGATGTTCAAATATATTGGTATTATATTAGTCTTTATTACAGGTCCAAAGAAGAACCATTTTAAACGGTTGAGTTGAATCTATAATTTAAATGTTATTAATGCTTTTATGATCTCTGTGTAGGGGGCAGAGACAGGAAAATACACTTTGTGCCAAAATGAGACAGGAAGTTATGTCTTTGAAGTTGCAGCTTTTGCAGAAGTGAAACCGAAAGCAGAGTTTAAGTACAAGCCAAAGAGCAGGGTGTTATTCTGCATGTATCGTTGAGACACACACGCTTAGTTAGAGGGATCACTGATAGGGGAAAGTTCAAATTGCTTTGCTTGGGGTTACTTTTAGACTATATTAGGAGGAGCAAACATATTGGCAGATCTGAGAAGGAAAACCTGTGTTATGAAAATGATTTTAATCTTTTACACATGATTGCATTTGAGCTTATTAAAGAGCTGTGGCTCCTGGTCACGTGAAGGTCAGAAGTGTAACGGGTGAGATGTGAGAGCATTTAAGGGCGAGACATACACATCCAGACACGTCACGTAGTACAGCATGCACGCGCCCCGCACGCACACACACACACATATAAACTCTTACCTACTAAATGAGTTTTAGACTGCAAAGTTGTGCCTGTATGAGTGACATTTTCTACAGGAAGTGCACCTGATGTTCCAGGGAGATAAGCGACAGCGGCGCGGGCTGACAGGAAGCATCAGCCGTGAGACACGAAGATGATGTTCTATGTTAAAAGTCATTGTGGTTTTGGTGTGACGTATTTCTGCCTAGTAACAGAAAAGGGGGCTGTACTACCTTAACCCCATAAAACAGTTGTCTGAATATGAGAAAGACAGTTCAACACTGATTGGGTTGTTGAACTCACACATGTGTTTATTAAAATACTGTCTAATTGCACACCGGACTGGATCTGTGGTTATTTATGGATTCTTCTCTCAACATTGAACCCTAACACCAGCCTGAGGGAAAAAAAGAAGGAACACACACACGCAAAGGAAGCACTCAAAACATGTGGTTATCCTAACTGGGCGTTCATAAAGTCAGCAAAGAGTCACAGAAAAGAAGATCAGACACCAGCGAGGGAGGATAAGAAAGACAGATGCAACAACGTTGTCATCCCCTATGTAGCCGGTGTATCAGAGAAACTCAGGAGAGTTTTCTCCAAGCACGACATCCCAGTGTACTTCAGATCCAGCAACACACTCAGACAGAAACTGGTTCACCCGAAAGACAAAACTCCAAAACACAGACTTAACAACGTGGTGTATGCTGTACAGTGCAGCGAGGAATGCCCAGACCTCTACATTGGAGAGACCAAACAGCCACTTCACAAGCGCATGGCACAACATAGAAGAGCCACCTCCACAGGACAAGACTCAGCAGTCCATCTGCATCTTAAGGATAAAGGTCACTCTTTCGAGGATGCCAATGTTCACATTTTGGACAGAGAGGACAGATGGTTTGAAAGAGGAGTGAAAGAGGCCATCTATGTCCACTGTGAGCGACCATCTTTGAACAGAGGCGGTGGTTTACGACACCAACTGTCTGCCATCTATAATCCAGTTTTGAGTTCCCTCCCCAGACGCCTTAACGCCCATTCACATCCTGGGCCATCTGACCTCAGGAATTCACATGACGAGGTGGGGCCAGGTTTCACAATGAGCTCACCCAAAACCCTGGCTGATTAGGTCCCACACCCGCTTTCACACTTTGACTCATGTGATTAGAGGATCACCAGGGGGTCCTTTGTCCCTCTTTGGGGGGATACTCCCACTGGGTTTAAATCTGGGACTCTCGGCCATTTGACCTTAGAACTGAAGAAGCTTCTCAGATGAGAGGTGAAACGTCTTCAAGCAACTTAAAGAAGTCCAGACGCTTTTCTTTGCAAACTCCTTTGACTACGATGACCTGGATGACTGAGAACCTTCACAGACACAAACAGAGAAGTTGTTTTGAACAATAAACTGCCGCAAGACTCTTTTTCACCTATTTCTTGCAGGTTGAAGCCAGGTGATTGGATCCTTGTCCGAGTACTCCAAAGGAAAAATTGGAGCTCGCCATGGTGGGGGGGTCCATACCAAGTGCTTCTGACCACTCCAACTGCCTGCAAAATAGCGGAGAGACCCTCCTGGATACATCAGAGCCACTGCAAAAAAGTTGAGGTCCCAGAGGATTCCACTTCCTTCACAGAAATCAACTAGTAAGGGAAAGTCTCACCCTCACTTGGTTGCTTCAGTAGTGAGGGGGAAGTGCTGATTGGGCGCCCGTAGGGAATTGCTCGCACTTCAATCTCAAGCCACTGATCAACTCTAGGGCGGCCAAGTGACAGGGTGTGACGGACCTGTGTGCAACCATGGGAAGGTGGACCCTCTTGGTTACCTTGACTATGACGCTCACCCTTACAGGACCCCAGCTGACGCCAACAACAGCTGAACCACGAGGCAGACAGAAAAGATGGACGCACGACAACTCCCACCTAAGAGACATGACGCAAGACCACATACATCCTTGGATGAACAATGCCTGGTACCGTTATATCCACGACAGGACCAAGGCAGAATTGGCAAATACAGACTGTTATGTCTGTTCTCATATGCCCAGCACATCGACACACCCCACACTATATGGTGAATATATGAACAACACTCAAGCAAAGTGTGCAGCTAGCTTCGCTGGCATTGGATTCCAACACAGCCAAATCACCACCAACGACACAATCCCACATGCTGTTGGACTTAGTAATGGAACGTGATCAACTCTTCTGGATCGATTTCAATGTGACAAACCGGAATACATCCATCCACTTCCCAGTGTTCTTGGACCAAACCCCAGGGAAGAACCACTCCATGTGCTATAAACAAAACAAAGGTAACAGGCCGCTTGGAAACACCACTAACTGCAACCGGACCGCTGGAGGAGGAGAAGGTGCCCCTGTGAACACGACTGGACCATCTAATGGCACATACTGGGTGCAAGGAATGGCCTGGCTATGTGGACAATGGGCGTATTTCATACTGCCCCCAGGCTGGACAGGAACATGTGCTCCTATATTCCTGTCAGACCACACTTTCAGGATGACCGCAGTAAACACCACTTCTACAGCACGCCGGAAAAGAAGATCAACATTCCCTAAACTTCAACCACATGACCCGATATGGGGTAGCAACGTACCCAAGGAATTCAAACTGTGGACTACCGGACAGAAGGTACTCCACACATTGTTCCCCTGGGTGGGAACCGGAAAAAACATGCTGAGGATCGAAACTCTGGACTACCGCTTTGGACTCTTCTTGAACGCTTCGTGCAAGATCAACGAACAGCAGAATAAGGAAATCAATGCATTACGGATTGCAGTGATGCAACATCGAGTAGCTTTGGACATGATACTAGCAGAGAAAGGGGGACTTGGTGTCCTCTTCAACAACACCTGCTGCACTTACATACCAGACAATGTACACTCATCAAACATGACTGACGCCCTGAACGCCTTGAGACAGATCCAGCAGGCCCAAAATCAGGACTATGTGAGTAATACAAGTGACTGGTTTTCTTGGTTTTACACTGGCTCCTGGCTACAGGTGCTAAAAAGACTACTACTGCCTTTTCACTGTGCAATACTTTTTGTTAATAACCAACGGTGCAATAGACTTCAATACTTGAAATACTTGCAATTCCCTTGTATTCTTATTTATTCTATTTATCCCTTTTGTATACTCTTATTTATATATGTCTCTGTATTTATATATGTGTATATATAGTATTCAGCTCACATTCTGTAACTTCTGTCGGTGCTGTGCTACTTGGAAACCGAATTTCAGTTCTATCTCATCTTATCTTATCTTACTCATCGGAGTTGGAGTATTTTTACTTTTATTTTGTGTTTTTGTAACATGTATCCTGCCATGTCCAAAACTCATGATTAACCGCATAACCGTTTCCACTGTAGCTGCATACATAGCCGTGAAAAATGATGATGATGACGATGATGACTCCGACCTGTTGGAATGTGAAGACTTTGTGTGATTGATGATGATGTGACGGAAAATGTATAACAAGATGTTACATACTGATATCTCACTTAAAAGTTATACTGACAACAGGAGGGAATATTAAGGGAAAATTGTACTGAGTAGTCAGTATAAGCTTTTAATGATATAAGTTTACTTGTGATAGAATGCTGCATTATGATCTTTTTCTTGTTTAGGACTGATTGTTCTTTTCATTGCTCAGAACTGATTGTTCTTTATAAAACGTGTTCTGATATTTGTATCTGAGTCTTCCCACAGCGAAAGTAAGAAGTCGAACAAGCAGTTCTGACCTCAGACACACACACACACACAATCACATACGCACATGCTCACATCACTGAACAAATGTATTCATTTTTCTTGTGTATAAATAAAGACAAGTGCAAGAACAGAGCGCGCACTTCACAGGGCCCCCACTCTGATGTGAGCGTTCTGTGACCGCCCTTGCAAGTAAAACCTGCAGCGTGTGTGTGTCTTCCCTCTTAGACTCTCAGCTGAAGAAGTGTCATTTAGAATAAATCTCTTGACACAGACACTATCTCTACTTTTAAGATTAGGCTTAAAACATTCCGTTTTGCTAAAGCATATAGTTAGGGGTGGATCAGGTGACCCTGAATCCTCCCTTAGTTATGCTGCAATAGGCATAGGCTGCTGAGCGACTCCCATAAAACAAGTGAGCAAAAACCACAACTAGATAATACATTTAACAGCTTTCTTTCCATGTGAGGCTCAAAATATTAAAACATCTCATGTAGTTTATAAAACATTTTAAAACAATTAATTTAGTTTGCCATAAAATGGCAATATGGAACGACATACAGGGAGGAATCTGATGTTCGCTCTGTAATGCTGCATCTTTAGCCTGAGTATGAATGTCAAAAAACCCTTCCTCCGTTGACGAGACAAAACTATTCACAGTAGATTGGCTTAATTTAGCGGCCCTTGGCTGTGCAACAGCAGAAGTACACATATCCAAAGTGCTCTTATTTAACCTTTTACATTAGTTGACACCACCTCCCCTGTAGTGCTAACTTCTTTAACTGCCACATCAGGCTTTAAATTAACATCAGTGTCAGTCTGTTGGTCAAAATAGTTTAAGTGTCTGGTATTTAAATGTTTTCTAAAACCTGAAAAAGTGCCAAACACAGTCACGCTGGGCACATTTAAGGCAAAGATTTCTTCTAGGTAAGTAACCATGAACTAACCGTAAATGTCTAACAAGAATTTTTGAACCAGTAAACTCACCTTGACAGACAAAACACTTCACGATGGAGAATTAACCTTCAAGCCCTAACGAAGCAATCTTGCCCTTACTTCAGCAACTCTGGGGCTTCCTTTGACTTTGCCAACATCTATATTGTACACAGTGTTTTGGATGAACGTGTACATGTTGTGAAGCATGGTGTTATAAGATGTGCCAAACACAAAATGTGCTTTAAACAGTTCATCAAAAGCACCAAGTGAAGAGGTAGACTTGGTATGGTATGGTATGGTATGGCATTATTGTCAAGAATAATGAAGAACTGGTGGATGTCAGTCTTTTTCACCCCAACAGCCAGGAGGTAGGGTTGAGTGCTGGTAGTGATGGAATTAAAGTGCTCTTGGATATTTGTTCCAGTCTGAAAAGACAAATACAGACAGGCAAGAAGAACCAAGTGTTTCTTTAACTGGTAATTCATACCATAAAAAAAGAAAGGAAACACAAACCTTCTTGAAGACCACAAGATGCCTTTCTGCTTGAGAAGCTGACGCCTTTCCTGGTCTCTTCCGACCCTGACCAGATGGTGGAATCAGATGCAATAGCAATTGCTGAGAGGTTACTTTCCCAGCCTGCAAAAAATATTTGTTTTTAATAAAGTTGAATCATCATCATCAACAACAAATTTCAATGCATCTGCATTGACAGAATGTTTGAGTAGACCCAAAATACAAAAAGGATTGCTGTTCTGTGACAAACATTATATATCCTGTGAATGTGCTAATCAAAGAAATAACAGCTCACCAATGTCAGCATTAACTTCAGTGGCATCCCCAGGAGAGTCAGCTGCCAGAGTTCTTTCAGGTCACTGGTAGAAGGAAACTTTCCGCCTTGTTGGATAATCTTTCTTTTGAATCTTGCTGGCCACCTCTCCAGCAACCTGCCTGAAACATCCTCACCAAACATCAGTACAAAATCCTGTTTGATCTGTAACAGGGATAGAGAATAGAGAATTATATCTGCTATCTACAAAATATTAAAGTGTGGTTACATGGTCAAAGTAATGACAAATATTCACCAAGCCTTTGATATCTTTGAAACATGGAAAAACAGTATGTTGCTTGACAGCAGGGGGTCAAGGACCATGTTGTGTCGATAAAAAAATGTCAACTTCATCTTCTTCTTGACTGTGTCTTAATCAGCTGAATATTTCATCAGAGAGATTGCTTCCTTGCACTCATCCTCACTCAGCACCTTTTCTGTAACAAACTGCAACTCTCAACTGACAGTTGGTCCACCACACTGGTCTTCACCCAATGATCCATCTCCTGGTGCTAGACAATATGAAATACAGCTTTATCAAAACTAATAACATCATTTGATAACCATTATTAATACAGAACCACAATTTGGAACTGTATTATGTATTTCTACTGAATTATAAATGTTACCTCCAGATGATAATTGCCTCTGTTTAGCAATGCATCTCTGTATGGTTTAATCCTCCAGGCCAAGTACCCAGTGCCACTCTCGCCACCATAATAATGTTCCTTGGAGAGTGACATGTACAGACATTTTGTTTATTCATTTATCAGTAAGTTATTTAACAAAGAACAGTTGATAAGGACATACATTTTGGCAGGATTTAAAATGTTTAAATGTGATTGTAATTGTATCCGTTATTACTGTGAGCTACTTACATAGCCATTTTTGGAGTACGGATGACTAAGGTAAGGGAAAAAGGTTACAATTCCTCTGGCATACATTTCTTTTACCAGTCGTGGTGGTGATGTACTGCAAGATCAAAAGGAAAAGAACTATTCAGCTTCCCTGGAATTAATAGAGATTTAAAATAATTTGAAAATGATAGTAAAATCACAGGGCCAGAAATAAATTACCCATTTTTTTCTGTCATGTCAGCTACCAGTATGTTGACCATTTTTCTTCTGGTTTCATCCACCAAGGACTTGGTCTGATTGTATTCATTTATTATACGTTTTCCACCAGGTTTGCTGGTGAGAATGGATTCCACCAACTGGAAAACACAATAAAAACATTAGATTAGATTAGATGAAACTTTATTAATCCCTCGGGTGGGTTCCTCCAGGAAATTCAGTTTCCAGTAGCACAACACCGACAGAAGTTGCTGTTACAGATACAGTGAAGCGGAATGAGAGTAAGGATGTAAGCATAAATATACCATATATACACATTTCACTAGCTGGGCCCACGTCCTCATTTTAGGATTGACAGCGTTTTAGTAGGTAAAGGTGAATGTTTGGACATGAATTGAGCTGCGGTTTGGGGAAGGCCTCGAAGGGGACTGGTGACGGCTCCCGGGCCGGGCAGATCCCCATGTACTAAAGAGAAGTGAAGAAGTTAAAGAATTGAGAACAATGAGGGAAGGAGGGTGGGGCACATAAACGAGAATGAACAGTTGCAGAACTGGGGGGAATCTATATAGATGGCAACCGGAAGGAGCGTGTTTAGAGGCGTGGTCCCGCTCCTGAAATTCAGATACATAATCTCCAAATATAAATACAGAATATATAATGTGAATAAATAGGAATACCAGTGGATTGCACATTTGAGTGAGTCTATTGCACAGTGATTATTGCACAGCTGAATATAGGAAAAAATATTGCGAATATTGCACAGTGAAAAAAAGCACTACAGCTCAGTTGTTCCCACCCTCCTTTGTCTCCCTGTTTCCCCTCCCTCTGCCCTCTAGTGAGGAGTTAAACAGTCTGTTGGTGTGTGGGACAAAGGAGTTTTTAAGTCTGTTGGTTCTTGACTTTGGGAGAAGCAACCTGTCGCTGAATAGGCTCCTCTGATTATTTATGACCGTATGCAGAGGATGCCCAGCATTGTTTATAATGTCCAGCAGTTTCTTTACTGTACTTTTTTCTGCCACTGTCACCAGAGTGTCCAGCTTCATGCCGACCACAGAGCCAGCCTTCCTGATTAGTTTTTTCAGCCTGGATGAGTCCTTCTTTGCTGTGCTGCTCCCCGAGCACACCACAGCATAGAACAGTACTCCTGCAACCACCGACTGGTAAAACATCCTCGGGAGCTTCCTACAACTGTTAAAAGACCTCAGCCTCCTTGTTGTCCACCCACAGCCCGAGGTACTTGTATGTGTTGACCACCTCCACCTCCATTCCCTCTATCTGAACCGGCAGTGGACCTGGTCTGGACCTCCCGAAGTCCACAGCCAGTTTCTTGGTCTTTGATGTGTTGAGTTGCAGGTGGTTTGTGTGACTCCATGTGACAAATTTCCTCACCAGACTCCTGTACTCCTCTTCCTGATCATCCCAGATACCCCCATGATGGCTGTGTCGTCCACAAACTTCTGAATATGGCATAATTCAGAGTTATAGCAGATGTCAGAGGTGTACAGGGTGAAGAGAAGAGGGGACGTCATAGTTCCCTGTGGTGCTCCTGTGCTGCTGACCACAGTGTCAGACGTGATGTTCTTCCCGATGGCCTTGATTGCAGCCATTCGAAGACCAAATATAACGTTCCAGAACACTCCACCTCACATGTTAGTCTGCTCCAAGCATTTCCACAAAGGTACGTCTTTTGTTGTAGTTCTTACATAATTTATCATAACATAATTGTTGATGTAGGTTTCAAATAAGTCTTATATTAATTTGAATTGAATTCGTTGCGCTATGCTGCTTTGTTTACTGAGGCTTTGCGGGCTAATGTTTGTTGCGTTTTGTAGGAAAACCAGCCTACAAAATGCTGGGATGTGATCCAGACTGGGCACCCTCTATCAACCTGGGTCATACCGAGTTTAAAGCTGCTAGCACCGCAAGATTTGATTGGTTAAGAGAGAGAGCGATATCAAAACAGCCACGAAAAGTCCCTCATATATGTGCCCAAGGGTTGTATTGAAGCAATCAAGTGATGAATAACTGTTTTCCAGTATATTGTTTTGAATTTTTTTTTTTTATTTTGCATTGTTGATTTGTTTTCACCGAAGCAGCTAATAAAGCATAATTTTGCCTGTTTCTTGTAAGAATCTGTAATAGAATGAAACAATAATGCCAGTTATAAATAAAGACAATAAATTGAAAGAATTATAAAACACTTATTTTATTTCTATTGGATCTGAAAATGTTGTGTAATGCTTCAACCTGAAAAGACAAATACATTGCGTTGGCCTGTACAGGAGATAAAGAAAAAAATTTAACAACAGCTGTAAAATGGAACAGCCAAATCACCAAATTAAACTGGACCTGGGCTTGTTGCAGGGATCTGAAGTTACTAAACATTTTTTGAGTGTATGCATTCACACTTAGGACCAAATAATTATAAATATGTGCGTGATGACATTTGGGCAGCACGCTAACGTCTTTAGTCCACTCTGTATGCTCGTATGGGTCTAACCCTTTCACTCCTTTGATTATTTCCTTGTACTTTTTTTTGCCTTTTCGTCACGTCTGTCTTTGTACGGACCTGCCGTGTTCTCCTTCGTTTTGTACATAACTGTTTTTGGGGGCAAATGAGATGCAAGTAGGGATTAAAACCACAGAATTAATGATTACGGCTGCTGGAAATGCTAGCGCTTGATCAGTGTTTCGATTTTGCTGCCACTCGTACCTACAATGCAATGTGCAAAAGTCACGTGGTCTGTCGAGCTCTATTGAGTTTGTTTGCCTTCTCCACAGCCCCCCCTCCTCCACTGTGCTGTTCGTGATGTTGTGGCTTGTGATGGTTTTCACACCATTCCAGACCTCACTCATATTGTTCCTCTTCAACTCCTGCTCCACCTTCCTCCTGTAGGTGTCTTTTGCTTCCCCCAGGCAGCGTTTCACCTCCCGCTATGCTGCTTTAATCTCCTCTTTCACTTTGCTCCTCAAGGCCTTCTTCTTCATGTTGAGGACAGCCTTGACTTCCTGTGTTACCCACTGTTTGATATTGGGATAACACCAATATCAAAGGGGTGGGGGGTATGCCCCCCACACCCCCATCAGTGACTGCCGGAAAGGGCACCTTTTGCACTTACGAGGACGCCCACATGCACACTCATGTACGCACGTTCACTCATCCGAAAAAGTGGCGCTTCCGCACATGCGCCCCACTGCGCACGCTCTGTCTCCTCCTTTGTGTGGGTGTGCATTTTAATCAGGTTTATCTTTTTATAAAGTGATATTTCAGTGTGAATTTTATACAAGCTGGAATTTCTTTATCTTTTTATCCTAACACTATAGAAAGAGTGTTTTAGACAGTGGAGCTGAAACGGCAAATTGCGTGTGTTTTAATAACTGCGCTTTGGGGAGGGGGATAGTTAAGTCGAATTTGAGGTCTTCCCAAACTAAAAAACAAATGCCACCGGGATTGTGTTGCATTGCAGGATTGTTTTAACAACTGCGCTTTAGTGAGGACAGTTAATTTGAATTTGTGGTCTTTGAGGGTGGGGGAAGAGGCATAAAGGTTGATGAGAGCCAGCGAACTCTTTCCTTGGGAAGCCTGACACCTACGCACATTTTCGTTAGTGTATTTGACCGTCTAAATTTCAAATTGTTTAGACAAAATGCGCATTGACTTTTAAATCGATCTTTAAAACATAGATGTGCAATACATTATTTAAATTTGTCCATCAACCACTGTGTGCGTTTTGGTTTTCAGTGTGAATTTATACAAATAGGAGTTACTTTTGTAAATGCAGGATCCAATTTTTTTTAATGGTGGCTTTTAGACACTGATCTGAAAGATAAATGTTTGTGTTAGCAGCAGCTTTGCTGGATTTGTTTTTAACTTTGTGAAACATAGTGTGAAACCTTTTTTTTTCTTAATTCAATATT
The DNA here is from genome assembly GCF_013358895.1 of Oreochromis aureus. Lineage (NCBI taxonomy): Eukaryota > Metazoa > Chordata > Actinopteri > Cichliformes > Cichlidae > Oreochromis > Oreochromis aureus. The sequence goes on along the minus strand of NC_052956.1, from coordinate 41,492,811 downwards.
TTTACAGGTTTTAACTGTGTGGTCTTTCTGGAAAATGTAGGCCAACTTGTGAAATGAGAGTGTGCACTGCTCTTCAGAACTGCCGGCTTTGCTCATTTCATGGGTCCTCTGTTGAAAGAAATTTTGTTTTATGGATCTTAATGTCTAGCGACAATAGCGAAGGTGACCTGACCTGTGTGTCTCTTTAAACTGTAGATGTTAAATTCTAACGCTACATATTATTTATCTCGCACTGAGGCTGCTTGGCATATGCTATGTATAAAGGCTCTGGACCTTTCCAAAATGACGTAGAGGAGGCTTTAGCATGATTGATTTATTACAATTTCAGTTTCTGGGAAGTTTTCAGTTTTCCCTCCTGTGTCTATGAACAGTATAGCTGGTGCAAGCTTTTTGTTTATTTGTGAAACTGAGCGTGGTTGTGGACAATTCCGACTGCACTGTTTGATTTGAGTTTCGTGTTGGACCACTTTCTTTAATTGTTAATTCTCTGCGAGCAATGAAGACCCAAACTAGGACTTACAAGTTTTGCCGTGCCCCAGTGGCCAGTGCGAAGTTGTGCTGCAGATCCCAGCATGAAAGCTGAGGGTCTAGCCATCCGGTGGAAAGACCGGTTGATGCCTGGATGTGCGTTGGAAGGTCATGGCAGGAGCTTTTTTTAGATTGCATTTCCAATCAGCTTTTTTTTTTTTTTTTTTACAAGAAGTGTAGCTCATACATAGGAAAAAAAATTATTCCTTTTAATACTTTATAAGTATGAAACTAAAGATTTTGATTTCATACACATTGTGAAACAAGAATCTAAATATGCATGTCACAGTGATTTCTATAAAAATGTTGTTTATGAGGATAATGTGACAAATCTTTTGCGGTCCCTATTAATGATCAATGGTAATTTAAGGGGAAGCTTGAACCCTGGCTCTGAACATTTTCATGACAAGTGACACCACAGACATCTGCTAATGAGAGAACATGTTTTTTCATCATAAAGACTGTGATATGAAGCATCTTTAAAGTGTCACTTCAGTAATGCTGCTGGGACAAAGAAGTGTTGACTCGTGTTTTTAAATAGATGACTTAAAACACTAAACTCTAATTTCAGGGGTTTATTTTAAATTTGAAGAATATAACAGCTGGTAAGACGATGAGTTTTATATGGGCAGAAATCTGTGCCATCAGAAACTGAATTTGAATAAGTTAAATTTGAATTTGAATTGCTCAGATTGAATCTGAATTGTAACTTGAATAAATGCTTTTGAAAACTGAATTTGAATTAGTCTAATTTGAAATTGAATTTATGGTTTGAAAATGATCATCACTAAATTGAAATTGAATTTTATATATTGAAAATGAATTCATTTGCTTTGAAACTGCATTTTATCCTTTAAAAATTCAGCTCTCGAATAATTTCAGTTTCACTCTCACCATTCAGTTTCAGTTCTACAATTAAATTTCAGTTCCAAAATTCAGTTTTTTGGAACTTACATCCGGTTCCGGTTCAAGAGTAAACGAGCGCAGATTAATAGAACTACGTTTTACTAGCGGACCGAAAGTGTTACTGACGGGAATCTACAGCGTCTTGAGCTGAATTAAGACTTCAGAAGTCATTCGTCATGTCGAATGACCAGCGGATAAACTCTCAGGTTGGTAATAAATGTATTACATGTATAAGAACAAGCGTCATGTTAACAATTGATAGTCAGACAGTAACTTTTATGCTTATTGTAGCTGTTAGCTAAAAACGCTAATTTAGCCTAGTTTGCCCTGGATTTAGCTTTGACAAACAAATATGATCGACTGTTTCTAGTAGGATTCCAAAGTTGTCATCTTGTACCTTGTCAGAGCCCTGTATGCTTGCAGAGACCCCTACAGTAGGGAAACATGCAAAACAGTGTCCAAACCTTTGTATTTTAGCTTTATTTATGTCTTACACAGCATCCCAACTCTTTAGCTAACTTAATAACTTTAGCTAAAGTGAATAGTTAGTCTAATTCATTAGTGCAGCATTACTGGATCACCTCCGTTTGAAGTGATATGATATGTGACTATCACTGTGTTTAACTATCATAATAATTCTTAGGGTACTGAGTGCATGCTTAATTACTTGGTTTTTTTTAAAACATACTGCTCCATTGCTGTTTGACAGGCTGAAGTTGTCGGGTCACCTAAATCGACCATCTTTTACAGGTGTTTTGTGCCAGAAATGGAGTGTCCACTGAAGACTGAAGATACTGAATCTCTACGCCTTGCCATTGATCCCTCTTGTGCCTTCATCTAGACAAGAGACATCAACTTAACCACTCTCACATGCTCTGTACCTACATCACCTTCCCTGACAGTCGTAGCTTGGCTCATCTGAGGGTGAAATTATAAGAATGTGTTATTTTGCAAAGTGCTCTCTAGGGTTCCTAAATAAAATATGGCATTGAGGTCATTTCTTTTGAATTAATCCCTTCTTCTGAAATATAAGAACCTCTCCTGGTTTTTTCCTTACTTTCTGTTCCACTCCCAACCCCAAATAGATGCTGACACAGTAACATGGAAGAGGGAAAGAAGTTGGAAAGGACTACTATAAATAAACCTAATGCCTAACAATGAAAAATGTAAAATAAGAACAATAATAATAATAAAGATAAAAGATGAAGTAACAAGTTTTTAGTTTTTTGTTTATTCCAAATGATCATCCAGATATCTGTGACATGTGATGACAAACACCATAATGGAAGGCCTTAGTCATCACATGCTTAAACTCATATATTTTTGCATATGCTGAACAGGCAGTCAGACATGCTGTAACTGTGGGGTAGAAAACTGCATGAACACCATACGGCAGGGGTCTCAAACTCCAGTCCTCGAGGGCCGCTGTCCTGCAACTTTTCCATGTGTCCCTGTTGCAACACACCTAGTAGGTCATTAGCAAGAGTATAGAACTTGAATGCATGCTGAGTTGGCAATTCAGCCATTTGATTCACGTTACAGCAGCTCATGAGTGAATGAACATGGTGCAATAAAAGTATTTTAGAAGTATATGTTTCCAAATACATATATTTACTTAAATTTACTTGAGTAGGTAGGGTTAGGGGTTGCCACCTCAGCATGCAGTCAAGTTCTATACTCTTGCTAATGACCTACTAATTGTATTCAGGTGTGTTGCACCAGGGACACATGGAAAAGTTGCATGACACCGGCCCTCGAGGACTGGAGTTTGAGACCCCTGTCATACGGAATATGACAGGTGTGGTTGAACTGCATGAAGACTCTGAAGTTTCTCTTCTCTTCTGGCAGGACAGGAATGTAGCCTTGTCCTGTGAGCCACCATAAGGATGTACTTGGAGTAGAACTGGACTGTCACCGGCCTCAGGCTCTTCACCTTTTCAAAGACAAAGCAGTCATTTAGATAAAATATTAGATATTGTTTACCTGTAAATGCACAAAGAGAATTTAGAAATATAATTATTGTCAAGAGTGAAAAAGCACTGATAGTGTAATCTACAGCTGTGGCCAAACATTTAGAGAATGAGAAGTGCTGTTTATTTACAAAGTTTGCTGTTTCAGTGATAGTTGTATATCATATTATATCACTTCAAACGGAGGTGATCCAGTAATGCTGCACTAATGAATTAGACTAACTATTCACTTTAGCTAAAGTTATTAAGTTAGCTAAAGAGTTGGGATGCTGTGTAAGACATAAATAAAGCTAAAATACAAAGGTTTGGACACTGTTTTGCATGTTTCCCTACTGTAGGGGTCTCTGCAAGCATACAGGGCTCTGACAAGGTACAAGATGACAACTTTGGAATTCTACTAGAAACAGTCGATCATATTTGTTTGTCAAAGCTAAATCCAGGGCAAACTAGGCTAAATTAGCGTTTTAGCTAACAGCTACAATAAGCATAAAAGTTACTGTACGGCTATCAATTGTTAACATGACGCTTGTTCTTATACATGTAATACATTTATTACCAACCTGAGAGTTTATCCGCTGGTCATTCGACATGACGAATGACTTCTGAAGTCTTAATTCAGCTCAAGACGCTGTAGATTCCGTCAGTAACACTTTCGGTCCGCTAGTAAAACGTAGTTCTATTAATCTGCGCCGTTTACTCTTGAACCGAACCGATGTAAGTTCCAAAAACTGAATTTTGGAACTGAAATTTAATTGTAGAACTGAAACTGAATGGTGAGAGTGAAACTGAAATTATTCGAGAGCTGAATTTTTAAAGGATAAAATGCAGTTTCAAAGCAAATGAATTCATTTTCAATATATAAAATTCAATTTCAATTTAGTGATGATCATTTTCAAACCATAAATTCAATTTCAAATTAGACTAATTCAAATTCAGTTTTCAAAAGCATTTATTCAAGTTACAATTCAGATTCAATCTGAGCAATTCAAATTCAAATTTAACTTATTCAAATTCAGTTTCTGATGGCACAGATTTCTGCCCATAGCTTTACTTCTTGCTGTCCGTGTTATGTTGTAGTATCCATTCATCATGTATGCTACTTTGCTCTGTGGACTGTAAAATGTTTCATTGTATTCATGAATTTCAATGTCTGAATCTTTTACTGTTTATCTGCTTCAGTGCACCCCAAGTTTGCAAAACCCACAGACATCCAGAGTTAACTCACTAACAATGTGGAGCAATCTCAGTGTATTTAGCTGCTTTTACCCTAAACACAATCAGTTGACCGAGAGAAATGCCTGTAGTCATCCACTTTGGTCATTGTGAATGTTGAAGGAGATTTGTTCCATAGACACCTTATACTAGTGTTTCCTACACTTAATCCACACACTACTGTGTTTTATAAAAATCCATATTCCTTTTATAGTTTGCAGTGACATTTGTTAAACCATCGCTTAATCCCATATGGAAAAGATGTATATAAATCTTCTAAAGTTTGTATCTGTCTTGTATTAAACTTGTATGAAAAGCATACAAGAGTGAAAACAGATATAAGATCCCTTGAAAAATTATATAAATGAAACTTGTATGTTTTGGATACTTCCTAAAACAATCTATGAAAGTAATGAGAAAGTGGCCACTTTCATGAGTAAATCATATAAGCCTTATATGATTCACTATATGAAGCAAGCTAAAGCTGATGCAAGTCTTTTATAAGTTTTTCCTATTTCTTTTCCATATGGGATGGGCCAGAAGTACAAGTCACTCTTTACTAACACATTGTAGATAAGTTTATTGCTGGACAACACAGCTAGCAGTCTCACACACTCTTTAGATTTTTGAAGCTTTGTGTGTAATGGTTTAGTCTCTCACACCTTACCCTTTTCTCAACCAGTATCACAACAGTAAGATTCCCAAAGTATGGCTCGGTAAACAAACAAGGACTCTAATGTCAGAACAGAAAGATACAGTTGGAAGATTAATGATTGTGTTTTTTATGAGGCGTAGTAAACTACCCCGTCTTCTTCTTCTCTCTGTTGTTGTTCTTATGTGTGTGTGTGTGTGTATGTGTGTGTGTGTATGCCTTAGAAGTCAAAGTATATATTAGCCATACTTACAAAAAAACCATTTGAATTTCATTTAGAACTGAGATTCTAAGTTGTAAGCAGAAATCTTATGCTCAGCCAAAAAGCATGTTTCCCCACTTTCATAATGCTAAGGTGCCAAATCCACTTACGCCAACAGATGGTTTGTTACTTACACAGCCTCACACATTATAGATTTTTAAAGTTCTTGTGTACAATGGTTTAGCCACAGATGTAACTTCTACTTTTGATAAACATCACTCCACCTGCATATTTCTTAAAAAATGAAGCATCTTTATTAAGCTCTTATTTATAAATGTCAATCAATCAATCAATCAATCAATCAATCAAAGCTTTATTCGCCACATGCAGGTTGCCCTGCAGTGAAATGGGACCCCCCCGACCTTACACATAAAACACAGACATTACATGGGGATACAGGTCGGAGATTGGTAGCATTAGAGAAAAACATTGAAATGTACACAATAATAGACACCCTGTGCTCTGTGACTTTTTTATTTTCTGTATGACGGAATGACTTAAGACACGAGTTATTTAAACAATTATGAATGACAGTGTGATGGCCATAGTACTTTATCCGGGTCAAATATGTTAAGGATAATGTTTCTCAATGTAAAATTGCAAAGAACTTTTGGATAGGATACAACATCTTGTAAACAGTTACCTCACAACCTGCTGAACCTCCTCAGATCCTGTACTGTCAAATCTATGGTATCTAAGGTAAAACTTTCCACAGTCCTTCCACTTAAGTAAGTAACCAAACATATAAAGTCACCCTTACTAGTAATCGACTGTTCCTTGAAAAAAGCAGCACAAACAGACAACTAACTCAGCAATGATAAGTAGAGCTACCCTAGGCCAATATTCAAGCAGAAGAAAATTAAAAGGTTTTTTTTTTTTTGTGCCTCTACAGATTAAAGAAAAATATGTTTAATAATTCAACAAGAGCCACACCTTCAACACATGCACATTCAGATTTTGGAACAGCCTCAAGATTGCTGTTGTTCAATAGTTTTTAGCTGCTCTCAAAAATCATTTCATGGCTTGACTGTTTCCAGCTGAGGGTTAGGAGAATTACGGCATTTCAAATGCGCGTCCAAAGGCTTTAAACATCCACTTTGTCTGTAACGACAGTATTAAACTACAGAGCATTGTTTTTACTAGAATTCAACATTTTCAGATGAAAATTCGGCTGCTTTTTTTTTCTTTTTAAATTTCACTGTAACACCCCCCTCAATGCCATTTTTAGGATGATATTCTTGGAGATTCTTTATATATATATATATATATATTTATGCTTTTGGAGTGAGGGTATCTAATATGCATGTTGTCACTTTGTTTTGTACTACTAGCTGTGATGGCTCTGCATTTACTTTGAGCAGTCTGTTTTTATTTTGTCTCGTGTGTGTTTTTCAAAGGCGATCTTCATCAGTTTGATTTTGTTATCACAAACTCTGTGTGAAGTTCACATCAGAGGTAAAGAGATTTAAACACACCAGTTTAAGGAGGCAGGGGTTGGACCAGCTGCACAGGAGAGGTGAAGAGGAGAGTGTCAGGGGAGATGTGCAACATAAGCAGAGGGAACATTTTACAAGATGATAAATGGCAGATTTAGATGATTAAGGATTTTGTTGACAAGATTAAAAGACACGTCCATCAGAGTTCAGTTTGATTAAATTAAAGTTTTGAAACTACACAGGGTTTATTTTCTCCTCTGATAGTAATCATATTGAACATGTCAGTGATGGAAGCAAGAATATAAAGAAAAACAGTAAACGTGTGTCTAAGTAAACTGTTCCTGTGAACCTTAAATCATCCTTTAATATGTTTGGTGTTACAAACTTGAAGAAGCACAGAAAAGATCATCAGACATTAATCAGTTTTCAGTCCTTATTCATGTTGAAATCTTTCCTGCTAGACCTAAGTGCAGCTTTTGATGACCATAACATTTTATTACAGCTATTATTAAATGGAGAGTCCTCTTCACACACTGAGGTTAATTATGAAGCTCCACGGGCTTCTGTGCAAAGACCAGTTCTGTTTACATTATACATGCTTTAGAAGGCATAGCATACATTTTCACTGCTATGCAGATGATACCCACTTTTATTGGTTAAACTGCCAGGATGTCTTAGATACATGAGCTTTAATGTTCTGCTTCTAAGTTCAGATAAAACCGAGGTTATTGTTACGGGGCGTAAAAATCTTAGAAACACTGTGTCTAACAAGATCCTTACTCTGGACGGCATTGCCTTGAGCCGTCTGTTGTAGTGATTTGGCACATTATAAGTAAAACTGAAGCACACAATCCTGTTGCACAACATCAACATTTATTTATATACAAAAAGAAAAAAGCTTTTTTTACATAAAAGAATTGTAACTTCACAATTCATCACCGTTTACGTGGGAACATAGGGTAAGTTCTCATCTTATAGCGCCAAATCACAACAGCAGTCGCCTCAAGGCACTTTATATTGCACAGTAGATTGTACAATAATAGATACAAAGAAAAACCCAACAATCATATATCATACCATATTTCTAAGATTTTCAGGGCCGAGTACAATAACCTCAGTTTGATCTGAATTAAGAAGCAGAAAGTTAGCGGCCATCCAGGTCTTTATGTCTTTAAGACATTCCTGCAGTTTAACTAATTGGTGTGTGTTATCTGGATTCATGGACAGATAGAGTTGGGTGTCATCTGCATAGCAGTGAAAATGTATAGTATCTCTTCTAATGATACTGCCTAGGGGAAGCATGTATAATGTAAACAGAATTGGTCCTAGCATTGAACCCTGTGGAACACCATAATTGACCTTAGTGTGTGAAGAGGACTCTCCATTTACATGCACAAATTGCAGTCTATTAGACAGTGTTAAGGTTCAAAATCAAGGAGGGATACAGGAGGAAATCCAAATAACAACACTGGTCCAGGATGATGAGTCAAACGATGATTTTAATGAACACACGTGTGGGAGATGATCACTGTACGCAGACAGCATCAGATCTCGCCCCAACAACGACACAACAATGGTTTTATAGCATCAGGGTATGTTTACTGACGCCCCCTCTACGTCAAACAGATACCAGACATGGAGAAGTTTCAAAACCACAAATGTTCTGTTGACAACTTGTGACACAATTAAAAGAACATTGTCTCCATCTCGACGGTAGGGGCTTCCTGTCGCTCGTCCTGCCCTCTTATCGTCTGGAGCATCAGCAGCAGTTCTGCAACAAACTGTCACTCATGCAGGCCCAATTTTGCAGTCACCAGCAAAACATGATTAAACTTTCACCTATAAATGAACCCACTAACTGTATGTGTGTGTGTGTGTGTGTGTGTCTTAACCTCAAATGCACTCTGTTTCACCTCTTCGCTTATGCAACCAAACCGAAGCCATCCTCATATGTGTAATAACCTAACTGAAACTATGTATATGTAATCTATTGAACAAATGTTTTAATCAAATGCCACTACTTAAAACTTAACAAAAAATATATATGAATAAAAAGTAATACTGAATAACCTGGTTATTCAAATAGCATAATCCAAACAGCTCCTCAAAGTAACTTACACTTAAATTCTGCTTTAGTTTCACTTTCACAAGCACGCTCAAAACCCTGCACTTCCTGTCTACTTTGACACAGAGTGTACTCAGCGTTAGGCCTTTCTTTTATAATACAATGCAATCTGCATATAAACATTTAAGATTACACAAAGCATTCAAAAGCATTTAGGATTATAAATTCAGCTCAACAGTCTAAAGTGGTTATCACTGCACCTGTAATAAAGGCTAATTGGGTGCCAATATGTTTAAACCTCTGAATGCAATATCAATTATGTTATTAATGCAATGGTAAGGATGATGATTATGAACAATAGCAGTAAAATATTTCTCTAATCTCAATAATAGATATGATACAAACCACTGCAGCGCAGTTCCTGTAATACCTACAGCGTGCTCTAATCGCGCTAATAGGATATTATGGTCAACAGTATCGAACGCTGCACTGAGGTCTAGCAGGACAAGCACAGAGATGAGTCCACTGTCAGAGGCCATAAGAAGATCATTTGTAACCTTAACTAAAGCTGTTTCTGTGCCGTGATGAGCTCTGAAACCTGACTGAAACTCTTCAAATAAACCATTCCTCTGCAGATGATCTGTTAGCTGTTTGACAACTACTCTTTCAATATTTTTTGATATGAAAGGAAGGTTGGAGATTGGCCTATAATTAGCTAAGACAGCTGGGTCTTGGGATGGCTTTTTAAGTAAAGGTTTAACTACAGCCACCTTGAAGGCCTGTGGTACATAGCCGATTATTAGAGTTAGGTTGATCATATTTAAGATTGAAGCATTAATTAATGGCAGGACTTCTTTGAGCAGGTTTGTGGGAATGGGGTCTAAAAGACACGTTGATGGTTTGGAGGAAGTAATTATTGAAGTTAACTCAGAAAGATCAATTGGAGAAAAAGAGTCTAAATGAATAACAATGGTACTGAAAGTAGTTGCAAATAATGTTACATCTGTGGGATGATTATTGGTAATTTTTTCTCTATTCATTAAAATTTTATTTGTGAAGAAGTTCATGAAGTCATTACTACAGGGAGTGCAGAATTATTAGGCAAATGGGTATTTTGTCCACATCATCCTCTTCATGCATGTTGTCTTACTCCAAGCTGTATAGGCTCGAAAGCCTACTACCAATTAACCATATTAGGTGATGTGCATCTCTGTAATGAGAAGGGGTGTGGTCTAATGACATCAACACCCTATATCAGGTGTGCATAATTATTAGGCAACTTCCTTTCCTTTGGCAAAATGGGTCAAAAGAACGACTTGACAGGCTCAGAAAAGTCAAAAATAGTGAGATATCTTGCAGAGGGATGCAGCAGTCTTAAAATTGCAAAGCTTCTGAAGCGTGATCATCGAACAATCAAGCGTTTCATTCAAAATAGTCAACAGGGTCGCAAGAAGCGTGTGGAAAACCAAGGCGCAAAATAACTGCCCATGAACTGAGAAAAGTCAAGCGTGCAGCTGCCAAGATGCCACTTGCCACCAGTTTGGCCATATTTCAGAGCTGCAACATCACTGGAGTGCCCAAAAGCACAAGGTGTGCAATACTCAGAGACATGGCCAAGGTAAGAAAGGCTGAAAGACGACCACCACTGAACAAGACACACAAGCTGAAACGTCAAGACTGGGCCAAGAAATATCTCAAGACTGATTTTTCTAAGGTTTTATGGACTGATGAAATGAGAGTGAGTCTTGATGGGCCAGATGGATGGGCCCGTGGCTGGATTGGTAAAGGGCAGAGAGCTCCAGTCCGACTCAGACGCCAGCAAGGTGGAGGTGGAGTACTGGTTTGGGCTGGTATCATCAAAGATGAGCTTGTGGGGCCTTTTCGGGTTGAGGATGGAGTCAAGCTCAACTCCCAGTCCTACTGCCAGTTTCTGGAAGACACCTTCTTCAAGCAGTGGTACAGGAAGAAGTCTGCATCCTTCAAGAAAAACATGATTTTCATGCAGGACAATGCTCCATCACACGCGTCCAAGTGGCTGGCAAGAAAGGGTATAAAAGAAGAAAAACTAATGACATGGCCTCCTTGTTCACCTGATCTGAACCCCATTGAGAACCTGTGGTCCATCATCAAATGTGAGATTTACAAGGAGGAAAACAGTACACCTCTCTGAACAGTGTCTGGGAGGCTGTGGTTGCTGCTGCACGCAATGCTGATGGTGAACAGATCAAAACACTGACAGAATCCATGGATGGCAGGCTTTTGAGTGTCCTTGCAAAGAAAGGTGGCTATATTGGTCGCTGATTTGTTTTTGTTTTGTTTTTCAATGTCAGAAAAGTATATTTGTGAATGTGGAGATGTTATATTGGTTTCACTGGTAAAAATAAATAATTGAAATGGGTATACATTTGTTTTTTGTTAAGTTGCCTAATAATTATGCACAGTAATAGTCACCTGCACACACAGATATCCCCCTAAAATAGCTAAAACTAAAAACAAACTAAAAACTACTTCCAAAAACATTCAGCTTTGATATTAATGTGTTTTTTGGGTTCATTGAGAACATGGTTGTTGTTCAATAATAAAATTATTCCTCAAAAATACAACTTGCCTAATAATTCTGCACTCCCTGTAGTTAACGTTAAAGGGATGGTTGGCTCAACAGTACTCTGGCTTTTTGTCAGCCTGGCTACAGTGCTGAAGAGAAACCTGGGGTTGTTCTTATTTTCTTGAATCAGTGACAAATAGTAAGATGTTCTGGCTTTATGGAGGGCTTTCTTATAAAGCAATAAACTATTTCTCCAGGCTAAATGATGATTTTCTAAATTTGTGACACGCCATTTCCTCTCCAGCTTACGAGTTATCTGCTTTAGGCTACGTGTTTGAGAATTATACCATGGAGTCAGGTACTTCTGATTTGAGGCCTTAGTTTTCACCGGAGCTACAGTATCCAGAGTCGTACATAGTGAGGAGGTAAAATTATTAACAAGATGATCAAGCTTTGTTGGAGTAGCGTTCAGGTAGCTGCTCTACTCTGTGTTGGTACAGGGCATTGAAGATGATAACAGTGGGTGGATTATATTCTTAAACTTAGTTACAGCGTTTTCAGAAAGACATCTACTGTGATGACGTCTACTCCCCACTGCTGTGCAATCAATTGGTGTACGCTTTAGCTTCTTCTCTTAGTGAGGAAATGTCCTTGTGTATGTTCTCATGCATATTCTTTATCTTATCTGCGTTTTAATATCGTTCATCAGTCCGTCATGGTAGGCTTGTAACTCACTCCGAATGATCCCCACAGAGATTGGTGAATTCTCTTCCGCCATGTCGTGTTGTTGCTCTTTGCTGTCGGGTGTAGCAGAAATTGACGACAAAGTTTTTTTTGTGTGTGTATTTCGGACTACTCTTCATAACTAGTTTTGTCCAGGAGAAGTTTGTACAGCTGAATCTTGATTAAAATCTTTGAATATGTGACCCAGGAGATTTAAATAATCAAAAACCTTGGCGGAGCCGCCTTTTGCTGCAACTTACTCCGTCGGCCGGAAGCGGAAGTCCCATCAGAAAAGTTTTTAACTGCTTTTTAAAGGATTCCACAGAGTCAAACAAACATAGTTGTGGTGGTAAAATGTTCCACAGCCGTGGTGCCGTAGACTGAACGGCTCTGTCCCCTTTCATCTTCAGTCGTGTTCAGGGAACAACCAACAAACTCTGAGTCTGTGAGCGGAAACAACGAGCAGCAGTGTAATTTATAATAAGGTTGGATAAATAATCTGGGGCTGGGCAATTCTGTATGTTAAAACAAGGATTTTAAAACGAATTCTAAAGTCTATTGGGAGCCAATGTAAAGAATATAAAATAGGAGTAATGTGACCTCGTTTGCAAGAACAAGTTAGTAGCCTGGCCACTGCATTTTGTATAGGTTAAAGGCGAGAAAGAGATGATTTATCCAAGCTGGTAAACAGGGCTTTACAATAAACGTGATGACACAAATGCATGAACAATTTTTTCCAGTTCAGCTAAGGAGACCATATGTCGCAGTTTAGAAATGTTCCTTAAATGAAAGAAACAGGAACGAGACAGATTTTACATCCGAGTTTTTATTACTTTATTGCTTTATTACTCCAAGATTTCAAATGTTTGGCTTAGTCAGGTTCTTGCCTCTTTCTGGCCTTCTGCTGATGGGAAACCTGAGTTAAACACTGGACTAGGGTGGGCAGCCTATCCAGCTAATGAGGCTTAAAGGACATATGCAGCTGAATGTCATTAGCATAGAAATGATAAGAAATGTCACTAAAAGATTGAATAATGCCAGCTAAAGGAAGCATGTAGAAAGAAAATAATAATGGTCCCAAAACTGAGCCCTGTGGAACCCCACAGGTTAGGGGGGCAATGTTAGAGGTAAATCTGTCAGTCCTAAAAGAAAAGGTCCTACCTGATAAGTAGGAAGAAAACCAGTCTAAGGTGGAGCCAGATATACCCACCAAAACCTTCAGCCTGTTAAGTAGGAATTTGTGGTCAATGGTATTAAAGTATGGCTAACATCAAGCAAAATAATCACAAAACAATTCCCTGCATCAGAAGCCAGTAACAAATCATTATAGACCCTTAATAAAGTGGTCTCAGTGGAGTGCTGCTTTTTCTAAGCCAGACTGAAAAGGGTCAACAATCTGCATAGTAAGAACCTGAACTGATTTTCTACAATTTTGTTCTAGTAATCTGCTTATAAACGGCAATTTTGAAATAGACCGATAACTACTAGTAGAGATAGGATCTAGATCTAGGATCTAGGACTCTGTATTTTTAATAGAGGAGTTACCTTGGCATGTTTAAAATAGGATGGAACACAGCCTTGCCTCAACGAACTGTTGATGATGGATAGCAATGTGGGACTGTGGAAAATAAGTGCCCTCAAAAGTGTGGAGGATATGTCATGAGGCAATATTTTAGCAAAGGCCATATTAATCTAGCTGCTAATGAAATGTGCTAGATTATAGGGTATTACCAGAAATGTTTTGCTTGTAACAGTGTACACGTCTGCCCAGTGACAGTCAGAGTAAGATGTAAGAAAACACATTCTCTAGTGCTTATTGGCTGTGCATTTTGTTATTCAGTGATAAACTGTGTCAGAGGTTATTGCATTGCTTAGCCAGACTGAAACTGTGCAGAACAGGAGGCTTTGTGCAGACTTGCAGAGAACATTGCCTATTTTTATGTTGCTAAAAGACAATAAAAGGAAACAGATTGGGGTGAAAGAGCGTTGAGACTGTAAGTGAGGTGTAAACATTAGTGCCTTGGAAGGGGTTGAACTTAACTGTCACTGTTGCAGGATAATGTACTTTGCAGACAGGGCGGGTGCAGCCCTTCAGCCCTTTAAAATAGTGGAGCCTGTGTGCTTCCTCTTTGAGATCGACACAGAAGGTGGTATTGTGTACATCTCCCCATGCATGCGTTTAATAAATCATTGTTGTCGACTGGACCTGCTCTGAGTACTGGTTGTTTTTTTCTCAGCACATCATCAAAGAATCGGGACAGGACCAATGCTGGTGAGAGTACCAGACAGGACAGAGGGAGTTAATATATGTAAAGAGCATGATGAGGATTTCATTTTACCTATCACTGTAATTACTAAGTCATTGAGTGTGATAGGAAAAACGTAAATGACCCAGGATGCCAAGGGATCTACTACTGAGGAGGTGTCCCTTAATGTAATCATGTCATTTCATAAAATAGCTTCACCTAGGCCAGAGGTTCCCAAAGTGGGGACCATTGCAGGGAATATGAATAAAAAGAAAAAAAAGAATGCTTGGACACTGCTAGCATAATGGACAGGTTTTTGACGGGGCTCCTACACAAACGCAAAGCAGGAGATGAAGCATCACCAGATATGTTTCCAAACCAACTTCCTTCCAAGCCAAATACTAGAAAATATGATGAAGCATATCTTCCTACCAAGTGCTAAGGTAGGTCTGCCCGACAGAATTTGTTTCCCCTGCGTCGGGAGCACGTGCTGGGCTGTCCAAATCATGGACAAACAGAATCCCACATTCTTGATTTTTAGTTCACAAACACTTCTTGTAATGACTAACTGCTCCTGACATTTTGGAGATATTAGCTCTTTATACAGTAAAGTTACAGTGGGATACAAATAATATCAGGCTGATCCTGTCACGATTTGTTCCCCCAGTCCAAATCACGGACAAACAGTATCCCACAGTTGTTTATGTTTTTGAACTCATTTTGCACAGAGAGGCATTTTTTGAAAAATGTATTGATAGCAATGTTGAATATTAATACATATTAATAAAAAAAAAACTACACGTAAAATAATTACACCATGACGCCTCTGCCTTTCTAAATGGAGGGAAAGTAACTGCTTGTGTATATGTAAGCATGTAACAGTAACAGTATTTTGTTTCTATCTGCCATTGTAGAAATTCATCTCATGTAAACAATAACGTGGCGCACAGCGTGACGTGAAAAAAGGCACATATCTTTGACATCGCGTGACGAACTCCATATTCTGTGGACAGCTACAGGTACTTTGGTGTTCATCTGAACAGCAAACTGGACTGGACTCATAACTCAGACGCCCTCTACAGGAAAGGGCAGAGCAGGCTGTACCTGCTGCGGAGACTCAGGTCGTTTGGAGTAGAGGGCCCACTCCTGAAGACCTTCTATGACTCTGTGGTGGCCTCAGCCATCTTTTATGGTGCGGTCTGCTGGGGTGGCAACATCTCTGCTGGGGACAGGAAGAGACTGAACAGGCTGATCCGAAGGGCCAGCTCTGTTCTAGGATGCCCTCTGGACCCAGTGGAGGTGGTGAGTGACAGGAGAATGGCGGCTAAGCTGTCATCTCTGTTGGACAACATCTCCCACCCCATGCAGGAGACTGTGACAGCACTGAGCAGCTCCTTCAGTGGGAGACTGCGGCACCCACGGTGTGGGACGGAGAGATTTCGCAGGTCTTTCCTCCCCACTGCTGTCAGACTCCACAACAAAGACTTTAACTGATCAAACACACACATCCACACATGTGCAATAACACTAATGTGCAATAATCTTTTCTGGCATCGTTGTATTTTTACTCAGTTGTATATAGCATTTGTATTCTATTTTTATCTTATTGTATATTTTATTCTATTTTATTCTACTGTATATAGTATTTTATTTTATTCTATTCTGTACAGTTGTGTACTGTATTTATTCTTATTTTATTTTATTCTAATTTTTGCTTCATAACTTTTGCACTGTCCACTTCCTGCTGTGACAAAACAAATTTCCCACGTGTGGGACTAATAAAGGTTATCTTATCTTATCTTATCTTATTCCTTGTCCACATGTAAATGCAAAAATGGACTTTTCGAAAATCTGTAACCTGACGAGTTTTAAAAAGTCCCAGTTTTCGGTGATTCGAAACACCATTTACGTGTGGACCAAAGGTCCAAACACAAAGAAACAGCTGCGTTTTCAAAAATACCCTTGTAGGTGTGGACGTAGACAAGAGTTAAAGAAAAGAGTTAGTAGTGTATTTTATTGCTACCTATAATTTATTGCAGTTTACTTTTATTTGTGTAATTGTTTACTAAATGTTTGGGGAAAGTTTAAAAACAAAATATAGGGGTGTGTGTGGTTGGAGGATCTGTTTGTGCGGGGGGGGGGTGTTAGGTCATGGGGAGCGGGAAGATTTTTCTTCTAAAACAAAGCAGAACCTAGCAAAAAAAGTTTGGGAACCACTGACCTAGCCAGAGGTTTTGGCTTTAACTCCTTATCCAACTGTCCAGTTGTCAGATATGGGGGATGGGGGCCATGGTGGAGATTCTGTGGATGAAGTGTAGAATAACACAATGACTTTTTTTTCTTTTTTCGTTTATTTTTTAAATAGCATACTGTAAAGATTCAGTCTTCATGATAAAATGGGATTTGTCTGATCTACTTCTACTGATCTAATTTATCATACGTTGACCCTAGAGCCACCATCTTTTTGATATCTATTATACGTTTTCTTCAGTTCCAGTTTAAGTTTCATGCTTCTTTTCACCCTTTTCAGAGTTTATAATGGGTGTGTATGGGACGGAATGTTGGAGGTTAGAGTGAGACAGATCAACTGCAAGAATGAGGGAAATTTAAAGCAAATTTATCATAAAAGCAAATTTATCTTTATCTTAAAATCTTCTCTTTAAACTGCCTGCTTAATGAGCTCTGTCAGTCACTCTGCCAAGCTTAATCTTAAACACTTATCTTTAAACTGGTGCTGTGTGCACAGTGTTTGCTCTACAGCCATCATTTTACCCTCAAAACATAGCCATCACTGTTCTCTTTCATCCAATGTTATTGTTATTGTAGTATATGTTATGGTTCTTTCATAAATGTCACCAATACACAGCCTCCTACTTGCAACTCTTCTATAGACTCCAATGTTAAAATGGCTCCCAAAATTCATCTGAAAATCAGAAGTACAGGCTGTCTTTACACTGTCACCACATCCATATAATAAACTCCAGAAGCATGAAAACTGAGAATTCTGTAGACTGGACATTGCTGGCGCTCAAGGTGAAAGAATTTTGTCAATATAAGTTATTGTTTTTTCTTGGGAAGCGTTTGTTTCGGGGTCACTTTTCTGTTTATTTAAAGCAGCAGAAGAGAGGCGCATGTCTGTGTCTGTGTGTGAGTGGTGCCACTGGCTGGAGTCGCTATAGCAACCAGGCTCACACCTGCCTGCTTAATGAGCTCTGTCACTCTGCCAAGATTAATCTTAAAAACTTCTGTTTCAACTGCTGCTGTGTGCACAGTGTTTGCTCCACCGCCATCATTTTACCCTCAAAACATAGACATCGTTGTTCTCTTTCCAACAGTGTGTCTTTCAAGGCTCAGAGATGTAAACTTTTTGAACTGTGTGGATCCAAGTGAAGGGAGTACCTTCTAACTGACCCATAGAGACACATTGTAATTTTAGTCAGGAGTTTGTCTCAAGAGCAGGAAAGACCCCACTTTTTAAATTGCTCCTGTGGCCACATTTTTGACAGCAGGAACATAAAGAACACACTGTTCTGTAGAACAAGTCCGTGGGATCCTCAAGGTTTGAACAAGATTTTGATAGGATTTAGGGTCTTGGATTTAGAAGCAAGTTTTAACAGGTGCATCAAGGCAGATTTGGCAGGGTTTTGCCCCTGAGTAATAGTATGTCAGTAGTTAGTCATGGCCAACTGGATTGAGCATTCTGATTGGCTCATGAAATTCAGGCTTCCGTTCGATTGGTGGATTTCTCTTCAGCAGACAGGTGGCTCAGATCTGGGCATTTGGAGTCAGTTGATGACTTTTAGAATCATCTTTTCTGACTGGAAGATTAAAACTTAAAGCATTTACCTGTCTGTAATAGATTGTCCCACATTTCAGTAATTTTGTGGTTAAAGGAATATAAACTTTTAATATTCATTCAGATGTTTTGTGATTCTAAAGGTTCTTTTGTCATTACTCAGTTTTTTTACATTTTAAGGATGTTCAGCTACTTTCCAACTTTGAAACGTCTTCTATGTGAACTTTAGTTTTCAACAGTTCTACACTTTAGCCTTCAGGTGAATGATTCAGCCTATTTAAGCTCATTCAAGATTTTTAACTTAACATTCAGCAATTATTCCATTTCAGCTCAAAACATTCAGCTATCAACATTCACACTGCATTTTCTTCAGAAAATGCATTTTCTAGTTATATATAATTATTTTTTGTTAATTCATTTGAGAATCAAGGGATGCTGAAGGTTTGATTTAAAGCTATAGGTTTGACCCAATAATGAGGACAATAATTAAGTCATTTAATCATCCTTCTGTGTGCCATCCATTGAATGATAATACAGGACAGGTAGCAAAAAATAATTTCAAAGTAATACCCAGGTATTTTTGAAAATGCAAATTTGTCTGTGCGTTTACACCTTTAGCCCACAAGTAAATGGCGTTTTCAATCACTGAAAACGGAGATTTTTAAAAACTCCTGCCAGGGTGGAGAGTTTCGAAAACTCCACCCTGGAAAAGGTGTCTTTTTTGACGTGACACTGTGCGCCACGTTATTGTTTACATGAGATTATTTCTACAATGGCGGAGAGAGACAAAATATTGTTGCTGTTAATTGGACTATCTGCAGTTTTAACACACTTACATATACACACGCAATTACTGTCCCTCCATTTACAAAGACAGAGGCATCAGGGTGAACTTCGGACATGGCTTCTACATTCAACACAGCCACTCTCACAACCCAAATCCCAACATCGGTTTTGAATAAATTTACTTTTTTTAAACATTTAAATTTATGTATGCTGTATGCATTTTGTTCATTCCTAAGTTCTGAGTCTACACCAATCAAAATACTGTCTTTAGTTATTAACATTTGAAATGTTGAAGGCACTTGAAAATTAACACAAAATCATCTGCCTTTCCAGGAAAACAAAAACTTTTCGGAAGTACTTAAGGTTTTGTGAGGATACAAAACCCTGTTTAGTCTTTCCCTCCCAGGCTTCTAGACTTCTGATTGGCCAACATTTCGCTTTTAGCGTTTACCTATGGACGGAGATATTTTTTCAGAACTGCACATGTGGATGGGATTTTTTTAAAAACAAAAACGGAAAATCTCAGTTTTCAAAAATACCCGTGTACGTGTGGACGTAACCTAAATCAGACGAACAGAAAGCTCAAACTGTTTAAAAACTTGAATTCAAACGCCATCATAAGAAAGCAAGCAGCAAAACTTTATTTATACAGACAGAAGCACAATGTGCTGCTCAAAGCAGAAGCTAGCACACGAAGCACCTGAAGATCACAATAATGACACTGTCAGTGGTCTTTGACATTCATGGTCACGGCTCGACAGACTCTTTAGATTGAATGGGAGGGAGTGAATGCTGGCACTTTTTGGCTGCCGCTGCTCTCGCTATATACTTTCTATACTTTTGCTTAGTATACAAATTTGTTTTATTCCCTGAACCTATATTGTGTGCCAGGTATCTGTTTCTCTGCCTTACCTGTTTGGCTGGCTTTTGGACATATTTACTGTCAGCATTTAGTATCAGCTGTCAGCTTCAGCTGTTAGCTGCTGGGCTGTTTTCGGACAGCTGGATTCTGGACTTTATAACATCATGACTGCTAAGGTCCTGTTCTTCCGGGCTCTTCTCGCTGGGTTTGTTCTGCAGTCCATACTCTGGTCTGTCTCCTCCACTCTGAGGTACACGGCATCAGAACTACTCTATCTATGCATCCAACACCTCTCGGCCCTTCTGCCAGCTTTACTGTTGCACCTGGACAGGGCCCCTGCGTCGAAAGTATGTCCACCGCCGATCCAGATGGAATTACAGGATCGACAGCAGGAACCTGATACCATCCCTGTGGTCATCTCATCGCTGCTCCACTAGGAAGCCTGGTGGATGGACTGCTGACCGTAGTGTGCTCGCTAGCCTTACCAGATCGGCTTGCAAAGCTAGTGGCGACTATCCCGTCTCCGTTGGACTGCTAAATGTCCAATTGCTCTCCAGCAAGGGACCTCTTGTCTATGATCTTGTTAATGATAATAAACTTTACTTTCTATGCCTGATGGAGACCTGGCAGCATCCAAATGATTTTGGTGAACTCAATCTGACCACTCCACCTGGATTTGTTTATACCTGCCAACCCCGTGTGTCGGGACGTGGGGGTGGCCTTGTGATCCTACACGACAGCAGGTATAAGGTATCTTGTCTTTCTGCTCCTGCCTACTCCTCATTTGAATCCATGATGATACAAATTAATGGACCAATTCCAAAAATTTTAGTTGTTGTTTACCATCCACCTAAACCCAACTCTGATGCTTTAACTGATTTTTCTGTCTTTCATAATGAAATTCTACTCTTACCTCCAAATATGCTACTAGTGAGAGATTTTAACATCCACATGGACAGCACATCAAATTCATCCACAAGAGATTTTATATCCTGTCTGGACAATTTTAGCTTTCACCAATATATGGATGTCCCCACACACTCCAAAGGACATATTTTGGATCTTGTTTGCTGTACTGGTGTCACCCCAAAGAACTGTGCTGTACTGGGCATGCCTTCTTCAGACCATAAATTAGTTTTATTTTGTGTTAGACTCACACTTTAGAAAAATACATGAAACCACTCAATTATTTTTAGAAATATTAAGGGCATTGATCTGTCAGCGCTTTCCAGTGGCATTAATAATTTTCCTAGCTCAGCTGCCTCAGCTGCCTCAGCTTCCATAGACGACCTGGTATCTCACTATAACAACGGACTTATCAACCTCTTAGGTACCTTGGCTCCCCAGAAAAGTCTAACTGTTTCCTTCTCTCACTCTGCCCCCTGGTATTCATCTGAACTTCGCCGACTTAAAGCTATTGGACGCTATCTGGAACGTGTCTTCAGGAAAACAGGACTTACTATTCATAAGGACATGTATCTCAGTTATATATAACATTATAAAGAAGCTATTTGTCAAGCTAAATCTGCTTACTACACTTTTATTATTGAATTCGCTGAAGGAAACACTCATAGTTTGTTTTCTACATTACACAATATTCTTAAACCTCCAGATACCTTTCCCATACATACACACTCTACTGCAGTCTGTAACAAATTTATGGATTTTTTTTTAATACCAAGATTGAGAATCTTCATCAACAATTGCCCTCTTCTTGTGATATGGTCAAATGTCATACCTGCATTTTTTTCTACTATTCAACTGTCATCCTCTCTATCCAAATTTGAACTTCCTACAGTAATCTTCCATAATTACTAAGTCAAGGTCATCATCGTGTAAACTTGATCCACTGTCCACTAATCTTGTTAAACTTTCACTCCTCTCTCTCCTGTAATTTGGGCCAAACTTTGAGCGAAATTGTGTTTGCTAAATAAAACTACAGAAAGGTGCCATTTTCATGACGAGTGGGTTATCCAGGACTTCCAGTTACTCACAGATCACTATCTACTCCAGCTAATTCCGATGTACCCCAAGGTGCTGTCCTGTGTCCTTTACTTTTTGTTATCTATCTCCTACCGCTAGATAATATTTTCAGGAAATATAACATCCAGCTTCGCTGCTATGCAGATGACACCCAGCTTAATTATCTTCCAAACCCACAGCTACTCTCCCACCCATTACTCACAACTTTCTTAAACTTAATGGCAATAAAACTGAATTTATTTTAATATTCACCAAATCAAAACTTACTAAAGTTCCAACCAGATGTCTTTCATTATCCACTGATAACTCTGTTGTCACACCCTCCCCTTGGATTAAGAGTTTCGGTGTCATCTTCGATAGCACTCTTTCCTTCACAGCACATATAAATAATATCACTCAGTCTTCCTATTTCCATCTTTGCAATATTAACCACCTTTGTCCTTCACTCACTCCATACAGTTGTCACAGTCAAACAGTCCTCCCTGGACGACCTGCTTGTGGTGTGTTTTTGTGTGTGTGTCTCTCTCCCGCTTTCTTTCCCTGCCCTCTGGGTCCGGCTATGGTTGGGAGTCCGCACTTCCGGGAGAGTGAGTGCATGGCGACCCCTGACCCGGAAGTGCCTCCGCTCAGCAGCTGACACACCTGTGCCTAATCTTCCACCCAGCTGCCACTAATCTTCCTCTGCTTTTGGCTGAGGTATTTAACGGTGTGTCCTGACGGCAGCCGACGCTGGATTGTTACTTGAAGCGCGGTAGTACAGTGTGCTTGTTATCAGTGACATGGCTCAGGCTAGCTAGCTTTCTCACTTGTTGTTGTCACTTGCCTTTCTAGGAGAAAGAGTATGGAGCGGAGGGTCAGAGAGAAGAAACTCGCTTGGATTTTCACTCGAAGAGAAGAAGCACACTTGGATTACCACTGGGAGACTCACCTGCACCACCACTGAGAATTGGGAGGAGATCACTGTTTGGATAACTGCACTTCTTTTCATTTTTGAGACTGTTTCTTGAGCACCCTAAATAAGCCCACTGTCTGCATTTCATCCAGAGCTCCGCGACTGAGTCCACATTTCCCATTAACCTTGACAACAGTACCGCCATTCTTGTCAATCCTCTTGTCACATCTCGTTTAGATCACGGTAATTCTCTTTTTTATGGTCTACCTCAGGGGTCTGCAACCTTTAACACCGAAAGAGCCATTTGGACCCGGTTTCCATGCAAAAGAAAACACTGGGAGCCGCAAATACTTTTTGAAATCTAAAATGAAGATAACACTGTATATATTGTTTTTTTACCTTTGTGCTTTGTGTAAACAACTAAAGTAAGTAAGTAAAGTTTATTTATTAAGTGCTTTTCACAGACAGGCAGTCACAAAGCGCTGTACACAAAGATTCAAATAAACAATACAATCAATAGACATTATACACAGTGTAAAAGATCAAATGTAAATAATGTAAAGAATATAAAATACGTAGATCAACAAAAGGCTTGTTTGAACAGAAAAGTTTTTAACTGCTTTTTAAAAGAATCCACAGAGCAACTAAGGTGTGTTGCTTATGAAATCCATGAAGTGCTACAGGGGAAATTACATTTTATTTATGCAATTAATGCATTTTGAACTCTTAAAGAAATATAACAAAAGGAAAGACACCCAGCTGAACTAAAATGATCCATGTAGCAAACAAAAACCACCCTCACAACAGTTTTTTTCCAATTAAAAAGTAATTGAAAAAAAAAGCACTATGCCGCTAAAAAAATAGATATTTGCAAAATTCTGCCTAAATATGTATTTTACCTGGTTAATGTGTGTGGCGGGGTGTGGTCTGCAGTGCTGCTGCATGGGAATCGGACGCACCTGAGCGGCACCCGCAATCACGCCTCGCCGCCTTAAAGTCTGTACTCTCTGCTGTTGTTGGTATATGTCGGGCTGTGAGCTGAAAAACTACAACCAGCTGTATGCGTACAGCAACCGTGTGTGAAAAGTGGTCAAAAAAGAGATGCTGAAAAGCATGTCCATGTAAACATCGTCGGGTCTGCCGTGATATGTTTACAATGAGACTTCTGGTCCCGAACCTCGGCGCACAGCGTCTGCAAATCGGGGCTTTCATCTTTACGCAGGACTGTAAGCTGTCATCTGTGAGGCGGGAGCGGTGTTTGTTTTTAACATAGTTCACGGTGGAGAACAGCTGCTGACATAATGTGGATCCAGATTCATTATTGGCCTATCTGGGGTCGAAAGTCTCGATAAATGCACGGCGTTTCAAGGGTACACCAAGCTTCATGGCAGGACGCTTTTATTGTGAGCGATGAAATAATAAAATATAATTGTATTTTTATATTTCAAAATCACAATAATCTTCCAATTTAGAACTACAAGTTAAAAAAGCACTAACATAAATAAAATACACTTCAGCTAAATACTTCTAATTTATTTTCCCAAACCACCCGGAGCCGCAGTATAAGGACAAAAGAGCTGCATACGGCTCCGGAGCCGCAGGTTGCCGACCCCTGGTCTACCTCATAAATCTCTCCATAAATTGCAGTGTAAAATACAGGTGCTTATATTGTATCCAGAATTACAGATTGAGAATCTTCATCAACAATTGCCCTCTTCTTGTCCACTAAACATATAACACCTGTTCCTTAACAGCTCCATTGACTTCCAATTCACCTCCGTCTTAATTTCAAGATCCTGTTTCTTATTTTCAAAGTGCTTCATGACTTCGCTCCTCCATATCTATGTGATCTTCGCAATATGTACTCATCCCCTCGTACACTCCGTACTTCTTCAGCCTCCCTTCAGTCTTTTCCACCTACTCGCCTGCCTAACATGGGACTCAGAGCCTTTAGTTGTTGTGCCCCAAGATTTTGGAATGCACTTCCACCAGATCTCTGGACTACAAACTCTCTCACCACTTTTAAATCACATCCCAAAACCCATCTATTCAGAATTCCATATCCTTCACCATGATTCCGTCTTAGTCTGGTTTTACATTGCTTAGCTTTTATACTTGCTATTATACTTTCATGCTTTTTTTTGTACCTTATGTCTAAATTTTATTTTGCTATGTTTGATTATATTGTAATGTTGCTACTGTACTATTGTAAGGTGACTTTGAGGGTCTTAAAGGCACCTATAAATAAAATTTATTATTATTATTATTTTCATTATAAGTCACATTAAGTTCAGCTCTGTGGAAAGGCATTGATCCTCCTCACAGATAGCAGCGATCAGAAGTGAGCTGGCTTCACTTCCTTTTCGTCGCACCGTGTCAATCATGTCTCGTGCTTTATCTGCTCTGCTCTGCTTTGACCTGAATGATTCCATCTCCTGATCATTGATAACACGCTGCTGGAGGAGTTTATCCAGAAGTTTGTTTAAAATAGACTCAGAAACACTGTCAATAAACCGTGAGCGAATTGTGAAAAGCCTCTCATCTGCTGGGACTTGGGCCTCAGCTGGGAAATTCCTCAACAAGGTTTCTGTTCTTGGTGCTGAAGGAAAAAAGATAGATAAGGGACAAGTGCAGATGAAAAGAGACTTAAATATGATTTCACTTGAACTTTAATAAAATAACCTTGTAGCAGAAGTTTGCAGGGTAATTTCTCTTCTGGATTTGGCAGGAACCTTACCTGGCAGGTAAACAGATGATTTCCAGGTTTCTGTTCCCTCTTGGTCTTTGACTATCAGAGTCACAATCTGTGGATTTGTATTTAGGAAAACTTGAAATGTTGGATGGTAATTTGGGCCAAACTTTGAGCGAAATTGTGTTTGCTAAAAAAAAAAAAAAACAACAGAAAGATGCCATTTTCATGATCAGTGGGTTATCCAGGACTTTCATTTCATTTTAGCAGCATTTAGTTTGTAACTGCTGACTTACCTCTGGCTGTATTATCAGGCTCTCAGGTTCACAGTGGACACTGTACCTTTGCTGGAACTTGAAAAGACAGTCAGCAGGGGTTTGGATGTATTCAGCATCATCTTCTTGTTGGGCAGCCACCTTCAGTGACAGAACAGATTATTATGCTGGTAACGTTGATAAGTCATTCACCTGTAGAGCTCATTTAAACACATCAGGTGTAGACCATCAAGTGTCAGTAAATGAATCAAAAACAATAATTCTGGAGATAAAACAGCTTTGCACAGAGAAAAAAAGCTCCAGCATTTTATTTTTACCAGTGAAGTGTCAGATCTGACATTATGAGTCACAAACATCCAATGTCTACAGCTCAGGATTGTTACTGGGAGTGAATAATGAAGAGCAGTGATTGGTCAGCAGATCTGAGGTGTGCGAAGGTGAATGTGGATACAGAAAAGTTAACTGGAACCTGACCCTGTGTCTCAGGTAATCAGGGAGGAGTGACCAGTAAACCTGTACATAACTTTAGTTAATAATCAGAAAGCTGCTGAGAAATCATTTGGATTCTTAGAGGACCACAGAGTGAAGATGTTGAAACTGTTTACCTCTGGCAAAGGAATATTTTCCTGCAGCAGAAACATGTTGATTCTTTGAGGTCCTGTCTCCAGAGGTCGGAAGAAGAGCAGAACTTGCCCATTTATGTTCAGGAACCGCTTAAAGACATCCCAGATGAGCCCAAAGGCAGAAAGGTGAGGGACTTTCACAACCACATGGGTGGTAGTGATCTCCAGCGGCTCCAAGATGCTCATCCCATCATCAGAGATGTGGGCAACAGACAACAGGCCATCAACACGCAGCGCTGTGAAAGCAAAGAGCTTTTGATTCTGAGAGTACAGATTTTCTTCTCACCATACCTGAGAATTACATCTCCTCCAAAAGACAAGTTCAATTCCATCCTTTTTTTGTTATAGATAAATGGTTATTAAATGGTTATTTGTATGAAGCTGAACAATTCATCTTAACTAAGCACCACACAGTAACAGATGTTTCCCGAGCATCATCACAGCATGGTGCTCACCCTCCTTTGTTTCACAGTGTGGCAGGTGGAGCTGACGGACTGCATCCTCAGAGCATGTGATGTTGAACAGCGGCCCTGCAGGTGTTTTTCCAGCTGGTTGAAGGAGGCTCTCATCCCACTGGACAGTCCTGTACAACAACTCCGCCTCCTGAGCCATAACAAACACCAGCCTGGTCAGAGTACACTGAAACACACCTGGACGAGGACACCTGAACCTGTAGGATACAGAAGAGCTGAAGCACTCCTACCAGCCTGTATGAGCTGAGGTCTGATCGCCTCCACCTGTATCACACGTGTCATTTCACATCATTACATACGTGTTATCAGCCTACTGTGAAACTAGAAGCACCTGTAGGAGATTTGTGTAGATTCAATTTGTACTCCAGGGGTGAAACTTGATGGAGGCTGGAATTCAGATAGGAACAACATCAGCTGTTTTAAGCACCAATAAACAAGTAAGCAGTGAAGAAACTACACAGAGTACACCTCAGGAGTTCTCTACATACTTTCAAAACTACGAGTAACACACTGATTGTATAATTAAAAAATAATTTCAAAATCAAATGATGCAGAATGGCGTATGACACTGAATCTTAAACCTGATTGGTTGTGTGGCCTGACTAATCTGCCCTATGCTGTGTGAGATTATTATACTATCTTATGCCACGTTATACCTCTAATTAAAGATTGTGAAATCATGTAGTTTTAGGTTGCATTATACTCCTGACTTAGAAGAAGGTGACAACTATTAGATTTATTAGACTGATTTTTATTACATTAGACTGCTGATTTATTGTGAATGAATGATATTGTTTTATGGTACTTTATACTGCTGATTTATAAAGAGAATACTGTTTACAGTGAATCATGGCTTTATTTGTCTGATTAGAAAGAACAGAACATACTGCACAGGAAGCCAAGGTCATAACGTAGGCTCTCTGAGAGAGAAAGAATGTGGATGTTTAAGTTTTATGACTTTGGAGGGGGGCTGAAGCTATAAGAATGTGAGAAACGGTCAGACACTTCAAGATCTGTGTTGTATGGAATATGGAATAAAGAGATTGTTGCTTGAGCATTTTTATACACCGAGTGTTGTTCTCCTTTCAGCCCAAAGATCAAAGAATTGGGATATTTAACAGCTGTAACACACCTGACACAGTTTCTGGGCTGAAGGCACCTTTTTTGTTCCATAACACAATAATCAGATCCACGTACTTTTCTCTCACCTTAATGAGCTCTGTGTCATCCTTAGACAAATCAAGCTGTTTGTCTAATGAGTCTGGATTCACACTAACCTCAGAGTCACCTGATGAGGCAAACATCGAATAATTCAGGATTCCCTGAACTCTAACTGGTGGTGTTTACCATATTAATTTATTAGTGGTTTTGCGATCAAATACAAACTGTTTGTGAGGGATTTCTTTTTCTTCTTTAAGTACCCACCATCTTCTTCAGCTGCAACTTTCTCACTCACTAAAAAGAATTTAAAAAGTATTAAAATATTTGACCACAATCAGTACCTAAACAACAGATCCTCAAAAACAAACATACTTGTAAGATTTTTACAGAATGAGATAAGCAAAAATTAGCTTTAATGTGATATAGTATAGATGAAATACTGATGAATGTGACACATATTCTCAGTACTCACAGGTTTTGTCTCTGGAAGATTTAAAAGTCTTGTCATCAACCCTGCAGACAGCAATGTTAAAATACAACTAATAAATGATGTACTATGCCAAGCCAGAGAAGAAGAAGAAAACAGATTTTACCGTGAAGATCCTCAGTGTGGATCAGTATAATATCAGCCTTATGTCTGTAGTTTAGTGTCAGCACAACTTTCACATCATATGACAACTAAAACATGGTGACTGACCTCAGAGTTTCAAGTCCACATGCTGGATTCTCCAGAAAACCACACAGATGCTTCACTCGTGAACCCTTCAGGTTGTTCCATCTCAGGTCTAGCTCTCTCAGATGGGAGGGGTTGGACGTCAGCGCTGCTGCCAGATAATCACAGCCGATCTTTGACAAACCACAGCTCCACAATCTGTATAAAGAATGAAAGATTTAAGTTTATTAGACAAAGTGAGTGTTTGAAATCATTCAGTGTTTCATAATCTGTCCAGAGCTGAAGAAGGTTCAGAATGTAGAAGTTTAGAAAATGGAAACTCCAAACAGCCAACAGGAAGCAGCTTCAAACAAAAACAACAATTCAATTCAATTCAATTCAATTCAGTTTTATGTATATAGCGCCAAATCACAACAACAGTCACCTCAAGGCGCTTTATATTGTACAGTAGATTGTACAATAATAGATAAAAAGAAAAACCCAAATATCATATGACCCCCTATGAGCAAGCACCCAGCGACAGTGGGAAGGAAAAACTCCTTTTTAACGGGAAGAAACCTCCAGCAGAACCAGGCTCAGGGAGGGGCGGGGCCATCTGCTGCAACCAGTTGGGTGAGAGAAGAAAAACAAGAAAAAGACATGCTGTGGAAGAGAGACAGAGATTCCCCCGTCAGTATGCTACGCCCCGGGAGTGAGAACGGGCTGCCATTGCAGCATAACTAAGGGAGGATTCAGGGTCACCTGATCCAGCCCTAACTATATGCTTTAGCAAAAAGGAAAGTTTGAAGCCTAATCTTAAAAGTAGAGATAGTGTCTGTCTCTCAAATCCAAACTGGAAGCTGGAGAAGGGCCTGAAAACTGAAGGCTCTCCCTCGCATTCTACTTTTAAATACTCTAGGAACAACAAGTAAGCCTGCAGTGCGAGAGTGAAGTGCTCTAATAGTTTGATATAGTACTAGAAGGTCATTAAGATAAGATGGGGCCTGATTATTTAAGAACTTGTAAGGGAGCAGGATTTTGAATTTAATTCTGGATTTAACAGGAAGCCAATGAAGGGAAGCCAATACTGGAGAAATATTCTCACTCTTTCGAGTCCCTGTCAGGACTCTTGCTGCCGCATTTTGGATTAACTGAAGGCCTTTCAGGGAGTTTTTAGGACATCCTGATAATAATGAATTACAGTAGTCCAGCCTAGAAGTAATAAATGCATCAACTAGTTTTTCAGCATCACTCTGAGACAGGATATTTCTAATTTTAGGGATGTTGCGCAAATGGAAGAAAACAGTCCAAAACATTTGTTTAATATGTTCATTGAAGGACATATCCTGGTCAAAAATTATTCCAAGGTTCCTCACAGTGTTACTGGAGGCCAAGGTAATGCCATCCACAGTAAGAATCTGGTTCGATACCATATTTCTAAGATTTTCAGGGCAGAGGAAAAGAACCTCAGTTTTATCTGAATTAAGGAGCAGAAAGTTAGCGGCCATCCAGGTCTTTATGTCTTTAAGACATTCCTGCAGTTTAACTAATTGGTGTGTGTAATCTGGCTTCATGGACAGATAGAGTTGGGTGTCATCTGCATAGCAGTGAAAATGTACACTATGTCTTCTAATGATGCTGCCTAAGGGAAGCATGTATAATGTAAACAGAATTGGTCCTAGCACTGAACCCGGTGGAACACCATAATTGACCTTAGTGTGTGAAGAGGACTCTCCATTTACATCAGAGTAAGAAAGACTTTATTTATCCCCAAGGGGCAATTAACATACAACAGAGCAGCATGATGTTGAAGATAAGGACAGGGCATACACAGGCAATAAGAGTGAGATAATAAATACACAGTATATACAGTATTTACACAAATCACACAGTTTTGAAATTAACCCTTGTGTGGTGTTCGTATTTTTGTTACTCAGCCAGTGTTCATGGGTCTGGTGGACCCGCTAGAGTTTTGGCTTTCCAATTAACACTATCAAACAATTTTATGTTAAATTACTCAACAGATGTGTACTTCATCCCAATTACGAGCCATGTGAACAGCAAACATGGTTAATTCTTTCCCTTTACCTTTGTTCGATCACATTTATGAATTAATGTGCTTCTCGTTTTTTTTTTTATAAAATGTTATAAAAAAAATAAAATCAGTTATAATCAAGTGTAAATATCTTTATACCATATTTTGCAGGTTTTGATGGTATATACTGCCTAAAGGGGCAACGGCCTCTAAATGGCATGGGTCTCACAGACCCGAACACCATACAAGGGTTAAACTGACTGAAAGATGAATAAATAACTGTAAGTGAGTAAAGTGTCGGCAGTATAAAAAGAGTGTAGTTTATGTTCATGGGTGTGGAAAATGGTCTTATTGGCTGGAGTTAAAAAGCAGGGTGGCTTTGGGGACAAAGGTGGCTCTCCTCCTCTCAGTCCTGCAGGAAATGCAGCCAAGGTATCGCCCAGAGGGGAGCCATTGAAATGCGGGGTGAAGAATGTGAGAGGGGTCATTGATGATTTTGGCTGCCTGTCTAAGGGCCTGTTGGCTGAAAACCTGTGCCAGAGTTCTGACAGGCAGGCCAATGATTTTAGAGCACACTGATGCAGTGTGATGCAGTGTGCTGCAGTCTGAGTGGAACCAGCAGGTAATGGAGAAGGTTATGACGCTTTCCAGGAAGGCATAGTAAAAAGTCATCATGATGGCTGTGCTGACTCCAAAGGAGTTGAGTTTCCTAAGGAGGTATAGCCATTGGTGGGACCTCCTGAGAATCTCCTCAGTTTTGGAAGAGAATTTCAGGATGTTTTCAAAGATGGTTTCCAGGTATTTGTACTCCTCAACTACCTCCACTGGCTTCCCATGGATGGTGGTGGTGACTGAAGCAGCCAGATCCCTTTGCCTACTGAAGAAGGTCACCACCATCTCTTTGGTTTTGCTCACGTTCAAATCAAGTTTGGAGCTGTCACACCACTCTACAAACTCCTGAAGAGCGGGCCCGTGTTGTTGTGAGGGGGCTGACAGCAGTGACAGGAGAACTGTGTCGTCAGCATATTTCACCAATTGACAGTTGGGCTGTGTGGATCTGCAGTCATCGGTGTAGAGGATGAAGAGCATGGGGGAGAGCACACACGTCTGGGGGGAGCCAGTGGAGGTGAAACGGAGACCGGAGAGAGAGTTGTTGACCCGAACTTTCTGAGTCCTGTTGGTCAAAAAGTCCAATATCCACAGGCTTAGCTGATAATCCAGGTGAAATCGGTAGGAAAGTTTAGTGGCCAGGATATGAGGCTGCAGAGTGATGAACGCTGATGAGAAATCAGCAAACAGAAGTCTGGCAGAGGAGTCAGGGAGTTCCAGATGTTTGTGGAAGGAGTCCAAGATGAAGATTTTTGAATCATCGACACCTCTGTGTGCACAGTAAACAAACTGAAGTGGGTCCATCAGGGAGTCAGTTGCTGTTACGATGTGCTGTATTATGATCTTCTCCATGGCCTTCATCACCAGGGAGATGAGAGCCACAGGACAAGGATCATCCAGAGACTTTGGGTTGTTTCTTGTGGGGATGGAAATGACTGTGGAGTGTTTCCACAGCTGGGGGACGGTGTGACTGTCAATTAACCCTTGTGTGGTGTTCGTATTTTTGTTACTCAGCCAGTGTTCATGGGTCTGGTGGACCCGCTAGAGTTTTGGCTTTCCAATTAACACTATCAAACAATTTTATGTTAAATTACTCAACAGATGTTTACTTCATCCCAATTACGAGCCATGTGAACAGCAAACATGGTTAATTCTTTCCCTTTACCTTTGTTCGATCACATTTATGAATTAATGTGCTTCTCGTTTTTTTTTTTTTATAAAATGTTATAAAAAAAATAAAATCAGTTATAATCAAGTGTAAATATCTTTATACCATATTTTGCAGGTTTTGATGGTATATACTGCCTAAAGGGGCAACGGCCTCTAAATGGCATGGGTCTCACAGACCCGAACACCATACAAGGGTTAAGTGTTGAAATAGAGTCCGGAACACACTTCCTAGTTGCCCTGCACAGTGCCTCAGAACTCGACAGCTGATGTTGTCCAGGCCGGGTGAGCTCCTCTCCCTGGTCCTCCTGAGGGCTCTCACCATGTCCTCAGTCCTGAAGGTGAGTGCAGAGCTGCCAGGTTTGAGTGAGGATCTGGACTCCTCAAGCTGGGTGATATTGTTCGTCTCAAACCTGGTGTAGAAAGCGTTAAGTCGTCAGGGAGGGAGGAGGGGTTGCTGCCCTCCACCTGAATGGTTCTGGGGGTGGTGACCACAGTATTCACAGAGGCCATGGTTTTGAGGCCCTGCTAGGCTGAGCGGAGGTCCCCTGTGGTGAATTTTTATTCAACTGTGTTTTTATACTCCAGTTTAGCAGTTTTTATGGCCCTCTTGACCTCCCTGTTGACCCCCTTTTTGTCCAGTGCAGAGCCGGTGAAGAAAATCCTCTTTTTTTTATTCAGGATTTCCTTGACCTCCTTGGTGATCCAGGGTTTGTTGTTGGGTAGATGGAGACTGTTTTTGAGGGGATAATGTTGTCAACACAGAAGGAGATGTATGATGTCACCATGTTGACTTGTTCGTCGATGTCATCAGAGGGACAAAGAAGGCTGTCCCAGTCAGTGGCTTCGAAATATCCTTGTAGGGTGAGGGTACTTTCCGCTGTCCACTGCTTGATGTTTTTGGTGGCGTTTTTAATCCTCTTGATCACTGGGGTGTAAGCAGGGGCCAGCAGGATTGTGTGGTGGTCTGCTGAGCCGAGAGGGGGGAGGGGGAGGGCTTTAAATGCATCTGGTACAGAGCCATAGCATTTATCCAGAGTCTTCCCCTGACGCGTGCTGCATGTAACATACTGTTGGTATCCTTTAAGCGACTTGTCAGGGGAACAGTGGTTGAAATCACTGTTCGTGATTTCAACCACGTTGTTTGTGTGTCTCCCTCTTGAGTCTGGCTCTCACCCCACTCTTCTTTAATCCCCTCCTAGTTACCTTGTTATTGTGAGTTTTTCGATTTCCGTGTCCACTGAGTATTTCCTTGGGAAAGTAGTCCGTGGAAGCGGAGAGGAAAAGCCGGAGGCCAGGCTGCAACTGCGGCCGCAGCTGGATGAGGGAGTCCCTGGTGTAGGTGAGCCTTGGGGTCATATCGAGTGTCGAAAACAAGTCCGAAAAATCACAAAAATGAGGAAAAGGAAAAGAATACAAATATAACTGAGTAGACGGCGAAAAACAACAACAAAAAGAGCATTAAAGTTAGAAAAAGAACGCAAAACTGCTCAGCTCACTGGCCGGTCGACTGCACAAGCAGCGACCCGGAACTGGAAGGGACTCACAAATTGGATTCTATTAGATAGATATGATACAAACCACTGCAGCGCAGTTCCTGTAATACCTACAGAGTGCTCTAATTGCGCTAATAGAATATTATGGTCAACAGCATCGAACGCTGCACTGAGGTCTAGCAGGACAAGCACAGAGATGAGTCCACTGTCAGAGGCCATAAGAAGATCATTTGTAACCTTAACTAAAGCTGTTTCTGTGCTGTGATGAGCTCTGAAACCTGAATGAAACTCTTCAAATAAGCCATTCCTCTGCAGATGATCTGTTACCTGTTTGACAACTACACTTTCAACGATTTTTGATATGAAAGGAAGCTTGGAGATTGGCCTACAATTAGCTAAGACAGCTGGGTCTAGGGATGGCTTTTTAAGTAAAGGTTTAACTACAGCCACCTTGAAGGCCTGTGGTACATAGCCGATTATTAGAGTTAGGTTGATCATATTTAAGATTGAAGCATTAATTAATGGCAGGACTTCTTTGAGCAGGTTTGTGGGAATGGGGTCTAAAAGACACGTTGATGGTTTGGAGGAAGTAATTATTGAAGTTAACTCAGAAAGATCAATTGGAGAAAAAGAGTCTAAATTAATATCAAAGGTACTAAAGGCAGCTGTAGATAATATTACATCTGTGAGATGATTATTGGTAATTTTTTCTCTAACGATAAAAATTTTATTTCTGAAGAAGTTCAAGAATTCATTACTAGTTAACGCTAAAGGAATGGTTGGCTCAACAGTGAATTTTTGTCAGCCTGACTACAGCGCTGAAGAGAAACCTGGGGTTGTTCTTATTTTCTTCAATCAGTGATAAATTGTAAGATGTTCTGGCTTTGCGCAGGGCTTTCTTATAAAGCAACAAACTATTTCTCCGGGCTAAATGATGATCTTCTAAATTTGTGACAAGCCATTTCCTCTCCAGCTTACGAGTTATCTGCTTTAGGCTACGTGTTTGAGAATTATACCACGGAGTCAGGTACTTCGGATTTGAGGCCTTAGTTTTCACAGGAGCTACAGTATCCAGAGTCGTACGTACTGAGGAGGTAAAATTATTAACCAGATGATCGACCTCTGTTGGAGTAGTGTTCAGGTAGCTGCTCTGCTCTATGTTGGTACAGGGCACTGAGGATGATAACAGTGGGTGGATTATATTCTTAAACTTAGTTAAAGCGCTTTCAGAAAGACATCTACTGTGATAAAGTCTACTCCCCACTGCTGTGTAATCAATTACTGTAAATGTAAATGTTATCAGGAAATAATCAGACAGGAGAGGGTTTTCAGGAAACACTGTTAACTGTACAGTTTCTATGCCATATGTTAAAAGAAGATCTAGAGTGTGATTAACGTGGTGGGTGGGTTCTTTTACATTTTGAGAGAAGCCGATTGAGTCAAATAACAGATTAAATGCCATGTTGAGGCTGTCATTTTTAGCATCTACATGAATGTTAAAATTACCCACAATAATTATTTTATCTGAGCTGAGCACTAAATCAGATTACAAGTCTGAGAAATCAGACAGAAACTCTATGTAAGGCCCAGGTGATAACAAGTAAGACTGGTTTCTGAGTTTTACAGCTGGGGAGGAAAGGGCTAAGCATCAGGCTTTCAAATGAATTAAAAGTCTTTCTTGGTCTTTGGTTGATTAATAGTCTGGTGTGAAAAATTGCTGTCACACCACCCCCTCGGCCTGTGCTTCAAGATTTCTGGTAGTTAGAATGACTCGGGGGTGTTGATTCATTTAAACTAACATAATCATCCTGCTGCAACCAGGTTTCTGTAAGGCAAAGTAAATCGATTTATTGATAAATTATTAAGTCATATATTAACAGAGACTTGGGGGAGAGAGACCTAATATTTAATAATCCACATTTCACTGTTTTACTCTTTGGTTCATGTGTGGATACTGTATTGTTCTTTCTTTGTGATTTTTTATGTTTAAGTTCTTTATTGCTGGTTTTTAGTTTGTTTTTTGTCTGTTTCGGAGCTGACACAGTAGGGGAGGGGACCAGAGAAAACTACAGTCTGACATTGTTTTGGCAAAGTTACACACTGATTCAATATTGAGTTTAGTGATCTCCGATTGGCGTAACCGGGTGTCATTACTGCCGACGTGTTTTTACTGAATTTACGTTTACCCTTAGCCAGCAGCTTTAAATTTCCCTCAATGTCGCCTTGTCTGGCCCCTGAAGACAATTGACTTGGTTGCCGGTGTCTCTAGCTTCACGTCTGAGAACAGAATCGCCAATTACCCGAGTTTGACCCCCGGCCGGTGTGTTGCTGAGTGGGGAAAATGGTTAGACACATGAACAGGTTGGTGGTGTACCTGGGGCTTCTGTTTAAGACACCCAGCCGCCCTCTTTCCCCAGTTGCTTTGGGTTTGCTGGGGAACAGCTAGCGGGTCCTACGCTATCTTTGGCTGCACCAGCTACAGTGGCCTGGCTAGCTACGGGTGAATGAAGGGTGCGAAGCCGAGTCTCCAATTCAGTAATCCTGGCCTCCAGAGCTGCAAATATGCTACATTTGTTCCAAGTATCACTACTGCTAAAGGAGGCGGAGGAGTAACTAAACATCTGACACAATGAGCAGGAAAGTGCAGGAGGGACAGGTGAAGAGGCCACACTGCTAGTGAGTTGGCTACAAGCTAAGCTAAGCTAGCAAAACAGTAAAGACACTGTGAGTGAATACTTTGGGTATAAAATAGGTAGTGAGTACACAGAGAGTGTGCTTCGGATGAAGCATGTGAAGTTTATACTATGAAAAAAGAATGTATCTAAAAGTTTGTAATTAAATTGCTAAGGAGATAAGCTACTCAGAAACACCACTGTGTTTGAGCAGGAACAGGAAGTGATTCTCAGGAACAAGAAATAATACTCTACCGCAGAGAGAGCGAACACCAACAAGAGAAAAAACTCTGAATTTTTCACTTTAAGGGCATTAATTTCTAACAAGAGTATTTTAAAGAAGGCATTACTGATGATCGCCTTCTGTTCATGAAAAAAAAAATGAAATGTAGCTCTAAAGGGCTCAGTCTTTATCTCCAAGAAACAAAGCCGATCATGGAGACAGACCTTGTCAGCTGATCTGTGGACAGCACAAGCATCTTTAACTAAGTCTGAGAGGTGAGCAGTCTTAGGAAGGCTTTACTGTCTGATAGTGATGTTTAAATGATGGGTCAGAGCAGGATTGTGATCATTATTTTTGCTTTTCTTCTATTATTATGTTTAGCTTCTGCTTCAGAGATATTCTCTGAGATATTCTCTGAAATGTTTTCCACTTTTGGACAAAGCTTCACAGTTTGTTCATAAAGGAGATCTCTTGGGGAGTCCATCTGTGCACACACAGTACTACCAAACTCATCTCACACTGAACACACACACTTTCTAGGAATCATCACTCCTTTGACTTTTTCTCAGGTTAGCTTCAGGTTAGCCATTTAGCATTTCTCCAGTCTTTTCCCCTGAGTCATAGAGCGTCACATGACGTCACAGAAGCTGATTGGTCAGCTGCAGTGATGGTGGTGGAGCAGCATTAATGATGATGCTGTAGAACAACAGGAACACGAGGATATATGTTAGTGGGTTTAATCATTCCTGCGTAACTGTTTGTCCTTCTGATTGAAGTGACCTGCTGAGAGCTCACACTGTTCTCTGTAGAAATGATGTCAGTCTGACATGCCACATGTTTGATGACATGTTTGATGTTTGCTCTTCTGGAAACTCTCAGTATAAAATATGGAATATGCAAAGGACAGAGGCACCCTTCAGTCTTTATGACCCTTTTTCTGTACCTGCCACCATCATTCTACATGTTTGTACATCAGCTTATGAAATCCTGTCTGCTGTTAAAGTCTTTATTTATTACTCTTCACCTGCTTCACTGTCACTGTGTGGGTGGAGCTGCCTGAGCCTCGCCCACACAGAAACTTCAAAACAGCAGACACAGCTCCTCTCTGGAGCTAAACTTCTGCTTCATCTCTGCCTCTTTTCTTCATCCTCCGTCTCTGTTTTCTTTTCTTCAGCATTACCCAGCATGCCGTGCAGCAGTGTCAGTTTGTAAATGTGCAATAATTCCTGCTCCAAACTGTTTCTGTTTCACAGATTGCTGTGTGCCGTGTACTTTGACCTGCTAAAGAGAGTCTGTTGTGGATTATTCATTCTTGTGTCTAATACTTAGAACTGTGAGGAAGAACAGTACACAGTTAATTAGGTTCCCCTCTCTCTGAATTAGAAAAGGTCGGAAGGCCACTGGGCACCCGGAGGAGGGCTGCGTGTGGACCGCGAGCCATACATTGAGTATCACTGTTTGAAATATGAACATTACTAGGTAAGTAAAGTAAGTAAGTAAAATTTATTTATATAGCACTTTTCACAGATAAAATTTAGCAAGTGCTTCACGGGAGGAAGCTGGAAATATAACTAGAAATATAAATAAAATAATAATATAAAAGTTAAAAGTCTTACCGCAGCATTCTGTACAGTCTGAAGGTGACACAGAGCTGATTTGTTTAAAAAAGTAAAGAGACCATTACAATAATCCAAACTAGAAGAAATAAAAGTATGAACAATCATCTCATCACATCAGCAGTCTGAGTTTAGAAATGTTTCTTAGATGACTAAAAACAGTTGTGAACCAGTTGTTTGGTGATGCTGCGATCAACATTATCAAAAGCAGAGTCAGATCCAGTATAACAAGAACGGTGTACTCTGCAGAGTCTGCTGCCATCAAAATGTCTCTAAACACTAAGTAAAGCAGCTTCAGTGGAGTGCAATTTGTGGAAACCAGACTAGAAAATGTGCATAACATTGTGTATCTCCAAAAAGTTGTTAAATTGTGGTGGTACCATTTTTCTAAGATCTTTGACACAAACGCGAATTTTGATATTGGCATGTCACTGTTCGAAAGACAGGGATCCAAATTTGGTTTCTTTAATATTGGTTCAAAAATAGCTTGTTTAAAAAACCTGAGAACTGAGCCAGTACAAAGAGAAGTATTAATCATCATTTCCAGAATACAGGGGCCAATAGAGTCAAACACACTAATGAAAAACGATGGGGGAAGTACATCAAGGTGGCTTAAAGTCAGTTTCATATGACCAAGCAGAGCACTGATGTCCTGTAAGGTAACAGGAGCAAAAGAGGACCAGGTATCAGAAGTAAGCAAAGTGTCA
Organism: Oreochromis aureus; assembly: GCF_013358895.1. NCBI lineage: Eukaryota > Metazoa > Chordata > Actinopteri > Cichliformes > Cichlidae > Oreochromis > Oreochromis aureus. The sequence continues at coordinate 41,453,549 of NC_052956.1, read as the reverse complement.
GTGTGATACTGAGTGGATGATGGAGAAATATTAGACCTGATGGCAGCGACCTTATTTACAGAATAGTTCAAAAATTAATTACAATCAGATTAAGTATAAATTGGTACATGAGGAATATTTGGCGAGTCAATATTCTTAATTGTATCAAAAAATACTTTAGGATTGTTCTTTTTTGAAGCTATTAGATTTGCAAAATATTCAGTTCTGGAATTTTATATCATTTTGTTAAGTGAGAAAATTGATTCTTTGAGATATATAGATATATGAATCTCAAGCTTGGAAGCCTTCCATAAATGTTCTAATTTGCGACAACATCTCCTAAAATTTTGAATATTTTCATTTATGCAGGGACAGAAATTTGAAGAATGGAGAACACTTTGTTTCAGAGGCACCACTGTCTCTAAGATAGATTTACACTGATTGTTAAAAGACAAAATAAGTGAGTCAATGTCATTATGAGCCATGTGAGGGTCAAACATGGCAGAGAACCTTCCAGCAGCATCTTGGTTTATAATCCACCTTTGGATCATCAGTTTAGGAGGTGAAGGATGCAGGTAAAATGACAAATTAAAAAACATGTAGGTCACTCATATGGACATACTCCACACATACATCATGTATATTTAAACCCAGGGAGAAAACAAGATCCAGTATGTGGCCCTTTTGTATGTGTGGGGCCAGAAACATGCTGCCTCAAGTTAAAAGACTCAGTGACAGCGATGAGCTCAGCAGCAGTGTTACAGGAAGGATGATCAATATGAAGGTTTAAGGTTTTCCATTATTACAACCTTCTCCAATTTAATGATGGATGTCAGAAGGTCATTAAATTCAGTTAGAAACACCCCGGCAGGTCCAGGAGGTTGATAGTTTAATATACAATTAAAGGTTTTCTGAGAACCGACCTACATCATCTGTGACTCAAATGATTAAAAAGGAGTTCATAAGCCTGCATGTGAATCTGTCCCGATAAACAGCAGCAAGTCCTCCACCACATCCCAAGAGATGTGGAGTTCCAATGACGGTGCAGCCAGCCAGGCAGATTTCATTCAAGTGGAAATAATCCTTATTTTGTTGCACGTCTCAGTCATACACATAGAATCTAGAGACTCGTGTTTTGCCTTGGCTTTACTTTTACTTTATATGTTGTTTGTTTAATTTAAGGCTAAAAGAAAATTAAATCAATGAGAGGTAAAATTTGAGTGGGTAGGGACAAATAAGTGTATACTTCCGCCTACTCCTTTTCAAACAAAAGAATGTAATGATATTTTGTAATGATTGTGAATGCACGTTTGAAATAAAAATGAACTAAACTGAACTGAACTGAGATCATTTAGAATAAATGATTTGTTTGTCATGGAGCGAACATTAAGCAGGTCCATTGACTGTTCTGCTTCAGTCATTGGACTAAGCCAGAGAAGAAGAAAAGAGACTTTACCATGAAGATCAGTGTGGGTCAGTATAATATCAGCCTTATGTCTGCAGTTTAGCGTCAGTACAACTTTCACATCATATTCATCTCAGTACAACTAAAACATGGTGACTGACCCCAGAGTTTCAAGTCTACACCCTGGACTCTCCAGAAAACCACACAGATGCTTCACTCCTGAATCCTGCAGCTTGTTGTGACTCAGGTCAAGCACTCTCAGATGGGAAGGGTTGAAATTCAGCGCTGTTGCCAAATAATCACAGCTGATCTCTGACAAACCACCGCGCTCGAATCTGTATAAAGAATGAAAGATGTAAGTTTATTAGATAAAGTGTGTGCTTGATATCACTCAGTGTTTCATAATCTGTTCAGAGCTGAACAAGGTTCAGAATGTAGAAGTTTAGAAAATGGAAAGTCCAAACAGCTGAAGCCAACAGGAAGCAGCTTCCAAGAAACACAACAAGAGAAAAAACTTTGAATTTTTCACATTAAAGTTGTACATTTATCATAAAAACATAAAACATAAACATACACAAACATAAAAACTGTGTGAAATCAACCAACTAAACAAGAAAAAACAGAGTCAAAAACAAAAAAAAAACTGTCAGTCCAGGAGGCCGACATTGGGACTGTGGTGAAGGCTCTACACTAAAGACACACAAAAAAGATGATGTTTGTAGTTGAAACTGTAAAGGTGTGAGTTAAAGAGCTCCAGCGTCTGTCATGTTAGAGGAAACTTTCTTATTTACACACAGATGAAAGCATCATGCTTTTATTGAGTCACACTATGAAACTGTGCTGAGCCACAGCTGAACCAGCATCCCTGTACAGCAGACACTTATAGCGCTTGGCTGCTTCCATTGAACCCTCTGCATAGAGTTTCAGTTTCCCCTTCTGGTCCCAAAGTGCAGAACAACAGGTTTCAAACAGCTTCATTCCAGCAGCAGAAGACACAGAAATGCAGAGAGAATTTTTTGGATTTCTTGGTTGTGTTGTATGATGCTGTGTTTCTGCATATCGGGTGTCTGTGTTGCTTTGGAAAATGTACACGTGAAGATGGATCACTCATCTACTGCAGCTCCAGATAAACAAAATGGACCTGTAGCTGGTAGCTTCACTTAGAAGACACCCATGACGGCAAGGTGTGAGAATAGAATAGAATAGAATAGAATAGAATAGAATAGAACAGAATAAACCTATGTTATCCCACAAATGAGAAATTTCGGTGTTTCACAGCTCTTATAGCAAGGGGAATATAAAATATAAAAGGAAGACACAAATTGGTCCTATATTCATAAGCAACTAAAGTTTGTATATAACAATGTACAGAAATATGTGTAGAAAAATTGTACGGAGATATGTAGAAAATGTACAGGGTTATGTATAAAATGTACAGAGCTATGTATAAAATGCACAGGAACATGTATAAAAGGTACAGTGAACAAACAAGGTGGTGAGTAAGATGACCAAAGGATGTTAAACTGTGTTATAGAGTCTGACAGCTGCTGGTAAGAATGACCTGCGGTAGCGCTCCTTCCTGTACTGTGGATGTAAAAGTCTACTGCTGAACGAGCTGCTCAGTGCTCGTACAGTCTCATGCAGGGGGTGGGAGGTGTTTTCCATGATGGATGTTAGTTTAGACAACATCCTCTCCTCCCCAACCTGGTCGATGGACTTCAGCGGACAGTCCAGGACAGAGCTGGCCCTCCTGACCAGTTTGTTCCTCAGTGTTCCGCAGTGGACAGGGTGAAGAGGAAAGGGGCGAGTACTGTTCCTTCTGGGGCCCCTGTGCTACAGACTACCACCTCAGACACACAGTCCCACAGCCTCACATACTGGGGTCTACTGGTGAGGTAGTAAATAATCCACGAGGACAGCTGATGGTCCACTTCAGCTTGCAGCTTCCCACTTAGCACTGAGGGCTGGATTGTGTTGAAGACACTTGAGAAATCAAAAAACATGACTCTCAAAATGCACCTGGCACTCTTCAGATGCGAGAAGGCCCGATGCAGCAGGTAGATGACAGCATCATCCACCCCAATGTTCAGCTGGTAGGCAAAATGCAGCCGGTCAAGGTCTCTCCCGACTAGTGGGTGAAGGTGGTGAAGTTTGATCCTCTCCATGGTCTTCATCAGGTGTGAAGTCAGTGTAACGGGTCTGAAGTGGTTCAACTCCTTGGGTTGCGTTGTCTTTGGGACCGGCAAAACGCAGGAGGTCTTCCACAGAATGGAGACCCTCTCCTGACTGAGACTGAGGTTAAAGATGTATGTGATAACCTCACAGAGAGTTCATCTGCACAGTCTCTCAATAGTCTGGAGCTGATTCCAAGTTTTGCACAGACTAGTGTGGGTTTTGAGTCTGGGACGAGCTCTCGAAAGTCTTTGGGGAGATCCACATTCTGCATACTGCCTGTAAGAAGCTGGAGACATTTCTCCTCCAAATCCACTGAGCAGCTGCTCGTGGTGGTAGCTTCATGTGTGCATTCTAGCATTAAGCCTCGGTCACATTCTGCTGTGGATACAGTCATGGACAGCTGGACGAGTGATGGCTGAGAACTCCTTCCTGTTAAACTTTTCTGAGGTGAGCTTGAAGCCCGCTGCTTGGGGCGCATGCACAGCTGGTTATTATACTGAAAATGTTCTGCAGACAAGTCCACATGCTCACAACAAAGCTCAATGTGGACGACACTGTGCACGCTTCAATGCTGACTGGTTGGAAAGTGGGCAGGAACCGAGAAGAGAGCGACAGCAGTGTTCAGCACAAACATGGAGGATAAAAGAAAAAGAGCATGAGAAGCTCAGATGGAAGCTGCAGTGGACACTTTTCATTGTTTTAACACTGGCTTTCACTTCAGCTTCACCAACAACAGCACAAGCAGAGCAGCCCACTGACGGCATGTTTGTGACAGCACCCCCAGCAGTGTCTATAAACCGCTACAACATGTAGATGGCTCTCTGCTGTTTATTTCTTTGCCACCATTGCAGGAGCTCTTTATCCCATTCTTCACTCTCATTGGTTCTTTGTGTGCTTGTTTTTAGAATAGTAGTCTTATGGGCTCAAATTGTGCTCCTAAATATTTTGTACTTGTAAATCTGACTTCATAGTTGTGAAGTGAGTTTTGTGTGCTGGAGCATTGTTCCCATCCTCAATCTTCAAAATGTATTACCCTTCCAACACCTGAAGCTCAGTGAAGCGCCACACCAACAGCCAAAGCCATCTGTTCTCTAACTGGACCAATCAGCTGAACGAAAGAAAAATCTGATCAGAATTCATACTTGCAAGTTGAAACTCACACGCAAGCGAAGGAACTTAGTGCAGAGTTTTATATGTAGTTTTTTATTTTGTATGTGTAAACAGACCTTAACAAAAAAACTTGTAACTTGTGTAAATATATTTTAGAAACACAAACAAGCCAGAGAAGAAGAAAACAGATTTCACCATGAAGATCCTCAGTGTGGATCAGTATAATATCAGCCTTATGTCTGCAGTTTAGTGTCAGTACTACTTTCACATCATATTCATCTCAGCACAACTAAAACTTGGTGACTGACCTCAGAGTTTCAAGTCCACATCCTGGGATTGCCAAATAACCACACAGCTGCTTCACTCCTGAATCCTGCAGCTTGTTGTTACTCAGGTCGAGCACTCTAAGATGGGAGGGGTTGGACTTCAGCGCTGCTGCCAGATAATCACAGCTGATCTCTGACAAACCGCAGAAATTCAATCTGTATAAAGAATGAAAGATGTAAGTTTATTAGAAGTGTGTGTTTGAAATCATTCAGTCTTTCCTAATCTGTTCAGAGCTGACGTAGGTTCAGGGTATAGAAGTTTAGAAAATGGAAACTCCAAACAGCTGAAACAGCCAACAGGAAGCAGCTTCAAATTAACACAATGAGAAAAAACTCTTTTTCACATTGTCAAGAGATTTATTCTAAATGACACTTCTTCAGCTGAGAGTCAGAGAGTGGAGACACACACGCTGCAGATTTTTACTTGCAAGGGCGGTCACAGAGCGCTCACATCAGAGTGGGGGCCCTGTGAAGTGCGCGCTCTGTTCTTGCACTTGTCTTTATTTATACACAAGAAAAATGAATACATTTGTTCAGTGACGTGAGCGTGTGCATATGTATGTGTGTGTGTGTGTGTGTGTGTGTGTGTGTGTGTGTGTGTGTGTGTGTGTGTGCGCGAGGTCAGAACTGCTTGTTCGACTTCTTACTATCGCTGTGGGAAGATTCAGATAGAAATATCAGAACATGTTTTATAAAGAACAATCAGTTCTAAGAAATGAAAAGGACAATCAGTTCTAAGCAAGGAAAAGGTCATCATGCAGTATTCTATCACAATTAAACTTATATCATTAAAAGCTTATACTGACTACTCAGTACAATTTTCCATTAACACACATTAATGTTCTAAATTTCTAACAAGAATATTTTAAAGACAGCATTACTGATGATCGTCTTGTGTTCAGTAAAAAAATAAAATGAAGCTCTAAAAGGCTCAGCCTTTATCTTCAAAAAACAAAGCTGATCATGGAGACCGACCAGGTCAGCTGATCTGTCTGATAGTGATGTTTAAATGATGGGTCAGAACAGGATTTTGATCATTATTTTGCTTTGTTTCTATTATTATGTTTTGCTTCTGTTTCAGAGATATTTTCTGAGATGTTCTCTGAAATGTTTCCCACTGTTGGACAAAGGTTTCTGAGTTTCTTCATAAAGGGTATCTCCTGTGGAGTCCATCTGTGCACACACAGTAAATGGACTGGTTCTTATATAGGGCTTTTCTACTCTGAGCACTCAAAGTGCTTTATACAACTTGTTCATTCACCCAATCACACCCATTCACACAAGCACTTTTCTAGGTTTTCAGTGCTTTCTAACTAACATTCATACACATTCACACTCTGATGAATGCATTGGAGAGCAACTTGGGGTTAGTATCTTGCTCAAGGATATTTGGCATGCAGACTGGAGCAGAATAGGATCGAACCAACAACATTCCGGTTAGTAGGTGACCGCTCTACTACCCGAGCTACAGCCACCCCTAGTACTACCAAACTCATCTCATACTGAACACACACACTTTCTAGGAATCATCACTCCTTTGACTTTTTCTCAGGTTAGCCATTTAGCATTTCTCCAATCTTTTCCCCTGAGTCATAGAGCATCACATGACATCACAGAAGCTGATTGGTCAGCCGCAGTGATGGTGGTGGAGCAGCATTAATGATGATGCTGTAGAACAACAGGAACACGGCAATATCAGGCTGTTAGTGGGTTTAGTCATTCCTGCGGAACTGTTTGTCCTTATTGAAGTGACCTGCTGAGAGCTCACACTGTTCTCTGTAGAAATGATGTCAGTCTGACGCGCCACATGTTTGAAGGCATGTTTAATGTTTGCTCTTCTTGAAACTCTCAGTATAAAATATGGAATATGCAAAAGAATGGAGACCCGCTTCAGTCTTTATGGACCGGTTTCTGTACCTGCCACCATCATTCTACATGTTTGTACATCAGCTTATGAAATCCTGTCTGCTGTTAAAGTCTGTATTTATTACTCTTCACCTGCTTCACTGTCACTGTGTGGGCAGAGCTGCCTGAGCCCCGCCCACACAGAAGCTTCCAAACAGCAGACACAGCTCCTCTCTGGAGCTAAACTTCTGCTTCATCTCCGCCTCTTTTCTTCATCCTCTGTCTCTCTTTTCTTTTCTTTAGCATTAACCAGCAGTGTCAGTTTGTAAATGTGCGATAATTCCTGCTCCAAACTGTTTCTGTTTCACAGATTGCTGTGTGCCGTGTACTTTGACCTGCTAAAGAGAGTCTGTTGTGGATTATTCATTCTTGTGTCTAATACTTAGAACTGTGAGAAAGAACGGCACACAGTTAATCAGGGTCTCCTGTCTCTGAATTAGGAAAGGTCAGCAGGCCAACCATTGAGTATCACTGTTTGAAATGTGAACATTGTTCTGTTACAGTTATTGCACTAAAACAGAGAAGAAGAAAATAGACTTTACCATGAAGATACTCAGAGTGGATCAGTATAATATCAGCCTTATGTCTACAGTTTAATGTCAGCACAACTTTCGCATCATATTCATCTCAGCACAACTAAAACATGGTGACTGACCTCAGAGTTTCAAGTCTACATCCCAGGATCTCCAGAAAACCACACAGACGCTTCACTCCTGAATCCTGCAGCTTGTTGTCACTCAGATTCAACTGTCTCAGATGGGAAGGGTTGGACTTCAGTGCTCTTGCCAGATAATCACAGCTGATCTCTGACAAACCACAGCTCCCCAATCTGTATAAAGAATGAAAGATATAAGTTTATTAGACATAGTGTGTCCTTGAAATAATTCAATGTTTTCTAATCTTTTCAGAACTGAAGAAGGTTCAGAACGTAGAAGTTTAGAAAATGGAAACTCCAAAAAGCTGAAGGCAACAGGGAGCAGCTTCCAACAAACACAACAAGGGAAAAACTTTGAATTTTTCACATTAAAGTTGTACATTTATCATAAAAATCATGAAAAATTTGTCAAGTTTTACTATGTGAAATCAATAAACTAAAGAAGAAAAATCTGAGTAAAAAACAAAAAACAAAAAAACCCCTGCCAGTTCAGGAGGCTGACAGTGGGACTCTGGTAAAGGCTCTACACTAAGGACACACAAAAAAGATGATGTTTGAAGCTGAAACTGTAAAGCTAGATTAGATTAGATTAGATTAGATTAGATTAGATTAGATTAGATGAAACTTTATTAATCCCTCAGGTGGGTTCCTCTGGGAAATTCTGTTTCCAGTCGCGCAGCACCAACAGAAGTTGCAAAAGAATGTAAGCAGAAATAGAAATATACCATATATACACATATATAAATACAGAGACCTATATATAGAGAGAGTATATAATAGCTTTAAATAGGATAATAGGAATAACCAGAGAATTGCACATTTCAACTATTTTGAGTCTCTTGCACCGTTGAATATAGAAAAATATTGCACAGTGAAAAGGGCACTACAGATTAATTGCTTCTGTCCTCCTTTGTCCCCCCCCTTTTCCCCTCCCTCTCCCCTCCAGTGAGGGGTTAAGCAGTTTGATGGCGTGTGGGACAGACACAGCTCCTCTCTGGAGCTAAACTTCTGCTTCATCTCCACCTCTTTTCTTCATCCTCCATCTCTCTTTTCTCTTCTTCACTGTTCTGCAGTCACGGAGCCTCTCACAGCTGTTAAAACATCATGCTGTGATGTGCTGCTCCCCCAGCACATCACAGCATAGAATAGTACTCCTGGAACCACCGACTGGTAAAACATCCTCAGGAGCTTCCTGCATATGTTAAAAGACTTCAGCCTCCTGAGGAAATACAGTCTGCTTTGGCCTTTTTTTACAGGTCCAGGGTGTTGCATGACCAGTCCAGTTTGTTGTCCAACCACAGCCCGAGGTACTTGTATGTGTTGACCACCTCCTCTCCCTCTATCTGAACTGGCAGTGGACATGGTCTGGACCTCCCGAAGTCCACAACCAGTTCCTTGGTCTTTGAGGTGTTGAGTTGCAGGTGGTTTCTGTGGCTCCATGTGACATAGTTCCTCACTTCTGATTATCCCAGATACACTCCATAATGCCTGTGTCGTCCGCAACATGGCATGGCATGATTCAGAATTACCCGGGAGGTGTGGATGGACCTGTAGGGGCTCCAAGACTGAGGAACAGAGACCTCAGAAGAATATTAATGTCACCTTTGTTTGTTCACGTAACCCCACACCTTTCCCTTCCTGGGGAGGTATGTTTCAATTAAGTTTTAATGTTTTATCTGTTTTATCAAGTGTGTATTTCGGTTTTCAGTGTGAATTTATACAATTTATAAAAACAGGACTTACAGGGAGTGCAGAATTATTAGGCAAATGAGTATTTTGTCCACATCATCCTCTTCATGCATGTTGTCTTACTCCAAGCTGTATAGGCTCGAAAGCCCACTACCAATTAAGCATATTAGGTGATGTGCATCTCTGTAATGAGAAGGGGTGTGGTCTAATGACATCAACACCCTATATCAGGTGTGCATAATTATTAGGCAACTTCCTTTCCTTTGGCAAAATGGGTCAAAAGAAGGACTTGACAGGCTCAGAAAAGTCAAAAATAGTGAGATATCTTGCAGAGGGATGCAGCAGTCTTAAAATTGCAAAGCTTCTGAAGCGTGATCATCGAACAATCAAGCGTTTCATTCAAAATAGTCAACAGGGTCGCAAGAAGCGTGTGGAAAAACCAAGGCGCAAAATAACTGCCCATGAACTGGGAAAAGTCAAGCGTGCAGCTGCCAAGATGCCACTTGCCACCAGTTTGGCCATATTTCAGAGCTGCAACATCACTGGAGTGCCCAAAAGCACAAGGTGTGCAATACTCAGAGACATGGCCAAGGTAAGAAAGGCTGAAAGACGACCACCACTGAACAAGACACACAAGCTGAAACGTCAAGACTGGGCCAAGAAATATCTCAAGACTGATTTTTCTAAGGTTTTATGGACTGATGAAATGAGAGTGAGTCTTGATGGGCCAGATGGATGGGCCCGTGGCTGGATTGGTAAAGGGCAGAGAGCTCCAGTCCCACTCAGACGCCAGCAAGGTGGAGGTGGAGTACTGGTTTGGGCTGGTATCATCAAAGATGAGCTTGTGGGGCCTTTTCAGGTTGAGGATGGAGTCAAGCTCAACTTCCAGTCCTACTGCCAGTTTCTGGAAGACACCTTCTTCAAGCAGTGGTACAGGAAGAAGTCTGCATCCTTCAAGAAAAACATGATTTTCATGCAGGACAATGCTCCATCACACGCAGCGTCCAAGTACTCCACAGCGTGGCTGGCAAGAAAGGGTATAAAAAGAAAAAACAATGACATGGCCTCCTTGTTCACCTGATCTGAACCCCATTGAGAACCTGTGGTCCATCATCAAATGTGAGATTTACAAGGAGGGAAAACAGTACACCTCTCTGAACAGTGTCTGGGAGGCTGTGGTTGCTGCTGCACGCAATGCTGATGGTGAACAGATCAAAACACTGACAGAATCCATGGATGGCAGGCTTTTGAGTGTCCTTGCAAAGAAAGGTGGCTATATTGGTCGCTGATTTGTTTTGTTTTGTTTTGAATGTCAGAAATGTATATTTGTGACCGTGGAGATGTTATATTGGTTTCACTGGTAAAATAAATAATTGAAATGGGTATATATTTGTTTTTTGTTAAGTTGCCTAATAATTATGCACAGTAATAGTCACCTGCACACACAGATATCCCCCTAAAATAGCTAAAACTAAAAACAAACTAAAAACTACTTCCAAAAACATTCAGCTTTGATATTAATGTGTTTTTTGGGTTCATTGAGAACATGGTTGTTGTTCAATAATAAAATTATTCCTCAAAAATACAACTTGCCTAATAATTCTGCACTCCCTGTATATATCTATCTATATATATATATATAGATTCAGGATCCAATTATTTAATTTTGCTTTATCCTAACACTTTGGAAAAGCCTTTTATGACAACCTACTTGTTTTTAGTCAGAGATCTGAAAGGTAAATTTGTTGGTTTGCTTTGATTTGTTTGTTTTTTAACTTGGCAAACAGAGAATAGTATCTCTAATTGTGGAGGAGAAGACCTATTTGTTTTTTCGTTGGATTTGATCATATTACCTTGTGTAAGTGGAATTATCAGATTGACCAACACACTCAGGTGCTCATCCACCTGTTCTGCTTTGTGAGCTTTTATTGCTCTTCCCTGTGGGACTCTATATTTCTTAAATCAGCTATTTCACATCTTTTAGGTGTGTGTAGTTTTCATGGTCCTGGGTCAGTGACCCAGTGTTTTGCAGGTGTTTCATTTGTGTCTCTTGATTATTTGTTATTTAGGGTTGTCACAGTTAATGTTTTTGGTTCTCTTCTAGTAATTCTAGTTCTATTCAATTCAATTCAATTTTATTTATATACCGCCAAATCACAACAACAGTCACCTCAAGGCCCTTTATATTGTAAGGTAGACGCTACAATAATACATACAGAGAAAAACCCAACAATCAAATGACCCCCCTATGAGCAAGCACTTTGGCGACAGTGGGAAGGAAAAACTCCCTTTTAACAGGAAGAAACCTCCAGCAGAACCAGGCTCAGAGAGGGGCGGGGCCATCTGCTGCGACCGGTTGGGGTGAGAGAAGGAAGACAGGATAAAGACATGCAGTGGAAGAGAGACAGAGATTAATAACAAGTACGATTTAATGCAGAGAGGTCTATTAACACATAGTGAGTGAGAAAGGTGACTGGAAAGGAAAAACTCAAGGCATCATGGGAGTCCCCCAGCACCCTATGCCTATTGCCAACACGTTCTCACTTCCTAAGCGTAATATTTTACGCTAAGTGACAAATCGTCAACATTTTATGCTTTCGGGTACCAAACATGTTCCTAAATGACGAGATGGGAAAAACATCAGAAAACATGAGAATCGTTTGGGCTAAATCTACACATGTTCGTTCATTTTCTTAAAATTGCGTTGGAAAACACTATTTCATGTCATTTCAGTGCTGCTTAAGGTTAGGAATAGGGTTTTGGTTAGGGTTAGGGTCAAGGTTAGGTTTAGGGCTGGAATACATGGCTGGAACGTATATTACCGCGGGACCGTCATTCCACTGGAAATCGTCTATAACCCAGCGCGTACCATAACAACGCGAAAGGTCACCTTTCGCATTCCTCAGGAATGCCGCGGGACATAACAAAACGTCAGTATGCTACGCCCCGGGAGTGAGAACGGGCTGCCATTGCAGCATAACTAAGGCAGGATTCATGGTCACCTGGTCCAGCCCTAACTATATTCTTTAGCAGAAAGGAAAGTTTGAAGCCTAATCTTAAAAGTAGAGATAGTGTCTGTCTCCCGAATCCAAACTGGAAGCTGGTTCCACAGAAGAGGGGCCTGAAAACTGAAGGCTCTCCCTCCCATTCTACTTTTAAATACTCTAGGAACAACAAGTAAGCCTGCAGGGCGAGAGTGAAGTGCTCTAATAGGGTGATATGGTATTACAAGGTAATTAAGATAAGATGGGGCTTGATTATGTAAGACCTTGTATGTGAGGAGCAGGATTTTGAATTCAATTCTGGATTTAACAGGAAGCCAATGAAGGGAAGCCAACACAGAAGAAATATACTCTCTCTTTCCAGTCCCTGTCAGTGCTCTTGCTCCAGCATTTTGGATTAACTGAAGGCTTTTTAGGACTTCCTGATAATAATGAATTACAGTAGTCCAGTGTTAAAACCTCCCAATTCTTTGATCTTTGGGCTGAAGGAAGAACAACACTGTGTATAAGTGCTCAATCAACAATCACTTTAATCCATACAATTCTTATTATTCCATACAAACACAATGCACAATACATCCAGGATGGGAAATGTGCATGAAGAGGGTCACAGCAGATCTCAAAATGTCGGACCATTACTCAAACTCTTATAGCCTCTGGTGGCCCCCACCTAGTCATAAAAACCTAAACATCCACATGCTTTCTATCTCTCAGTGAGCCTGAGTTATGACCTTGGCTCCCTGTTTTTCTGCTTCCAACAAAGGTGGGGGAGAAGCTCACGTGCAGCATGCTCTGTTCTCTCTACAATCAGAAAAGCAAGGCCATGATTCTCTGCAAACAGTATTCTCTTTATAAATCAGCAGCATGGAATGTCATAAAACAGTGTAACTCATTCACAATAAATCAGCAGTATAATGTATTACAAATCAATCTAATAAATCTAATGATTTTCACATTCTTCTAACTCAGGAGTATAATGCAAACTAAAACTACATAATGATTACATAATCTATATTAAGAAGTATAATGTGGCCTACAGAAGTATCATGATTCAACCCTTCTTTGATTAAAGGTATAATGTAACATATGACACTATAATAATCTCACACCAGCCTGGAAGTAATAAATGCATCAACTAGTTATTCAGCGTCACTCTGAGACAGGATATTTCTAATTTTAGAGATGTTGGGCAAATGGAAGAAAACAGTCCAAAAAATTTGTTTAATACGTGCATTGAAGGACATGTCCTGGTCAAAAAATATTCCAAGGTTCCTCACAGTGTCACTGAAGGCCAAGGTAATGCCATCCAGAGTAAGAATCTGGTTAGATACCATATTTCTAAGATTTTCAGGTCAGAGTAAAATAACCTCAGTTTTATCTGAATTAAGGAGCAGAAAGTTAGCGGCCATCCAGGTCTTTATGTCTTTAAGACATTCCTGCAATTTAACTAATTGGTGTGTGTTATCTGGCTTCATAGATAGATAGAGTTGGGTGTCATCTGCATAGCAGTGAAATTGTACACTCTGTTTTCTAATGATACAGCCTAAGGGAAGCATGTATAATGTAAACAGAATTGGTCCTAGAACTGAACCCTGTGGAACACCATAATTGACCTTAGTGTGTGAAGAGGACTCTCCATTTACTTGTACAAATTGGAGTCTATTAGATAGATATGATACAAACCACTGCAGCGCAGTACCTGTAATACCTACAGCATGTTCTAATCGCTCTAATAGGATATTATGGTCGACAGTATCGAACGCAGCACTAAGGTCTAGCAGGACAAGCACAGAGATGAGTCCACTGTCAGAGGCCATAAGAAGATCATTTGTAACCTTCATTAAAGCTGTTTCTGTGCTGTGATGAGCTCTGAAACCTGACTGAAACTCTTCAAATAAGCCATTCCTCTGCATATGATGTGTTAGCTGTTTGACAACTACTCTTTCAAGGATGTTTGATATGAAAGGAAGGTTGGAGATTGGCCTATAATTAGCTAAGACAGCTGGGTCTGGAGATGCTTTTTAAGTAAAGGTTTAACTACAGCCAGCTTGAAGGCCTGTGGTACATAGCCGATTATTAGAGATAGGTTGATCATATTTAAGATTGAAGCATTAATTAATGGCAGGACTTCTTTGAGCAGTTTTGTGGGAATGGGGTCTAAAAGACACGTTGATGGTTTGGAGGAATTAATTATTGAAGTTAACTCAGAAAGATCAATTGGAGAAAAAGAGTCTAAATTAATATCAAAGGTACTAAAGGCAGCTGTAGATAATATTACATCTGTGAGATTATTATTGGCAATTTTTTCTCTAACGATTAAAATTTTACTTCTGAAGAAGTTCAAGAATTCATTACTAGTTAATGCTAAAGGAATGGTTGGCTGAACAGTGACTTTTTGTCAGCCTGGCTACAGTGCTGAAGAGAAACCTAGGCTTGTTCTTATTTTTTTCAAACAGTGACAAATAGTAAGATGTTCTGGGTTTGCGGAGGGCTTTCTTATAAAGCAGCAAACTATTTCTCCAGGCTAAATGATGATTTTCTAAATTTGAGACATGTCATTTCCTCTTCAGCTTACGAGTTATCTGCTTTAGGCTACGTGTTTGAGAATTATACCATGGAGTCAAGTACTTCTGGTTTGAGGCCTTAGTTTTCACCGGAGCTTTCAAATGTATTAAAAGTCTGTCTTGGTCTTTCGCTGATTAATAGGGTCGTGTGAAACATTGCTCCCACACTGCCCTCTTGGCCTGTGCTTCGAGATTTCTGGTAGTTAGAATGACTCTGGAGTGTTGATTCATTTAAACTAATATAATCATACTGCTGCAACCAGGTTTCTGTAATGCAGAGTAAGTCAATTTGTTGATAAATTATTAAGACATGTACTAACAGAGACTTTAAAGAGAGAGACCTAATGTTTAATAATCCACATTTAACTGTTTAACTCTTTGGTTCAGATGTGGATACTGTATTGTTCTTTTTTTGTGATTTTTTATGTTTAGATTTTTTATTGCTGGTTTTTAGTATGTTTTTTGCCTGTTTGGGAGCTGACACAGTCTCTATGGAAAGGATTTT
This sequence comes from Oreochromis aureus, assembly GCF_013358895.1. Classification (NCBI taxonomy): domain Eukaryota; kingdom Metazoa; phylum Chordata; class Actinopteri; order Cichliformes; family Cichlidae; genus Oreochromis; species Oreochromis aureus. The sequence continues at coordinate 41,438,234 of NC_052956.1, read as the reverse complement.
TGGGCGAGTAACAGGAGGAGAGAAACTGCAGAGAGGCGTGTAAGACTGCAATTCTGCTTCCTGGTCCCAACTCTCATATATTTTCATATATGAGAGTCATATTTTGGGGGCTTAATAAATTTGTCCATATTTCTAGAGATGAGAGCTGCTCCATCCAAAGTGGGATGGATGCCATCTCTCCTAAAAAGACCAGGTTTCCTCCACAAAGTGTCCCAATTATCTATGAAGCCCAAATTGTTTTTTGGACGCCACTCAGACAGCCAGCTATTTAAGGAGAACATGCGGCTAAACATGTCACGCCTGGTTTGATTGGGGAAGGGACCAGAGAAAACTACAGCCCTGGAGCGGCTGGTCCAGGCTCAGCTTCGGCCCCTGGTGAGCTCATCACTGGAGCCACTTCAGTGTGCTTACCAGCCTGGCATTGGAGTGGATGATGCTGTCATTCACCTCCTACATCATTCCCTCTCTCACCTGGAGACCCCTGGGAGCACTGTGAGAATCATGTTCTTTAACTTCTCCAGTGCCTTCAACACCATTCTTCCCACGGTCCTGAAGGACAAGCTGGAGAACTCAGGAGTGGACCATCACCTCACATCATGAATACTGGACTACCTCACTGACCAACCACAGTATGTGAGAACTCAGGGCTGTGTGTTGGACAGGGTCATCTGCAGTACGGGGGCCCCACAGGGAATGGTTCTGGCTCCGTTCCTCTTCACCATCTACACTGCAGACTTCTCCCACAACTCCACCCTGTGCTTCCTGCAGAAGTTCTCTGATGATTCTTCAATAGCCAGCCTCATTACTGATGGGGACGACAGGGAGTACAGAGAACTGACCCAAGGCCTTGTGGACTGGTGCCAGCAGAACTGCCTCCAGATCAACACCAGAAAACCAAGGAGCTGGTGGTAGACTTCCGCAGGCACAAACATCCTCCACTGCAACCACTAAACATTCAAGGTATGGACACTGAGGCTGTGGATAGCCACAGGTACCTTGGTGTTCATCTGAAGATTAAACTGGACTGGAGACTCAGGTCTTTTGGAGTGGAGGGCCCACTCCTGAAGACCTATGACTCTGTGGTGGCCTCAGCCATCTTTTACAGTGTGGTCTGCTGGGGCAGCAGCATCTCTGCGGTGGACAGGAAGAGACAGAACAGGCTGATCCAGAGTGCCAGCTGTTTTATTCTGTTGCATATAGTATTTTTATGTTTATTCTATTGTGTACAGTATCTTATTCTTATTCTCTTATCCTATTCCAGTGTTTTTTCTTAATTTTTGCTACTGTAACTTTGCACTGTCCACTTTCTGCGGTAACAAAACAAATTTCCCATGTGTGGGACTAATAAAGGTTATCTTATCTTATCGTAGCTTAGCTTATCTTATCTTAACAGCGGGGGCCTTTTTCTCGAGTAACATGTCGTTCATTGTTGTTTATTTCACCTGTTCTGCTTTGCGAGCTTTTATGAACTTTCACTGTCGGAGGCTATATATTTTTAAATCATGTGTACTCTTTCTGTCTATCTTGGAAAATGCAGGTCAACTTGTGAAGTGAGTGTGTGCACTGCCCTCCAGAACTGTCAGCTTTCGCTAGTTGTATGTCCTTTTTTAATGAAACTGAATATTTTATGAATCTAAATGTTTAGAGATAATAGCGAGTTACTGACCTGTGTGTTTCTTTAATTTGTAGATGTTTAATTCTAGGCTACATGTTATTTATCTCTCACTAAATCTGTTTTTTCATTTGTTCTGCATAAAAACTCTGGAGCCTTCTGAAATGGCATAGAGCTGACTTTAGCCTGATTAATTTATTATAATTTCAATTTCTGGGATTCAGTTTTCTCTCCTGTGGCTGGTCCAAGTTTGTCATTTGTTTGTTAAACTTAGCATGGTTGTTGACAATTCTGACTATACTTTTTGCTTTCAGTTTAATGCTAAATGCTTTTCTTCAACTGTTAATTCTCTGAGAGCCATGAAGACCCAAACTAGAGCTTATAAGTTTTACCATGCCCCTGGGGTCAGTGCGAGGTTATGCTGCAGATCCCAGCGTGGAAGCTGAGTGTCATGGCCCGGTGGATCAGCTGGTAGCTGAACAATAGCATTGTTGTCTCTCGCTCTTTCTTTCTCTCTCTCGCCGGGGCGGAACTCAATGTGGGTTCATGCCCTTGGCCCACGCACCCATGAAGTGGAAACAACTGAGCCTCATTTGCTCTATCAGCATTTAAGCATGGTCCTGAGTCTGTTGACTCAGGGTTTTGTGTTTATTAATATTATCCTATTATCTTTTTTATTCTAGTTATGTATTCTGTTAAGGTTTCCCTAATTAGATTAATTGATTTTGTGCTCCCTCTCTTTAGTGCCCAGTCATCCCTAGCCGTGTGTTTCCTCTGTTTGCTGTCTGCGTATATTTCCTGTTTTACTTTGAAGGTCCGTGTCTCTTTTCTCGTCATGTCAATTAGGTTAGCTGTGCCTCCCTCCTGTTTTACCATTCCTAATTCCCCTCCGTTTGTATTTATAGTGTGTGTTTACCTGTGCTCATTGTCAGTTCATCTGCGTTAGTTGGTGTCTCTCCGGGTCTCTCTGCCCTCATCCCACGTTTCTCCCTGTATGTTGTGTGTCCAGGTTTATTAGTTTTCCCCAGTTCAGGTTTGTGTCTCAGTGCTATACTTACCACCCTCATTTCTGTTTGTATCTACCATGTTTGTACTACACCCACTGTAAATAAAACGCTCTCTTGCATCAAGCCAGTACCTGCATTTTGGGTCCTTTTTCTCCCACACACCACACGACTGCCGCCGCAGCCGTGACAGCTAACTCAACTTTGGACTAAAAGAAGAAATGGATAGGCTCAATACAGCAGGAACTGCCTGATGTTTAGCAGTTGATCTCTGGAGAAATTGATGTGGTCTGAGTGACCAAACGCGCAGAAAATAAACAAAAACAAGGAAAGTGCGAGAGAGCGCAGTACTGAGCCTGTCATCCGCACCATCTTGGTTATCAGTGCGTATCTAACCAGATTCTTACTCTGGATGGCATTACCTTGGCCTCCAGTAATACAGTGAGGAACCTTGGAATAATTTTTGACCAGGATATGTTCTTTAATGCACATATTAAACAAATATTTTGGACTGTTTTCTTCCATTTTGGCAATATCTCTAAAATTAGAAATATCCTGTCTCAGAGTGATGCTGAAAAACTAGTTGATGCATTTATTACTTCCTGGCTGGACTACTGTAATTCATTATTGTCAGGATGTCCTAAAAACTCCCTGAAAAGCCTTCAGTTAATCCAAAATGCTGCAGCAAGAGTACCGACAGGGACTAGAAAGAAAGAGCAGATTTCTCCTATATTGGCTTCTCTTCACTGGCTCCCTGTTAAATCCAGAATTGAAATCAAAATCCTGCTCCTCACATACAAGGTCTTAAATAATCAGGCCCCATCTTATAATGATCTTATAGTACCATATCACCCCATTAGAGCACTTCGCTCTTGCACTGCAGGCTTACTTGCTGTTCCTAGAGTATTTAAAACTTTCCTTTTTGCTAAAGCATATAGTTAGGGCTTACTTATGCTGCAATAGGTGTAGGCTGCTAGGGGATTCACATGATGCATTAAGTATTTCTTCTTCAGTCACCTTTTTCACTCACTATGTGTTAATAGACCTCTTTACATTGAATCATAGTTGTTGTTAATCTCTGGCTCTCTTCCACAGCATGTCTTTTACCCTGTCTTTTATCCTATCATGTCAGGGGAGATGTGCAAAAGAAGCAAAGGAAACATTTTACAAGATGGAAAATGGCAGATTTCAATGTTTATGAATAACATTGACGAGATCAAAAGATATGTTCATCAGAAGTCAGCAACGTTTCATTTTGATTCAAGTTTTAAACTATAGAGGGTTTATTTTCTCATCCAATTTGAAGATTATGTATCGGAATTTCAGGAGCGGGACCACGCCTCCAAACATGCTCCTTCTGGTTGTCATCTATATAGATTCCCCCAGTTCTGCAAGTTGTTCTTTCTCGTGTATGTGTGCCATTCTTGTTTACGTGGCATTCTCGTTTACATGCAAACAGATCCATTCTCGGCGAATACCTTTAAACAAAGCCCATCTCAAAAGAGTAACGTAATTTTACTCACCCTTCCATTCGCTACAATTGCCCTCTCCTCCGTCAGTGTGTCAGACGAACAACTACTCAAGCTCAGCATCCATTGCTTTTCCTCCGGCAATCCAATAAACACACCGAATGCCACGGCAGCACTTCCGAGAAACCAAATGCTGAAGACCTCCTTGCAGTTTTCTCGCCACCCGACATACAGTCTGCTACATCCATCCATCCAGTCGTCTTATCTCTGCTAAATCCAGTTCTGAAGTAACCCTCGACACAATCATTTGAGACCGCTCTCTAAGTCAACTCACGGTTCTGACTGCATTTAAACGGCTTATCATCTCCCACAAAGTCCAGTGGACTTGCACTCTGCTCTCAGACGATTTTGGGAGTTATTATTATAGAGATTATTTTCCTCTAATCAGTCTTTCATTTCGTCAACTCTTCCCAAGCTGCTGCTGTCACTTCTGTTCATTCAGAAATCAGCTCAGTTGTTATCCCTACCTTATCTGAAGTAATTAACCAGCTAAGCACCCCCTCTGTATCTTCTACTCAAAGACAAGCTCACACAAGCTTTTCGAGCCGCCAAGCCCTACCTCAAATTTCAAATCCATCATTTTTCTCTGTCAGAGCTTCAGCTCAAAGTCAAGCCACATCGCTACCCGATTGAGGGTTCCCCTCATTCATCTATTAAGACTTCCTTTGTTTGCAATTTCCTTTGATCTCTTCTCCCACCATTCCTTCTTAAGCAACGTTCGTTCTCCCTGCGCTCGTCTTTGTTCCGTTCTCCTTCTCTCTCCCCAACCGGTCGTGGCAGATAGCTGCCAAAGTGCTTGCTCATAGGGGGTCATATGATTGTTGGATTTTCCTCAAGACATCATTGTAGGTTCTCGAGGCGTCTGTCACTGTGGCTCAATGCTGTATAAATAAGTCGAATTGAAAATCAAATTATTCGGCTGACGTCTTCGACCTTCATATCCCACAGTTATTACTGCTTCTAGGGGATGCCTTCTTTGGGGATCTGCCAGGCCTGGGAGCCGTCGCCAGTCCGCTTCGAGGCCTTCCCCAAACAGCAGCTCAATTCATGTCCAAGCATTCACCTTTACCTACTAAAACACTGTCAAATTAAACATAAAATGAGGACGTGGGCCCAGCTAGTGAAATTATATTAAACAAACCAGTGATGGAAGTGTGTCTAAAAAAAAAAACTGTTCCAGTGAACCTTAAGTCCCAATCAGTCTTAATTCATCCTTTAATATGTTCAGTGTTGCAAACTTGAAGAAACACACAAAAGATAATCAGACATTAATCTAATAATTTTTCAGCTTTGAAATGTTGAAATTGATACTTATCCCAAACGTGTTCAAGGGGTGACATGTCTGGTGAGTATGCTGGCCATGCAAGAATTGGGATGTTTTCAGATTCTAGGAATTGTGTAAAGATCATTGCAATATGGGTCAGTGCATTGCACCTTGATATGCCAAACCTGTGAGTTGGGATGGATTATCATTCTGCAAAATAAGGTGATGGTAATGGATGAAAGGCACAACAATGGGGCTCAGGATCTCATCACGGTATCTCTGCACAAATCAAAATGCCATCAATAAAATGCACCTGTATTCTGCTTCATTTCTGCCTCTTTTCTTCATCCTCCATCTCTCTTTTCTCTTCTTCAGTGTTCTGCAGTCACGGAGCCTCTCACAGCCATTAACACACCGATACCTGACCAGCTAGCATTACCCAGCATGCTGTGCAGCAGTGTCAGTTTGTAAATGTGCAATTATTCCTGCTCCAAACTTTTTCTGTTTCACAGATTGCTGTGTGCCGTGTACTTTGACCTGCTAAAGAGAGTCTGTTGTGGATTATTCATTCTTGTGTCTGATACTTAGAACTGTAAGAAAGAACAGTACACAGTTAATCAGGGTCCCCTGTCTCTGAATTAAGAAAGGTCAGCAGGCCGCTCGGCACCCTGTGGAGGTCCACAGGCCATACGAGTATCACTGTTTGAAATGTGAACATTGTTCTGCTACAGTCAATGGACTAAACCAGAGAAGAAGAAAACAGACTTTACCATGAAGATCCTCAGTGTGGATCAGTAATATCAGCCTTATGTCTGCAGTTTGGTGTCAGCACAACTTTCACATCATATTCATCTCAGCACAATTAAAACATGGTGACTGACCTCAGAGTTTCAAGTCCACATCCTGGACTCTCCAAAAGACCACACAGATGCTTCACTCCTAAATCCTGCAACTTGTTATCACTCAGGTCCAGCTCTCTCAGATGGGAAAGGTTGGACTTCAGCGATGCTGCCAAATAATCACAGCTGATCTCTGACAAACCACAGTAACTCAACCTGTATAGAAAATGAAAGATGTAAGTTTATTAGACATAGTGTGTGCTTGAAATCATTCAGTGTTTAATAACCTAATGAGAGCTGAAGAAGGTTCAGAATGTAGAAGTTTAGAAAATGGAAACTCCAAACAGCTAAAGCCAACAAGAAGCAGCTTCCACCAAACACAACAAGGGAAAAAAACTCTGCATTTTTCACATTAAAGTCATACATTTATCATATAAACAGTACAAAGACTTGAAAGTCTTTTAAAGTCTCATAGCTTCATTTTAAAGGTGAGGTATGAAAGAAATGCACATATTTGAAGTCCAACAACACCTTTTTTCCAGTCACATTATTAAAGCAGACAAACTTCAAGCTCATTTTCATTCCAACAAGTCATCTTGTGACCTGGACTAACAACATTGGTCTCTATGTTCGGCTGTCTGTGAGACCAGTGCTCAGGGATCATATATAAAGTTCAACACCGAAAGAACATCCGACACAAATTTGCTTCCAGCACTTTCACACAAACATCTATTGTCATTATTTTCACCAAACTCTATTAGCATGAAGTTGTCAGAGCTCTGGGTCTCTTGACCCAGCGTTTTCAGTTCTTTGTGATTTTGTATTGTGTCAATTTCACTTGTGATTTATTCTATTGTTCCTAGGTTTTGATTCCTCCTCATGTTTCTCTGTGCTCCCTCTGTTCCAGTGTAGCGAGGTCCCGGCTTAAAGCCCGATTCTCTGAGTCTGTTTTTTGCATGTGTGTTCAGTTTTCTGTTTTATTCTGAAGGTCTCTGTCTCATGTGAGTGTTCTCAGCTTTACGTCTGTGTCTTGTCAGCCCTGATTTCTCCCAGGTTTGTTCCCCTCCTGTCTCCCATCCCATGATTACTCCTGTGAGTATTTAAGCCCTGTGTCTTCTCCTGCCTGTTGCCGGTTTGTCTCTGTTGCTTCCCTGAGTCTCCCTGTGTCTCTGTTCTGGTTTCAGGTGAGTTTTTTTAGTTTTCCCAGTTTAGGTTTTTCTTAGGTTTTGTTTTGTGCCTGCTACATTCCGGTTTGTGTGTCCATCCTTATTAATAAAGCTCACTCGCATCTGAAGCTGCCTGCATCTTGGGTCCTCTATTAAAACTCACACGGCTTGCCCTGCTAGCCATGACAGAAGTTATTGAATCATTTTCCTCATAAACCAAACAAAATGATTCACAAACATATTTTTACAAACTCAGTGTTGGACTTTGACCAGCAGGATAACCCTGATGTTTAAAGGCATTTTTGTCATGCTGTATGAGAGTCAAGTTATTACTCAATATTTACTGATGATGTTTTTAAATTGGGCAGAAATGAAACTAAACTAAGCTCAATATCTGACAGACATTTAATCCCATTTCAGTTTTGCTTCATTCTGGGCCAGATTATCACACACACTGACCGCAGGCCCAGGGGCCATGCACAGCTGTCCTGTCAAACATCTCCCCATCACCACTCCACTTCTCTCAGCCTTTAAATGACCCTGCTCTAGTCTGTCACTTCTATTTGAAGCCAAAAGGAAAAACTGTTGTTCAGTCATTTGGAAAGACACAACATTTCTGAAAGCACTCAAACTTCTTTACATTTGTCTTCAGACACATCCTAAACATCAACCAAAGATCTGATATATAGAAAAACAACAACAACTGCAGTCAGTGAACTCACCTCAGAGTCTCCAGTCGACAGTTTGGACTCTCCAGTCCACCACACAGAAGATTCACTCCTGAATCCAATAGGTCGTTTTCACTCATGTCCAGCTCTGTCAGATGGGAGGGGTGGGACTTCAGAGCTGAGGCCACAACTTCACAGTGAGTCTCTAAGAGTCCACACTGAATCAGTCTGTGATTATAGAAAATATATGTGTTATCATAAAAGCAGAAATTCTACATTATGAACAGGGTTAATATATATGAAGACAAAACAGAGTGACATCATAATCTGATGAACATCTGCTCTTCACATCTGTGCTTCAGCTCCTCTTGCTGTGTTTGACATTTCACAATGATTCAGTCTCTCTCAGACCTGCAGAATCTTTGTTTGGCTTTAATCTGCAGATGGAGGAGGGAAGACGGCATCACATTTAGGCTTCCATAATATCCACAGTCTGTCAGTGAGATCTAATCCAGAGTCAGAGTGAAGACAGACATTTGGACTGTTTTTAATCTGTCTCCAGAACATTTTGGATGAGTTCAACTGAGTGAAGAGTTCCTGCTGGGAAAGATGATCTCTGTTTGCTATCTGCTCCTGTCAGGTATGACTGTTCACGTCCACATGCAGGAAAAATCTGCTGACTGTTACCAAACGGAGCAGAAATCTCATCACTGGACAATGATGAATTAACTCAGAAATGCTGATATCATATCTGATTTCAGGGGAACTAAACAAAGAAATTATTCACTCATTTTAGCTTTCTGAACCATTAGTCTGCTGATGTATCGCTAGTTGGCAGAAAAAGATTTGTATTCCTGTTCTGCGCTTCAGTGTTTATTACTCCAGAGTCAGGTGACAGCAAGTCAAAATGATGTTACCTGTCTATGTCCAGCAGCAGCCTGTTTTCATTTTGAATATTGTTATAAACTGACATGGATCTGACATGGTCTTTGATTGGTTTGTAAATGTCACTGTTTCCATTGAACTTAAGTGACAGTACAAAGACAGAGAGGGAGAGAAAGGAGAGAGGAGGATGGATACAGCAAAGAGAGAGCAAACAGAAACAGGTGAGAGTGGACAGGTAACCAAGGTCAGCAACAATTCAGAAAGCTGGAGCTTCTGTTTGACTACATTCACTGCACAAAACCAAGCAGTGTGTTACTCTGATATCAAACATGGATCCTCAACCTGGTCTTATAATAATGATCATCAGATTATATTATTGTGCCGGCAGTTCCACCTCTGGGAGGAATCACCGTGTTCCTGTTGTGAGTGCCACTGGTCTGTAGTCATTCAGGCTGGTGATGTGGGGCTTCTTAGGCAAGGGGACTATGGTGGAGGACTTCAGGCAGAGTGGGACAGTCGCCTGTGCGAGGGATTTTTTGAAGATCCTGGTGAAGATCCCAGCCAGCTGTTCTGCACAATCCCTCAATATTCGACTTGGCACACCATCAGGACCCGCCGCCTTCCTCGAGTTAACGGGGAAGGCCTCACCTCGTCTTCTTCCAGGGTGAGGGTGCTGCTGCTGTGGGCGGCGTGTTGCTGCTGTGGCTCCAATACCTCCGGTACCATGGCCTCAAAGTGGGCAAAGAAGATATTCAGCTCCTCTGCCAGCGCCAGGTCACCTTCCGCAGCTCCGAGATTGATCTTATAGTTGGTTAGATGCTGGATGCCCTGCCACACCTGCTGGCTGTTGTTACTCTCCAGATGGTCCTCAATCCTCCTCCTACAGTCCCCCTTCACCTCTCTGATGCATCTCTTTTCAGGTTGGATCGGGCTGCGGTGTAGTGGTCCCTTTTGCCAGACCTGAATGCAGTGTTCCTCTCCTTCAGCAGCTGCTTGACCTCCCGGGTCATCCAGGACTTTTGGTTGGGATAAGCCCGGTTCAGTAAAAAGGACAAGATGTTACAGTCCCTGATAATGCATTGCTTTAAATGGAGAAAATCTTGAGGGATGGCTGTGATGGGGAAAGGCATCCCAGACACTTTACCAGTTTGGGACACATCGTCAGTAGTGGACCTTGGATTCATCGGGTGCTCTGGCCGATACATTTGACTGCTGTAACAGTGTCTATGCAGTGTTTTATATATCAGAGAACACTGTCTCTGAACATTTCCAGGTCCTGATGTTCAAAGATATCCCAGTTAGTCCTGTCAAAACAGTCCTGCAGCTGCTGAGAGGCACCCTCTGGCCATATGGTAATATTCTTTGTGATAGTAGGAGCAGTTTTCTAGAGGGGGGAATATGGAGGTGACACAAGGCAGGTACTACATGTAGATGTGAGTCTACAGCACACAGCATATGACTACCAATGCAGGATCATGCTACGTGCACACACACATTTCCTGATCAACAGAAAATATAATTTTATTTGAGAAACTCAAACTAATGAGAGTCGTTTAGTACTGTGTATATCTGAAGAACTAAACTACCAATCTACACTAATTAATGATGTTAATAATCACATCTGGACTCACCGAGCCTTTCTGCAATTCCTCACAGCTGGAATCAGTCTTTGTCGTCCCCAGACTGATGTGTTGTACTTCTGCAGGTCCAACTCATTCAGAACCTCCTCTGACATCTGCAGCATGAAGGCCAGAGCTGAGCACTGGATCTCAGAGAGTTTCTTCTCTGATCTATTCTCTGACTTCAGGAACTCTTGGATCTCCTGATGTACTGACAGGTCATTTATCTCCATGAGACAGTGGAAGATGTTGATGCTTCTGTCAGGAGAGATTTCATCACTGCTCATCTTCTTAAGGATGTACCTGACTCTCTGGATGGTTCCTGGACTATTCTTTGTTTGACCCAGCAGACCTCCCAAGAGTCTCTGGTTGGACTCCAGAGAGAGGCCATGAAGGAAGCGAACAAACAGGTCCAGGTGGCCATTTTTACTGTGGAGGGACTTCTCCATGGCTTTAGTCAAAAAGACATCCAGTGATGGGAAGCTATAAAACTTGAATATGTTCTTAAAAAAAGATGTGTTTGAGTGTCTGCTTTTGTATTCTTCTAGGAAGTTCTCTAGAAAACCTTCCAGAATCTTTGTCTTCCTGTTGGTGAAACAATGGAACATGTAGACTGCAGCCAGAAACTCCTGAATGCTCAGATGAACAAAGCAGTAGACTGGTTTCTGGAAGATCATACACTCTTTTTTGAAGATCTCTGTACAAACTCCTGAGTACACCAAGGCCTCTGTGACATCCAGACCGCACTGCTCCAGATCTTCTTGGTAGAATATTATGTTTCCTTTCTCCAGATGTTCAAACGCCAGCCTCCCCAGCTTCAGAAGAACTTCCCTGTCAGCCTCCTTCAGGTCCTGTGGACCCATCTCCTGTCCCTCATGGTACTTGTTCTTCTTCCTCTTTGTCTGAACCAGCAGGAAGTGTGAGTACATGTCAGTCAGGGTCTTGGGCAGCTCTCCTCTCTGCTCTGTAGTCAACATGTGCTCCAGAACTGTAGCAGTGATCCAGCAGAAGACTGGGATTCTACACATGATGTGGAGGCTCCTGGATGTCTTCATGTGGGAGATGATTCTGCTGGACAGCTCTTCATCACGGAACCTCCTCCTGAAGTACTCCTCCTTCTGGGCGTCAGTGAAGCCTCGTACTTCTGTTAGCCTGTCGACACATGTAGGAGGGATCCGATTGGCTGCTGCAGGCCGCGAAGTTATCCAGACAAGAGCCGAGGGAACCAAATTCCCCTGGATGAGGTTTGTCAGCAGGTCACTGACTGATGACTTCTGTGTGACATCATACACCAGCTTCCTCTTGATGAAATCCAATGAAAGTCTGCTTTCATCCAGGCCGTCAAAGATGAACAAAAGTTTACAGACAGCGAGCTTCTCTGCTGTGACCTTCTGTAATGTTGGATGGAAAACATGGAGCAGCTCCAGAAGACTGTACTGCTCATCTCTGATCAGGTTCAGCTCCCTGAATGAAAACAGAATCACCACGCTGACATGTTGGTTCTCCAAGCCCTCTGCCCAGTCCAGAGTGAACTTCTGCACTGAGAAGGTTTTTCCAACACCAGCGACGCCGTTCGTCAGAACCACTCTGATGGTTCTCTGTTGGTATGGTAAGGTTTTAAAGATGTCCTGGCACCTGATTAGAGTCTCATGGAGGGTGTCCATCTTGGAAGCTGTCTCCAGCTGCCTCACCTCATGTTGGGTATGAACCTCTTCACTCTGCCCCTCTGTGATGTAGAGCTCAGTGTAGATCGTGTTGAGTAGGGTTCTACTTCCTGTTTCATTACTTCCTTCAGTCACACGTTCACATCTCCTCCTCAGACTGATCTTATGTTCATCTAAAACCTCCTGCAGACCAACGTTTGCTGAAAGAAAGATAAACAATGAGACTAAAGAGAAAGAAAACTCTTCAGTGTCTGAACAACACAATAAGAAGTCCAGTTTTCAGAAATGAGTCCATCAGCAGACAGCTGTTCAGTCTTACTTTGTACACAGCTGCTCTGACTGGCTGTCTGCAGTCCAGCTCTGGTTCTGGACCTTTCTCCACACAGGGGACAGGAGGAGTTTCCTGATGAAGCAGACTGGTCCCGGTATGAGGAGATGCACTGTCTGCAGAACCAGTGTCCACAGAGGGTAGATACTGGATCCTTCAGGACGTCCTGACACAAAGCACAGCAGGACAGCTGCTCCTCCTTACAAACACCACTCTTCCTCTCTCTGTGAACACATTTCCTTATCACTAAAATCATTTACTGATTGTTGCTAAAAATATCCAAATTTATAAGACTGTGCAGAAGCTCTGATGGTCACAGAGAAGAGTAAAAGTGGAGATACTTTTCTGTCTAAAGGCAGTGTTCAGTCTAGAAACAAAATGATGCTTCATTTGATTTCATCAACACTAATGAGCTGCTTTTCCTGTCTGTCTATCTTATTAAACACTCAGTGATCTGCCTGCAGTTTGCTATGAATACACACTCCCTGCAAAGATTTTACAGTAAAAGCCTTCCATCAGAGGGTGGTGGTTATATCCTTCATGTTTTCCAGTCAGTGTGTGCAGATTAGCTTGGATTAGTTCATTTTGAATACTTTACAGAAGTAACTGATTAGTTACAGAAACATATCCAAGATGAGCAGCTAACATGAATGAATTACAGAAGTGGTTTCTGACAAGTCCACACACAAAAGTCAAAACATCTTTGCCTTTGCTGCTTCTTTATCATTTAACAGCACAACATGTAGTTCTTGTCCCAGTTGAGCATCGGTTATGCAGCCTTTAACATTAGCATTGTTAGTATATCTACAACAGAAACATGGTCAGAAACTGTTGAGAGGGGCCAGCATAGGGAGAGGAGAAGATCAGTGTTTCCACTCTCAGTTACTACAATCAACCGACCCCTGACTCGATAAGAGTCAGGGGGTCATGCAGTGGGCCAACCCTCTCCAACTCAGTGTGAGGGGAACCCATACTGCACACTGGTCCTAATGTCAAATCAAACAACAATTACAAGGAAGGAGGAGAAGTAGGAAAGACTAAGGAAAGGAAACAATCAAAGGGAACAGTAACAAATCACCTTTTGTACCGTCTCTGGGTTCTCCTGGTGACTAGCCTCTATGTCCACACTGGCTCCAGTAGCACCTCTTTATATATTTATTCATTTATTATTTGTGTGTGTGTGATTATTTTATTCTTCTTATCTTTATCACATCTGTATTTTCAGACTTCCTCTCCCTGCCTATATAAACACAGACGCTCCCCTAACCCCTCCTCTTTTAATAATACAAACTAAAGGAATAAATGGTTTTTATATAGACATATAAAAGCTATATAATATATAACCATAACTATAATATATAACTATATAACTGTGTGTCATGTTTCCATTGCACTGATTTATCTTTATTTATGGAAACCCACTCTTTGCAGAACCAATATTTTGGGGGCTTATTCCCTTCATTCTCCAATATAGAGGCAGAAGGCGAAAAAATATGTATCTGTGCTAGACTTTGGTAAAGTAGGAAAATATTCATTTATTTAATTCCATAATCTAAAACATTTTACATTACAACACTATGGCATTTTGTAATGTAAATTATTTTGAGAGAAGAAAAGTTTAATTTGAGCAAACAAAATTCATTGCTGCGTGCAAGAAATGTATTCCAGTGTTTGCTATTTTCCATATACACACACAATAACAGCCCCTTTCGCTCAGTTGTTGGCATCTGCTCTTGCTCAGATCTCTGCTCTGTGTGCTCACAGACATCTGCCGACCCCCTTTCAGTGTGTCGTTCACGCTCACAACATCTCTGCTTCATGAGCGCTCAACTCTCTGTACACCATTATAAGAGTGCCACAAAACCAGCCAATCAGACTAGGATGCAAACATTGTGATTGGCTGTTACGGTCTTCAATCACCTTGCTAGCTACTACATTCCAGAAACACAATATATATATATATATATATATATATATATATATATATATATATATATATATATATATATATTAAAAAATAAAATAATTAAACATACTAACCAAAAATGGATATAGCTACATTCTGGACCGTGGGGCTGTTACTGTGTGTGTATATGGATGATAGCAAACACTGAAGTACATTTTTTACATGCAGCAATGAATTTTATTCGCTCAAATTAAACTTTTCTTCTCTCAAAATAATTTTCTCCTCAAAATGCAACATTTGCGCTTACATTTTTTTTTAAAAGTACTCAGAATAGAGACAAAAATAAAGCCATACAACACCAATCCCATTAAAGGGGACAGTGCTTTACAAGCTCATTTTGATCAGGACAAGTTTTCCTCTGAGTTAAACTAATAAGACTTTTCTCTGTGTGCAGCTGGCTGTGAGATGAAGGCTCGAGGACATCTACATAGAGCTTAAATATTTCAGAATACTTCATAGGTTCAGTCTCAGGGAGTGAAGCTTCACCACGATCATTTTCGGAGTTCTGGTCTCCTGCTGATCAAACTACAAGTCTTAGATTAGAACTACAGTCTTCTAAATATTATTTTAGGAAAGTTATTCTCACAGGACAACATGACTGATTTTTTCCATATTTGTCCAAATGTTTTTTCATCACTTTTCGCTGTTATTATATATATTTGAAATGAGTCATATCAAGAAAGTACATAAAAAAGAAAACAATTAAATCAGACACAAATATTTTGATTTAGCTGTACACAGTATTTTTGGAGTGCAGTACTTTATCCTGTCAGCGCTCCCATGACAACAAACTGTTGTTCAATGTTATCCTGATGGAGGGCTCATTCGTTTTAGCTGCTTAGATGTTCCCCTGGGTCTCATTGTGACCTCTCAGACTCTTTAACAGCTCAGACACAAAAACATGAAAATCAGAGACAGAGAAGCTCTATTCTGTTTCCTGTGCCTTCTAGTTTAGTTCCTCTTTGTTTCTGTGTTCCCTCTGTCTCACCAGTCAATCGTGTCTCCATGTCAGTGTCAAGTTTGCATCTTAGTCTGTTTCTCATATTTCCTGTTTTTTTTCCTTTTGATAGTCCTTCGTCTAGTGTTCAGTGTGTTCAGTTTTGCTTTCTACCTGTCTCGTGTGTGTGATTACTCCCAGCTGTGTTCCCCTCCTGTCTCATCACCACCTACCTTCTCTCAGATGACCTTCCCTCCCCTAAATTACGAAAGAAATCCTTCACCCGTTTACTCTTATAGGACACCCTTCTGGGTGGAGGTCCAGTTTGGTTCCTGTGAATAATGATGGAGCAGTGATGTGAGTGCTGTGCTGTGACACGGAGAAGAGTCATGGACAGTTAGAGATGGTCATCTCACCTCTGAGCTTTGGTCTGGCTCTCATGTTCCCCACACAGACTGGTTTTAGAGGGAAGGACTCCCTCCTCTCTGTCCCCACACTGATCCATGCTGATGAATTCACATCCACATCAGCTCACACACACTTTACACACCTTTACCTGCAGAGGAAACACAAATCATTCATGTGCATGTAACCCAGGTTATTTTCTGAAGTATGAGATTCCTGATCATTTTGCAGTCATCGAACGCACCACAGTCACCTACCCCTCTAGAATTTTCTTTTTCATCTGTTCATCTGATGAGGAGCACGCTGTTCTCACACCCTCTGCAAGCTGGAAATTCGGGTACACTTAACATGAGTAGCTATAGATAAGTTTACGAAACATTTATACTTGTATGTTTTGTTGGGAACACAGTGGTAAGACACTAAAAGAAAATGGGTATTGTTTAAAATTGTGTTTTAATATGTGTGTTTATGTTAAGTGAGTGTGGTGTTCATTGTGTGCTGGAGATTGTCAAGAGGAGAAATATTTTACTGCTATTATTTGCTGCTATTTTTTATGATCATTATTACTATTCCATTAATTATTAATATTGATAGTGCATTTAGATGTTTAAACATATTGGCACCCAATTAAGCTTTTATTACAGGTCCAGGAAGAACCACTTTAAATTGTTGAGTTGAATCTATAACCCGAAATGCTTTTGAATCTATAATCTTAAAAGTTTATGGGCAGACTGCATTGTGAAAGAAAAGGCCTAACGCTGAGTATCCTCAAAATAAGACAGGAAACTGCATGCTTCTGCAGAAGTGAAACCGAAAGCACAGTCTCAGTGCAAGTAATTCTGAGGAGCAGTTTGGATGATGCTATTATCATCTTTGATGCATTTATCTTTGATTAAGCTTTGATTAAGCTTTAAGTAGTTGTATTAGATTGAAACATTTGTTTTATACATTTTACATATAAGTCAAGATCATTACACACAGGATGGCCTTAGCCTGGTTGCCTAAGTTTAGGTCAACTAAGGTGCAGAGAGCATATGCAAACTCTGTGCACGCACAGACAGACATACACCCACATACACATACATATTAGGTAGACTCATTTATATAGGTAAGAGTTTAATTATGCTTTGCTTGCAACTGCAAAATTGTGCCTGAGTGACAGTTTGTGCAGAACGTGGACCTGATGTTCCAGAAGATAAGCCTGGGCAGGACGGTGACAGGAAGCACCTGGGGTCGAGCCGAAGACAATGTTCTTTGTTAAAAACTGTGTTCAAAGTTAACTGAACGTTTGTGGTTTTGGAGTGACGTATGCTTTGTTTGAGTCTGCCTGGCAACAGGCAGACTGCCAACCCTATAAAGTCTTTGTTCTGACTATTGTAAGTTAGTTCAACGCTGAATCTGCACAGTGTTGGACTCCGCATGTGTGTACATTAAAATCTCCGTCTAATTGCACCAGCCCGGATCAGTGGTTATTATTTTTGGATTCCGCCTCAATATTTGAACTTAGATCTTACTGTTCCAGTCAAAGACCTGGGTCTAGGGACCCAGGGTTCTTGAATTGTTTATGGACATGGGTACATTGGCCACACCTGAAGAGGATGATCACACACACCTGCAGCTGATCAAACCTCGTCGTGGGAGCTATTTAGCAGAGTGGCTGAGTTCCCACCGACACTGGATTGTTGCGTAAGACTCGATGTCTGTGTTTGAGCTTTGTGTAAAGTCCAATGCATCATGGGATTCCCATGATGCATTGAGTTTTTCCCTTCCAGTCACCTTTCTCACTCACTATGTGCTAATAGACCTCTCTGCATCGAATCATATCTGTTATTAATCTCTGTCTCTCTTCCACAGCATGTCTTTATCCTGTTTTCCTTCTTTCACCCCAACCGGTCGCAGCAGATGGCCGCCCCTCCCTGAGCCTGGTTCTGCGGAGGTTTCTTCCTGTTAAAGGGAGTTTTTCCTTCCCACTGTCGCCAAAGTGCTTGCTCATAGGGGTCATATGATTGTTGGGTTTTCTCTGTATTTATTATTGTGCTATCTATTGTACAATATAAAGCGCCTTGAGGCGACTTTTGTTGTGATTTGGCGCTATATAAATAAAATTGAATTGAATTGAATTGAATTAATGCATGCCCGCGAGAGTTTGTGTCCTATTTTTGCCCAAGAGGAGCGTGAAAATAGGAAGGCAGCGATCACTGGGAGTGCGAAGACACGGGAGCGGAGAGCACAGAGACATGGACTTTTTGGGGAAAGACACGACATGCCAGTCAAGGGAGAGCACGGGGATTTATTGTCATATGTTGTACTGTAAATAAATGCACTTTTCAGCATAAAGAGTCCAGCATTTGGGTCCTCATTCCCCACTTCCCCACGGTCTGCCTCGCTGACCATGACAGTTCCTGTGGTGAAGCAGCTACTACCAATCTCCTTTATGAAACTAGTCTCTGATGGGATACATATTTGGGACATTTTTCAATTCTTGTAACTTCTTTTCAGAGAAACTGTGTGATTTTGGGGCCTGAACACTGTGGTGAAATTGATGATACAGATTCTTACTGAACTGCCAAAGACCAAGAGTCCTGATATCCAAGCATTAAAGCTTAGGTGTAAATACAGATTACGTCTGATGTGTTGGATTAACATCCACTCTATCTGAGACCAGTGTTGGGTAAGTAACTTTAAATTAGTAAGTTAGTTACATTACTAGTTACTTCTATCAAAAGTAACTCAGTTACTTCAAGTTACTCGTTACTTTCAAAGTAACTTTGGTTTTACTCAGACGTCTCTTGTTAATGTGTTGCTTCCCTAACTGGATACCCAGCAAGGATGCCAGTCTTCTAGCTTGCGTACATGTTAGCACTATCCTGCCACAAGTGCATTGTGCCACCTAATGGCCTGAACCTAAAATGGGTCCCACTGTTTCAATTCCTTGGAATTGTTTGCCATTTTTACAAACGATTCCCTTATCGATTCCAGTCACCCCGAATGACGTCACCACGTTGCGGAGCGTCATTTACCTAGCAGGGCGCCTAAGCGGCTCAAATGCTCAAAAGTTTGGTTATACTTTACGAGAACGGATGACAACAGGGCAACTTGCAATACTTGCAAAGTAGATATTTCATTTAAAGGAGCAAACACTACAAATATGCAAAAGCATTTGCTCACAAAACACGCGATAACCTTAAATGAATGTCATGTTTTTAATTCCGCTCCGGACTCGTGAATCTCAACCCAGCAGCAGCGGTAACGTTTGCACTTCCTCTCCCATTAATACGGCATTTAAATAATCAACTAACTGTGCATATTATGTTAGCGCGATCTGCCTTATTACAAAACCTGCCATTACTGTGCGCTTAATTTAGGTGACCATGATGAGAGAGACAGACAGAGTCTGGCTGGCAGTTCTCGCTGCAGTCTACCGTTAGCGTCTCCTTTCAGGCCAGGATAGACAAATGTCACCGAGCAGTGACTAAGTTTGTGGTCAAAGGCTTGCACCCATTTGCCACAGCAGATGCCCCGATTTTCGGTAAGTGAATGTGTTTAATTGTAGGCAGGGACATTACTGGATATTCTTGTGTAATTGCTACAGAATAATTTATGTTATACTTTGTTATTGCTACAGAAGAATATTTATTTTATTATTTTATATTTACAATTTTTTTTCCTGGGGACCCTGTGACACCCTATTGAAGAGCCATAGGCTGTGGATCTCTTAAGATCTCACTGTTGGGTTTGTAAGGCCATGTTACTCCTAAATTTCTGTCTTGTTGAAAGAGAAGATATAAAATAAAGTTCTAAGCTAATCGACCTTAGTGTTCACCTTTTTTTTAAAAGAATCGATAAGAGAATCGATAAGAGAATCGATAAAGAATCGAATTGTTAAGCAGAATCGAAAATGGAATTGTAATCGTGAAAATCTTATCAATACCCATCCCTAAGTGTGAGTGCAAGTTAATGATGAAATGAATGAAACTAAATTAGAAATTAACAATGTTTGTTTTATCTGTCACTTTTTAATCTGTCTGTTTTAATCTATTTCTACAAATGCAACCCTCTACAAATGCAAACACATCATTCTGGGGTTGATGCAGCAGTGTTATAAATCTAATCATTGTACGTAATATCACTTGGAAGAAGCAGTGGATCGCAAAACACGATATATACTGTGTTGCAACTTTTAAAAGGTATATTTATTTTTGCCATTGAAATGGGTAGAAAGTATACTTTTAACAGTGCCAACATTAAACTGTGCCTCAGACGATTTAGGAGCTGTAGGTATCAAAATAGTGCAAAAAATGTAGTGCAAATATGGTTCAACACAAACACAGTGAGGTTTGTCCATTCTTTGTAAACTTAACTGAAAACAGCTGAACTGCCCCAACTGGAGACCTCATGTTCAGTAACGACGGGCAAACTAAAAAGTATTTTTAGCCTCACAAAGAGAAATAAAATAAATAATAAGTATGTTCAGCCTCACAAAGAAAAATAAAATAAATAATAAATATTTTCACCCTCATAAATAGTCAATATTTAACCAAAATAATATTTCCTCCAGTCAGGCCATGTAGATCAATAAAATATAGTGGTAGATTAAGTGCTTCAGTGGTCTAAGATTCTAGCCTACGTCACAGCGTCACGTGCGCTTTTTACATCCAACACGGAAACTGCAGTCGTGGTGCTTTCAATTGTACTCAGAACTCGGAAATTCTGCTTTTAGGCAGTGTAGGCAGTGTTGCCAACTTAGCGACTTTGTTGCTATATTTAGCGAGTTTTCAGACCCCCTTTGTGACTTTTTTTCCAAAAAACGACTAGCGACAAATCTGGTGACTTTTTCTGGTGTTATTGGAGACTTATGACGACTTTTTCACGTGAATGCACGTTTCGCTCTTACTCTCACAAGCAACGGGTGCTGCCGTGGGCACCTCGCCCGTGCGAAAACGCTCAGAGGCGGCAGGTAGTCCTCATGCAGCAGTCGCCCCCAGCTGGTGTCAGAGCAGGAGATATTCACCACCACGCGTACAAACTGCAATGGAATCGTGCATGAGCGAAGCTGCTGCTTCCCCTCCGGAGCAGCAGTAACTGTACATTTTTCTTAGTGCATTGATTCTGAAATCAATGCACTACAATACATCATTCCAATCATTGCAAACTTAGAAACTGAATGTCCTTGCTGAGCCTTAATTCCATCTTGTACATCCGATTTCGGCTGAAGCTGCCTGGTGAGGCTTGCTATGTCCATTTTGATTATTAATGGTTAAAAATGTTCTTCTTTTACTGTTAATTTTTGTGGATCACAAGGTTTAAAACTACTTAAAATGACACACACACACACACACACCAAAAAAGTAACTCTGCCAGAGTGCCTATTTTGGGTCACTTTTGCTGATCCCAAGTCCAGATAAAGGAGGAGGGTTGGAATTACTGAAAACAATAATGGCTAAGAGAAATTTAATTTGTAGTTCTAAATATATTCTAAATGCTTTTAGGGTGTTTTTTACTCACTTTATGTCTCTTCCACGATGTTATTTCTCTCTCTTAGAGCATCTGTTACAATTATGGACCAATTATGCAAACTAGACAATGACGTCATTTAGCAACTTCTAGCAACTTTTAGGACAGCCAATAGTGATTTTCCTTACTGAGGTGTTGGCAATACTGCGAGTAAGAAAATGTAGGTAACTCCAGACTGCAGATGAGCTGCATATATGTTTAGTAGTAATTTGTTTTTGTAGAGGGCTAGCAAAACAACCGTTTTCGAGGGCATCGCCATATTGGAGTCCCGACTTCTCTGATGAGGTTAACCTGAACGCCATTTACTCGAGTGTGACAGGTCCGTGTTCCGATTTCCGAGGTAAGTCGAATGCAACACACGAAGTAACGGATAACAACCCTATCTAAATCCCAGTAACAATAAACACATTCCTGATTTTGGCATAATAACTAGTTACAATGCTTGTTACACAATAATAACGTAGTTACTGTAACGCGTTACTTAATAACGTGTTAGTCCCCACAGTGTCTGAGACACAGCTTTCATCAGTTCACTACAAAAACTGTCACAGAGAGTCGAGTTCAGCATCCAAATCTCTCCATTACTGTAGTCCTACAAAGCAGTAGGTCAAACATGGCTGTAGAAATGGCAGTGAGCAGCTTTATTTCAGTAACAATGTCCAGAACCAAGCTGACTGCTTACCCAAGCTGTTTCCCATTTCAAAGAGTGCATCCTTCAGAGGCTGCATCTTAAGGCTGATTATGTCACAGCCAAGGGACAAGGCTCTCTGAATTCGAAGGCTGCTCCAAATGCGGCTTCCATAAAAGAATGGTGCTTTATTCATAGGAGTCACAGATATGGCCACTGTACCATCTGGGAACTCTTCTTGTTTGGCACTCGTAATAACACAAACAGAAAATGTAAGTGTCCAGAGTCAGGACAGACGGAGGGACCCACTGCTAAAGATCATCTCTGAGGCTTTGCACCCCTGATGATCCACCAGGGCTAATGAAGAGGAGGAGGAAGAGCCAGCACCAGGTGACAGATGTAGAGAATAGACAGACTGTTCCTTGTTAGAAAAGTTTAAAATAACAAATTATCTGTCCAGAATCAGTCTTATTAGGTAATGTTCAAATAATTTTATCATTCAAGTGTTTTCAGTGTGGGAGAATGTACTTGGGACCTTCAAGTTAGACAATATACCTAAAAATAAATGTCCATGTTTTTTCAGTTATATGTAGCTTTGAGTATTTGAGATTAGTAGTACTGCTGTGTTTGTTGCATCATATTGCTGTAAATGTTTATACGGTTTATATATTTTGAGGTAAGTTGATCTATAGTGTTACATGATATTTTATACCGATGTTATGTGTTTCTAAAATTTCTGCCCAGTTTGACCCATTTAGCAGAAGTCAGCCTGTTTAAGGCTCTGATATCTATTCTGTGTTACTTAAAGCAGTTGTGACATGGTCTGATTTCCTCACCCAATAAAGGAATATTTAATATATCAGTCTACTCTTCATTTTAATTCAATTCAATTCAATTCAGTTTTATTTATATAGCGCCAAATCACAACAACAGTGGCCTCAAGGCACTTTATATTGTACAGTAGATCCTACAATAATAGATACAGAGAAAAACCCAACAATCATAGGACCCCCTATGAGCAAGCACTTTGGCGACAGTAGGAAGGAAAAACTCCCTTTTAACAGGAAGAAACCTCTGGCAGAACCAGGCTCAGGGAGGGGCGGGGTAAACAGGGTAAAGACATGCTGTGGTAGAGAGACAGAGATTAACAGCAGGTACGATTCAATGCAGAGAGGTCTATTAACACATAGTGAGTGAGAAAGGTGACTGGAAAGGAAAAACTCAATGCATCATGGCAATCCTCTGGCAGCCTACGTCTATTGCAGCATAACTAATGGAGGATTCAGGGTCACCTGGTCCAGCCCTAACTATATGCTTTAGCAAAAAGTAAAGTTTTAAGTCTAATATTAAAAGCAGAGATAGTGTCTGTCTCCCGAATCCAAATGCGAAGCTGGTTCCATAGAAGAGGGGCATGAAAACTGAAGGTTCTCCCTCCCATTCTACTTTTAAATACTCTAGGAACAACAAGTAAGCCTGCACTGTGGGAGTGAAGTGCTCTAATAGGGTTATATGGTACTATAAGGTCATTAAGATAAGATGGGGCCTGAATCATTTCTTCAACAGATTTGATTCATCCATGAGGCAGTCTTCAACATCGGCTGCAGACTCACCCACCCCCACTGCTGCTGTTCCACCTCTGACACCTCAGACACTTCACACCTCCTCTATTCACCCTGCTCACTCCTCTCCACCCCCAACAACAGCATCCAATACACACTCAACACAAGGCTCCCGCCTGTCTCTCTCAGCCACCCAGGTTAGGAGGGAACTGAGGAGGATTAAAGCCAAGAAGGCAGCGGGCCCAGATGGCATCAGCTCGAGGGTCATCAGGTCCTGCGCAGACCAACTGTGTGGGGTGATTGAGCACCTCTTCAACCTGAGCCTGACGCTGGGGAGAGTCCCACACCTCTGGAAAACGTCCTGTGTTGTACCAGTGCCAAAGACTTCACGCCCCAAGGACCTCAACAGCTACAGGCCGGTGGCTCTAACATACCACCTGATGAAGACCCTGGAGCGGCTGGTCCTGGCGCAGCTTCAGCGCCTGGTGAGCTCATCACTGGACCCACTTCAGTTTGCCTACCAGCCTGGCATTGGAGCGGATGATGCCGTCATTCACCTTTCCAATTTCATTGTACTACTGTACTATGTATGACTGTGCAATGACAATAAAGAATTATCTTATCTTATCTACATCGTTCCCTTGCTCACCTGGAGACCGCTGGGAGCACTGTGAGAATCATGTTCTTTGATTTTTCCAGTGCCTTCAACACTATTCTTCCCTCAGTTCTGAAGGACAAGCTGGAGAACTCTGGAGTGGACCATCACCTCACTACCTGGATTTTGGACTACCTCACCGACCAACCACAGTATGTGAGGACTCAGGGCTGTGTGTCGGACAGGGTCGTCTGCAGTACACGGGCCCCACAGGGAACGGTTCTGGCTTCGTTCCTCTTCACCATCTACACTGCAGACTTCTCCCACAACTCCACCCAGTGCTTCCTGCAGAAGTTCTCTGATGACTCTGCAATAGTCGGCCTCATCACTGATGGGGACGACAAGGAGTACAGAGGACTAACCCAAGACTTTGTGGACTGGTGCCAGCTGAACTACCTCCAGATCAACGCCAGTAAAACCAAGGAGCTGGTGGTAGACTTCCACAGGCACAAACATCCTCCACTGCAACCACTGAACATCCAAGGTATGGACATTGAGGCTGTGGACAGCTACAGGTACCTTGGTGTTCATCTGAACAACAAACTGGACTGGACTCATAACTCAGACGCCCTCTACAGGAAAGGGCAGAGCAGGCTGTACCTGCTGCAGAGACTCAGGTCGTTTGGAGTGGAGGGCCCACTCCTGAAGACCTTCTATGACTCTGTGGTGGCCTCAGCCATCTTTTACGGTGTGGTCTGCTGGGGGGGCAGCATCTCTGCCGGGGACAGGAAGAGACTGAACAGGCTGATTAGAAGGGCCAGCTCTGTTCTAGGATGCCCTCTGGACCCAGTGGAGGTGGTGAGTGACAGGAGAATGGTGGCTAAGCTGTCATCACTGCTGGACAACATCTCCCACCCCATGCATGAGACTGTGACAGCACTGAGCAGCTCCTTCAGTGGCTGCGGCACCCACGGTGTGGGACGGAGAGATTTCGCAGGTCTTTCCTCCCCACTGCTGTCAGACTCCACAACAAAGACTTCAACCGATCAAACACACACATCCACACATGTGCAATAATACTAAGTGCAATATTCTTTTTCTGACATAGTTGTATTTTTACTCAGTTCTATAAAGCATTTGCATGCTATTTTTATCCTATTGTATATTTTATTCTATTTATTCTACTGTATATAGTATTTTATTTTATTCTATTCTGTACAGTTGTGTACAGTATTTTATTCTTATTGTATTCTAATTTTGCTATATAACTTTTGCACTGTCCACTTCCTGCTGTGACAAAAAAAATTTCCCACATGTGGGACTAATAAAGGTTATCTTATCTTATCTTATCTTATTATTTAAGACCTTGTATGTGAGGAGCAGGATTTTGAATTCAGATCTGGATTTAACAGGGAGGCAATGAAGGGAAGCCAAAACAAGACAAATATGCGCTCTCTTTCTAGTCCCTGTCAGGACTCTTGCTGCAGCATTTTGGATTAATTGAAGGCCTTTCAGGGAGTTTTTAGGACATCCTGATAATAATGAATTATAGTAGTCCAGCCAGGAAGTAATAAATGCATGAACTAGTATTTCAGCATCACTCTGAGACAGGATATTTCTAATTTTAGAGATGTTGCGCAAATGGAAGAAAGCAGTCTAACATATTTGTTTAATATGTGCATTGAAGGACATGTCTTGGTCAAAAATGACTCCGAGGTTCCTCACAGTGTTACTGGAGGCCAAGGTAATGCCATCCAGAGTAAGAATCTGGTTAGATACCATATTTCTAAGATTTTCAGGGCAATAACCTCAGTTTTATCTGAATTAAAGAGCAGAAAGTTAGTGGCCATCCAGGTCTTTATGTCTTTAAAACATTCCTGCAATTTAACTAATTGGTGTGTGTTATCTGGCTTCATGGACAGATAGAGCTGGGTGTCATCTGCATAGCAGTGAAAATGTATGCTATGCCTTCTAATGATGCTGCCTAAGGGAAGAATGTATAATATGAACATAATTGGTCCTAGCACTGAACCCGGTTGAACTCCATATTTGACCTTAGTGTGTGAGGAGGACTCTCCATTTACATGAACAAATTGGAGTCTATTAGATAGATATGATACAAACCACTGCAGCGCAGTACCTGTAATATCCACAGCGTGCTCTAATTGTGCTAATCGAATATTATGGTCAACAGTATCGAACGCTGCACTGAGGTCTAGCAGGACAAGCACAGAGATGAGTCCACTGTCAGAGGCCATAAGAAGATCATTTGTAACCTTCACTAAAGCTGTTTCTGTGCTGTGATGAGCTCTGAAACCTGAATGAAACTCTTCAAATAAGCCATTCCTCTGCAGGTGATCTGTTAGCTGTTTGACAGCTACTCTTTCAAGGATGTTTGATATGAAAGGAAGGTTGGAGATTGGCCTATAATTAGCTAAGACAGCTGGGTCTCGAGATGGCTTTTTATGTAAAGGTTTAAATACAGCCAGCTTGAAGGCCTGTGGTACATCGCCAATTATTAGAGATGGGTTGGACAGATTTAAGATTGAAGCATTAATTAATGGCAGGACTTCTTTGAGCAGTTTTCTAGGAATGGGGTCTAAAGAAATCTCATTTAAATTTAATCAGAAACAGTTATCACAACAATTTTCCTTTTACCCATATATGTAAGCTTTCAGACAAATTAAGTAATGCTAACAGACTAAAAGAACAATATTTGTCTCTATATATACACACACTTTAAAAGATATTTGTCTTTGAGTGAAGATATAAAGTGATAGGAAATATAAATAAATGCAACTTGAGTCTTTACTGAAGCTCAGTATTTGAAACAAAGTTCACTGTTGTAATAAATAATAATAACTAATATAATAATACATGTAATATTGGCCATTGTTGAGGATAATAGAGTACTTAATATACATTAGAGTTAAAGAGACTATAGTTTGTGATTGCTTGCAATATTATAATATGGCGGTTGTTGATAGGGCGTAGGATACAAATAGAAAACATTCCTGGAATGTGAACAAGGAACTGGGGTGCAGTGCAGGAGAACAGTGAATCCCCACCCCCATGGGAGGAAGCAAGAGTTACTGAGGGTGAGGGGTAGACAAATAACTTACTGACATTACCTTAAGAGGAGATGAGGGTCAGGGTGTTAGAAGCCCTGGTCACTCTACCAATACTTTTCCACTGTGGGTAGTGTCCACTCCTGGATGGGAGGAGACAATAGAATATAAATGTAACTGCTGGGTTAGAATACTTTAGATCAGCCTTTAGAATAAGCCTACATAGGATGTAGTGCGTTCATCTCCAAATGAACATTTTTAACAGTGTTGGTAACGCTATTTGGGAATAAAGTGATTGTGTGAAACTTGGAAACATCTCTGTGTGATCTCTACCAAGACAAAAGGATCAGGGAGACCGGTGTAGTCACGGCACCATATATAATGTATAAAATGTTTCTAGTGCTTAGAATCAACCTGAGGAGCCTGACAAAGGCTAGACCGTCCGATTTTTTTTGTTTGTTTTTTGGTATTTTTGCCTGTCCCGTTTCACTCTTCAGCCATCAGAATTATTGTCTGAAGGCCAAGAAAGATGCCCAACGGATTTACTTCATCACGGCCTTGGTGTATTGGTCCATTTAATTGACCTTTGTTATTATTATCTATTTATTTATTTATTTTAAGTTATTACAGATGGAACAGCCAGGACGGTGAGATAGGAAAGGGAGAGAGAAAGAAAGGGAGGGATAGAAAAACAGAGGGGAAGAGGGACAGTGAGTGAAGACACACAAAAAAATCCAGTGGATCAACGGTTGAGAGAGAAAAAAAAGAAAACAAGCAAAAAGAGAGCAACCTAATAAACATGACACTGCACCAATAACCCAGATAAATGTAACTAACAGTAAATACTAAATATTGAATGTGGTTGTGTAGCACGCAACACTGGCAGTGCTTTGAGGTAGCAGCCAAGAAAGGTATAATTTGTGTCTGTGAGCACCCATGTGTACACCTGTGCGCACACCTGTATGTGTGAGCGTGCTTGTATTCAAAGGTTTCTCCATGTAACGATCTGCTAGAGGGTCTGGGGAGCCATACCTCCACCACCCAGTGCATGAGCAAACATGGAGGAGATCCAGGCATCCAGAGGCCCCCAGAGTGCGAGAGCCCAAGGAGCACCATCAGAGGGGCAACCATGCAACCCTGGCTCAGAGGAAACAGGAAGTGGGGTTGCTAAGCAGTTGCTATGTTTCTGATGTCACACAGACTAGGATGACATGGAGTATAAAGCAGAGAAACCTCAGGCTGTTCTTCCTGCTCAGCTCAAAGGTCATCTTTTTGCCACCTGTTTACTTAGTGTTGTTTGTCTTAAAGGCATTGCACAATCCTCTCTAATACAGGCTCTGTTCACGCTTCTACTGATATTGGATTTAAACATGATGAATTCACCCAATGTGGGCGGAGCAAGTCCATGTAAGATCTTATAAATTGAACAAGCAAATTTTAAAAGTTAAAAAATGTAGAAATTATATTTCTGGAGTGTGAGACAACGATCAAATTAAATAATGGTTTTCTGTCCAATGCCTTTAAGGCCTTTTAAAATAAAGATTGTTAGTGATAAATGCCAGTGACCAATTAATAAAACGGTATTCTATGTAAGAAAAGAGAAACATCCTCGCTGCTTTTTGGCAGCGATGATGTAATTGATCTAAAATCAGGTAAGTTAAAATATATGTTTTTAGATATGTTCTTAACCTGATTCTCAAACGATAAGGTGGAATCTATAATAACACAAAGATACTGAAGAAGAAAAAAAAACATGCACAATTTGAACTTCTTGATGTTGTTCCCTTTTGAGAGAACCATGCAAAAAGTTTTGTGTTTTTTAAATTAAGAAGTAGATATGACTTAGTAAGCTACTCATTAATACAGTTCGTTGCTGTTGTCAGTATTTCTAAACCTTCCATATCAGACTCTGCCTGTGTAAAAATAACAGCATCATCTGCACACAGCTGGGTATTGATGTTCTGACAAACATTTGGTAAATCATGAATGTAAAAAGAAAATAAAAGGGGTCCCAGTATGGAACCTCAGGGTACTCCAACGCTACAATCAAGGCAAGGAGATTTAATACATTTTGTTTAAAAACATTCAAACTGACTCATAACGGAATTCTTTTTCCTTCAAACTACAAAGATCCAGGACAACAAACCTGTCTGTGAACAGCAGCTGAAACTTCCAGAAACAGAAGAAAAAAAGCACTCAACTAAAAGCTTCAACAAACTAAACTATGAACCCTGTGTCTGTTGCCATCTTTTATATACAGACTATAGATCATCTACAGCGTAATTAAGTATTTACACCTACTTAGAGACATTTAATATTAACTACCACACACTCACAACCCTTAAAAGGAGAAAGTTTTTAACACTCTGTCTCGTTGGTCCAGCTGTGAGTCCGTTACAGTGAACTATGGAGCTGAAGATTTGTGCTGGAACTAAGCTGCACACAACTGATGTTGGCCAGGAAAACATTACAGACTGCTTCACTTACCTTCGCATGGAGACGATGAGCATCAGTCACAAACACCAAGTTCAGGAAAGAGCACCAAGGAAATACCCAGAGAGGTGTCCACAAACCAACATCACAGCTGTTATGTGTGGTGACTTCTATGGAAAGGAAAACTGTGACAATGCCCGCCCCCAATACACTCACAAAAGTAAACATCTTCCTTCACTATTTTGCAATTTATCAAAAAACTGGATCTGACTGAAAGACTGTTAGTACTGCCTGTCTGCTCTCTAAATGGAGGTCTTCACCTTCACCTCACAAAAGAATTGTATAATATTCTTACTTCTATAGTTAAATGAATACCTGCTTATTAGCAACAATATTTATCCTTAGCTGATAGTGACAAGTGGTGGAGGACGTTTTCATACTATTACTTTAGATCAAGAATAAATAAAACATCATGAAAACACCTCAGCAAACATAAAACTGTAATATTAAGAAGAAGGTATCAAAATTGTTTGATTTTTTGTTTGTTTGTTGTTGGGTTTTTTTTTTTTTTTTTGCCTGTCCTGTTTGGTTCTTTAGCCGTCAGAATTGTTGTCTGAAGGCTAACAAAGATACCCAGTGGAATTACTTTACCAAGTGGATCATCACAGCCTTGCCGTATTGGTCCATTTGATCAACCTTTGTTGTTCTTTCTTTTTTTCTTTTTTTTTTCAGTTGTTACAGACAGGACTGACATGGCTGGGGGATAGGAAATTGAGAAAGAAAGATGAAGGAAAAGAAAAACAGAGGGGAAGAGGGACAGTGAGAAAGGGCAATTAAAAATAAAAAAATAAAAAAAAAGAGAAAATAAGCAAAAAAAAGAGAGCAACATAATAAACACAACACCATCACATGAATCTAGTTAAGTGTAAATAACAGTAAATAGTAAGTATTGAATGTTGTTGTGTAGAACTAGAGCTGGGCGATATAAGATTTTTTCATATCACGATATGTTTTTTCATTTCAGGCGATAACGATATATATCACGATATAAGCCAAATAACTATATTTGTAAGATTTAAATGTGCCGTTGATCACAAGTAAAATGTGAAATAATTAGCAGCTTGTTTTAATTAAAATATTTATTTCCCATAATAAGTTCAACAGGGTAGATGTACTTAAGGAACATGAGACTTCAGTTTCAGATAAATAAAGGCAAATATTGCAAACTACACAAAAGGCAGCGGCTAAAGCGTTTAAGTTTCAAAATAGAACAAACAAAACAGACTAAATTGACAATTCCACTTAGAAACAAAATATTAATTCTAAAAATAAATCTTAGTTTGTTTTACAGAAGAACAGACAAAATTGACTAACTTTTGTCAATATCAAATAAAGTGAGAACTAAAAGGAAATTCTCAATCTCTCCTTGTTGTATAGCTTAGCTTTTCAAACAGTTTTAACAGTGACTTTAGTCTGACAAAAGTCGAATGACGAATCAGCGCTTTCAGTCAGAGATTGAGCATGCACCGCTTTATTGTATTTCCAGACTTGGTTTCGGCACAATTTACAGTGCGCGCTACTCTGTTTTTTGTCAGACTTGAAATAGTCGAAATACCTTCACACTACGGAACTCCTGTGGCCTTTCCGTTCGACAAGCTCTCCGGCATTGGAACCATCATCTGTTTTTTCTTCGGTAACCTTCGCTCACGCTCTCGCTTGATTTTTCTCTAGTCGGCAAACTCATTTCCTTCATTACCCGGGCTGCACGGCTGCAAAACAAATACACATAAAGCGCCTTGGCGCTTGTGCTGTGTTGTAACAAGTCACGTGACGTGACACTGCGGCTGTGATTGGTTCGGCTCTGCGCTACTTAATTTGGATTGGCTGTTCTTTTTTTTTTTAAGAGGACAAGAGAGATGAGGCCTATCGCAATAGTTTAATTTTTCTATCGAGAAAAAGTTATTTCGCAATACATATCATTATCGGTTTATCCCCCAGCTCTATGTATATGGAGGACCACAAGAGCCACGCGCATCGAAATAAAAATCTCTGTGCTTTAATAATGAATTGTAGAATAAATTCTGCAATTGTAAATTCATTTTGAATTCCAATTTAATAAACTGCATTTCAAAATCCTTTTTCCAATTGCATTTCAAAATCCTTTTTCCAATTGCACTTTAATAAACTGCATTTTAAAATCCTTTTTTTTCAGTTGCACTTTAATAAACTGCAGTTCAAAATCCTTTTCCACTTGCAATTTAATAAACTGCAGTTCAAAATCCTTTTTCCACCTGCAATTTAATAAACTGCAGTTCAAAATCCTTTTTCCACTTGCAATTTAATAAACTGCAGTTCAAAATCCTTTTTCCACTTGCAATTTAATAAACTGCAGTTCAAAATCCTTTTCCACCTGCAATTTAATAAACTGCAGTTCAAAATCCTTTTTCCACCTGCAATTTAATAAACTGCAGTTCAAAATCCTTTTTCCACTTGCAATTTAATAAACTGCAGTTCAAAATCCTTTTCCACTTGCAATTTAATAAACTGCAGTTCAAAATCCTTTTTCCCTTTCCTGTTCGCTCCGGGATTAGCTGCTGGATTAGCTCCTGGATTAGCTGCTGGATTAGCTCTTCGATTAACAACTTGCTGGAGGCTATTCAAATTAGCCACACCGTGGGATGTAAGGAGCTCTCTGATTGGTTGGTCAGACACAGGCTGTCTGCCAGGCTGGATTTTTCTAGCTCATAGCTTCTCCCTGCTACAAAGCGTGTGTGCTTGTACAAAAGGCCGTTCAGCGTCTTTACACTCGGCTCGACACGGATATGTGAAGAATGAAGGGACCCTGCAGCGAGACGGAGAGCCAACCTCTGACTGAGTGCCTGTCTACACAGTCTGACCACCTGTTGAAGGTAAGGTGCTAACGTGGCTAACGCTAGCATCACCGCCACGTAGCCCGTTATTTTTTAAGATCATCTTAGCTAATGAAAGTTTTACGTCGCAGCTGTGCGAGCTCGCTTCGTGTTTTGTAAGCTGCTGTGCTCTTCACAAATAAAGCTGGAAGCAGCTCAGACTGTTAGAACCAGCACTGAGCCCTGTTACATTTTTACAGTGTTAGAGCAATGGCTGCAACCTACAGCCTTTAAACTAGCGATTACAATGCTGACAGTAAACTCGTCAGTCCAGATGTTACCACATTACTCTATGGTACTTGGAGTTAAAAACAACTGAGACAGGTTGATTAAAATAACAGCTGTCAGTTCTCTCATTCCTTATATCAAGACTGGAGATCACACTACTGATTTCAGTTCATTTAATATGTGAGTGCACAGATTCATTCTCACCTGGACATAAATGATGATCAAAGGTTGTGTATATATGATGAATTCATCAAATCCCAGCCTCTAACACAGTGCGCTGAATCTTAGCTTTGAATGTCCAGTATATTCTAATCAGTGCAATTTAAGCATTCACTGAACCTATAGTATCTACACCTATGTGGCAAATGTGTGGTAAAGATACAGATAATGAAATTTAATTATTAATACAATATACATCATGAAAAATGAAAGCTGAAATTGATTCAGTTTAGTACTTTTCTCTGTATGCTCTGTGATTATAAAGGCCTTAAATTCTGTGATATATACTGTAAATGATTTTCACAGAGGTCTTAAAGTACTTAAATCACTGCTGATAGTCTGGTTGTTTACATTTTCACGTTTTTGTGTGTCTGTAGGGCTGTTTGATGACGATTTGGACTCCTCTGGGAGATGAGGACACACCCACATCTGTTCCATACTGCAGCCATTGATGGTGTTACAGCTCTGAGTCAGCTTTGGGCCATCAGATGCACACACTGGAAAACCAGCACCTGGACTTCATGCAGGAGAGACTGCCTCAGTGATGTAGGTTCATAACCGAGTTCAAACATTTCTGGCCTCTTATCACTTAGATTTTGAATGCATTTAAAGCAGGAACTGCACACTAGGGGTGGGTTTTAATAATCGATTCATCGATTAAAATCGATTCTGGCTTGGATAACGTGAAATCGATTCATTAAAATCCTGAATCGATTTTTTAATATTAATTTATTTTGCCAGAAAAGCCAGAATCTCGAGTGAAACCTCACAAAATTTCAACAACCACCAAACAGCTAAGACAGTAAATGAGAGCAGGTACACGGATTCTGCACAGGGACGTAAACACACAGCGCGGACCCGCGGATCAGAATCAGTGAGATGTCGCCTTTCTCACCCGACGGGCGCTGCAGCTTTAAGCGTCTGCGCGCGTTCCCACGGACGGCAATCACTTTCTGGCACAACAACTGCATGGACACGGTCGGTGCTGAAAGCCGACAGCTCCCTGATTCTGATATTTCGGCGGGTAGCACTTTGTGTTCAC
The DNA here is from genome assembly GCF_013358895.1 of Oreochromis aureus. Classification (NCBI taxonomy): domain Eukaryota; kingdom Metazoa; phylum Chordata; class Actinopteri; order Cichliformes; family Cichlidae; genus Oreochromis; species Oreochromis aureus. The sequence continues at coordinate 41,404,153 of NC_052956.1, read as the reverse complement.
GCCCTTTTTGCGCTGATTCTAAAGCTGTTAGTTTTATCTCTCTCCAAACAATATTGACCGAACCAGCAGCAAAAGAAGATCCAAACTACGCTTCACGTAAACATCGTCATGAATTCCCTCTGACTTTTACTGTTTTGCTTCACCCAAAACATCACCCTAAAATCACACTTCATGCACAGCTCTCTCTCTCTCTCTGTACTGTTTTCTGCATTATTCGCTTGGTTGTTACACACAGCTCTACTGTTGTTTACAGCGCTGTCGGCCGCTGTGTTTTTTTTTTTTTTTTTTTTTTTTTTTTTTTTTCGTTTTACATTCTTCCGAAAAGAAAACTGAATTTCTGCCGTTCAATACTGAACAAATTTAAACTTTTTAAAATTATGCAAAATACAAAACGCTTAGCCGTGTCTCTAATAAAACCACTGTAACGTCAGAGGTAACGTTCATATGTTGATTAATGGTTTTCTTTCGTTTTTGATGTACTGCAGAATATTTTATAAAATCCCAGGCCAGGAAAACCACCTTCATGTTTTTCTGTTTTATCTTCAGCTACTTTGACACAAAGGCATCTGCTGTGACGCTCACACCTTTGATAAAGTCTTGCGTGTGTCAGCTTCCTTTTATAGATACAAAAATATGTCAATGTACTGATCTGAATTATATTTCTGACTGTCAAAATTTCCCAGATTCAAATCGAATTTAATCGAATCGTGGATCGAATCGATTCGATCCACGATTCGATTAAATTCGATTTGAATCTGGGAAATTTTGACACTTAAAATAAGTGATGATACCAGCCCTACTGCACACCTGTCAAAAGTTTGGCAGCATGAGTACTGTAAAGTTTTGTAGGGTCCTTGTTAAAAATTCCACAAGCACCACACCACATTTGTCATATACAGTTCCATTTTGTACAGGACATTTTGAAATTTTATTCATATATATATATATATATATATATATATACAGTTAAGCCCATAATTATTCATACCCTGCCAAATTTTGACTTAAAGTTACTTTTATTCAACTAGCAAGTTATTTTGTGACTGGAAATGACACAGGCATCTCCCAAAAGATAATAAGATGATGTACAAGACGCATCATTGTGGAAAAAAAATATTTCACAGCTTTTATTTACATTTGAGCAAAAAGTATCATGTCCAGAATTATTCATACCCTTCACAAACTGTCACAGTCTCTGGGAAAATCCAAAGTTCCATCCATTCCAAATAGTCAAAGCTGTTCTAAAGCATCCTAATTACCCTGATTAATTGGGAATAGCTGTTTTAATCAACTCAACAGGTGAAAACAGCAGCTCTCTGCAGGTGGTTTGTGGACAGTCATGGCTAAGACAAAGGAACTCAGTGAGGACCTGCGGCTGCGCGATTGTGGCTGCTCACAAGTGAGGAAAGGGCTACAAGGCCATATCCAAATGTTTTCAAGTTCCAGTGGCTACAGTGCAAAATATTATTAAAAATACAAGATGTTCCGCACTGTGGGAAATCTCAGAGGACGTTGTCGGAAGCCAAAAGTGACACCTGTGCTGGCCAGGAGGATAGTGAGAGAGGTGAAAAAGATCCAAGGATCACCACCAAGGCCATTCTGGTGAATCTGGGCTCTGCTGGTGGCAATGTCTCAAGGCAGACAGTCCAACGGACACTGCACACTGCTGGGTTCCACGGATGCAGACCAAGGAAAACGCCACTTCTCCAGATAAGGCACGCAAAAGCTCATTTGGCCTTTGCAAATGCTCATCTGGACAAAGAAGAAGATTTCTGGTCTTCAGTGTTATGGTCAGATGAAACAAAAATTGAATTATTTGGTCACAATGATGTTGCCTTCATTTGGCATAAAAAGGAGAAGCCTTCAACCCACAGAACACCATCCCCACTGTCAAACATGGTGGTGGGAACCTAATGCTTTGGGGGTGTTTTTCAGCCAATGGACCAGGGAACCTAATCACAGTAAACAGCACCATGAAAAAGAGCAATACATGAAGATTCTCAACAACAACATCAGGCGGTCTGCAGAAAAACTTGGCCTTGGGAACCAGTGGACATTTCAGCATGACAATGACCCAAAACATACAGCAAAAGTGGTGAAGAAATGGTTAGCAGACACCAACATTAACGTTTTGCAGTGGCCTAGCCAGAGTCCTGACTTGAATCAATTGAGAATCTGTGGAGGGAGCTAAAGATCAGGGTGATGGCAAGAAGACCCTCCAACCTGAAAGATTTGGAGCTCATTGCTAAAGATGAATGGGCAAAAATGCCTGTGGAGACACGCAAAAAGCTGGTCTGCAATTATAGGAAGCGTTTGATTGCTGTAATAGCCAATAAAGGCATTTCTATTGATTATTGAGAAGGGTATGAATAATTCTGGACATGATACTTTTTGCTAAAATATAAATAAAACCTGAGAAATATTTTTTCCACAATGATGCCTCTTGTACAGCGTCTTATTATCTTTTGGGAGACACCTGTGTCATTTCTGGTCAAAAAGAACTTGCTGGTTGAACAAAAGTAACTTTAAGTCAAAATTTGTCAGGGGTATGAATAATTATGGGCTTAACTGTATATATATATATATATATATATATATATATTCTAGTTATCCACTTGTCAGTATTTTTTGAGTAAATGGATGTCACTGATAAATCAGTGGTGATTCACCTGCAAATGTTTTAACAAACTTTGTTTTTGTAGAATTCATCAGCAGCTGTGGAGAGATGCATTTGAATATCTTCTGGTTCCACTCTTCCTTACCTGGAAGCTGAGTATTGCTGATTTCTGACAAGGACACAAACCTCAGTGCTTATCATGGGTGTTACATCCTCTGTGCAGCAATTCCAGAGAAAACAAGAGAGCAACGACCACTCATTAAGACCAGACAGAAATCTGTCCCTTTCTGGCAGCTGTGGAAACTTCCAATAAGAAAGTTTGCATTCTTAGAACAATGCTGGATCATGTGTGATGTGTCATCATATGAGGATATTACATTTTGACTTAATTCTGCTCAATTAAGTGTTTTGATCGTTGATCCAGTATGGCAGCTTTGTGTTGTGCTGCAAGTTAAAACCCATTGTCCTCATGAGCACAGCATCTAACAACTCTCCTTAAAAAAGTCGATTGACTTTAACTGGACACAGTGGTTTCCAGTGGGAGATACATTCATCAGTCACCCGTGACACTGGAGAAGTCACCTGGATGAGTGATAAATATATATAAAATATGTGTGTGTGTGTGTGTGATCTTTGTTTTCTCCAATTCACCAGGTCTGTAAAGTTCAGTATGACTGTGGTACATGATACAAAAGAATAAATACAGAAGAATAACAACTTTATGTGAATAACTTTACTCTTCTTAAAAATAACTCATAAAACAAGTAAATGTACAAATGTGTACAAGTTAGAGACTTCCTCAGTAAGTTTACACTCTTTTGGAGTGATTTTAATTGTGTGTTAAAGAAGAAAGAGATTAGAGGATGCAGAGTCCATCACTGAGGCAGTCTCTCCTGCATGAAGTCCAGGTGCTGGTTTTCCAGTGTGTGCATCTGATGGCCCAAAGCTGACTCAGAGCTGTAACACCATCAATGGCTGCAGTATGGAACAGATGTGGGTGTGTCCTCATCTCCCAGAGGAGTCCAAATCGTCATCAAACAGCCCTACAGACACAAAAACATGTGAAAATGTAAACAACCAGACTATCAGCAGTGATTTAAGTACTTTAAGACCTCTGTGAAAATCATTTACAGTATATATCACAGAATTTAAGGCCTTTATAATCACAGAGCATACAGAAAAGTACTAAACTGAATCAATTTCAGCTTTCATTTTCATGATGTATATTGTATTAATAATTAAATTTCATTATCTGTATCTTTACCACACATTTGCCACATAGGTGTAGATACTATAGGTTCAGTGAATGCTTAAATTGCACTGATTAGAATATACTGGACATTCAAAGCTAAGATTCAGCGCACTGTGTTAGAGGCTGGGATTTGATGAATTCATCATATATACAACCTTTGATCATCATTTATGTCCAGGTGAGAATGAATCTGTGCACTCACATATTAAATGAACTGAAATCAGTAGTGTGATCTCCAGTCTTGATATAAGGAATGAGAGAACTGACAGCTGTTATTTTAATCAACCTGTCTCAGTTGTTTTTAACTCCAAGTACCATAGAGTAATGTGGTAACATCTGGACTGACGAGTTTACTGTCAGCATTGTAATCGCTAGTTTAAAGGCTGTAGGTTGCAGCCATTGCTCTAACACTGTAAAAATGTAACAGGGCTCAGTGCTGGTTCTAACAGTCTGAGCTGCTTCCAGCTTTATTTGTGAAGAGCACAGCAGCTTACAAAACACGTAGCGAGCTCGTACAGCTGCGACGTAAAACTTTCATTAGCTAAGATGATCTTAAAATAACGGGCTACGTGCGGTGATGCTAGCGTTAGCCACGTTAGCACCTTACCTTCAACAGGTGGTCAGACTGTGTAGACAGGCACTCAGTCAGAGGTTGGCTCTCCGTCTCGCTGCAGGGTCCCTTCATTCTTCACATATCCGTGTCGAGCCGAGTGTAAATCCCGGCTGAACGGCCTTTTTGTACAAGCACACGCTGCGCTTCGTAGCAGGGAGAAGCTATGAGCTAGAAAAATCCAGCCTGGCAGACAGCCTGTGTCTGACCAACCAATCAGAGAGCTCCTTACATCCCACGGTGTGGCTAATTTGAATAGCCTCCAGCAAGTTGTTAATCGAAGAGCTAATCCAGGAGCTAATCCAGCAGCTAATCCCGGAGCGAACAGGAAAGGGAAAAAGGATTTTGAACTGCAGTTTATTAAATTGCAAGTGGAAAAAGGATTTTGAACTGCAGTTTATTAAATTGCAAGTGGAAAAAGGATTTTGAACTGCAGTTTATTAAATTGCAGGTGGAAAAAGGATTTTGACCTGCAGTTTATTAAATTGCAAGTGGAAAAAGGATTTTGAACTGCAGTTTATTAAATTGCAAGTGGAAAAAGGATTTTGAACTGCAGTTTATTAAATTGCAAGTGGAAAAAGGATTTTGAACTGCAGTTTATTAAATTGCAGGTGGAAAAAGGATTTTGAACTGCAGTTTATTAAATTGCAGGTGGAAAAAGGATTTTGAACTGCAGTTTATTAAATTGCAAGTGGAAAAAGGATTTTGAACTGAAGTTTATTAAAGTGCAACTGAAAAAAGGATTTTAAAATGCAGTTTATTAAAGTGCAATTGGAAAAAGGATTTTGAAATGCAATTGGAAAAAGGATTTTGAAATGCAGTTTATTAAATTGGAATTCAAAAATGAATTTACAATTGCAGAATTTATTCTACAATTCATTATTAAAGCACAGAGATTTTTATTTCGATGCGCGTGGCTCTTGTGGTCCTCCATATATGTAGAACGCAGGACCGACAGTGTGCTTTGAGGTAGCAGCCAAGAAAGGTGTATTTTGTGTCTATGAACAGTGAACACCTGTGTGCACACCTGTGTGGATGAGCGTGCTTGTGTTCAAAAGGTTTCTCCATGTAATGATCTGCTAGAGGGTGTGGGGAGCCATAGCCCTGTCCCCCAGGGCATGAAGCAGGCATTGAGGAGATCCAGGCCCCAGACATCCAGAGGCCCCAGAATGCGAGAGCCCAACGAGGACCACTGGAGGGGCATCCGTGCCACCCTCCTGGGAAGAGCTGAGGAGACCCCGAGATCAGGGGTCACCCAGCAGCCACAGAGCAGAAGCCAGAGGGGACGGCAGTGGCGTGCTCGTGGGCTCTGCTGGCAGCCAGTTGTGCCAGAGTGAACCGAGCCGCAGGGCCAGAGGCCAGGTCCAGGTACCAGGACAGGGAAACCGCACCTAGACCCAGGAGACGTTACCTTTTCCCCCGGGGTGGAGGCAAGCAGACCGCCCTGGCTCTGCAGCAGCAGGGAGGCCCCACAAGGTCATGTTGCACACCTACAAGGCTTTAAATCGTTTGCCGCCTTCATATCTCTCTGTCCTTTTGCGCTTCTATGTTCCTTCCTGTGGGTAGGAACATATGTGCTCTAAAGGCCTTCTAAAAGTTCCTTAAGCCACAAAAAAGACTACTGGTGAGCGTGCTTTTTCTTTTTTTGCCCAATTGTTATGGAATAACCTCCCTCAAGATATTAGGGACTCATGCTCTGTGGAGGTTTTTAAATCTAAGGTAAAGACCCACTTGTTCACCCAATCCTATGTGTCTTAATTGTATGCCATTTAGTTCTTAAATTGTATTGCTTTTTCTGTATTGCTTGTATTTATTTATTTATCTTTTTAACTTCAAATAACTGTTCAGCACTTTGTTTGAAAGCACTTAAATCAAGTTATAATTATTATTATTTATTTATTTATTTACTTATTTATTTTTATGGTACTGTTAGGGTACTTGGTTCGTCCACCCAGAGTTTTGAGTTTTTCATTGTTATTGAACTTTGATTTTGCCTTTGTTTATCATTTATAGTCTTTTGGTTTCTTTGTTAGAGTTCTGTGACTGACTGACACTATGTTGCATAGTTGCTCTGTCTCCCCTGTTAGCTGTATCCCTTTGTCTAGTCTGCGTCTCTGTGTTATGTTTCCTGTTTTACTTTGAAAGTCCGTGTCTCATGTGTTGTATTTGGTTTTTCTTCCCTTGTCTCATTAGCCCTGATTTGTCCCAGCTGTGTTTCCTTCCTGTCTCCCATTCCCTGATTGCACCCTCTGTTTATTTAAGCCCTTTGTTTTCCTTGGTCTGTGTCGCGATCTCCCTCATCCTATGCTGTGTGTTCAGTCTGCCTGCCTGTGTAAGTTTATGTTTGTATTTTCAGTTTTGTTATTTTTGAGTTCACAATTAAAGCTGTTTTGAATTCACGTTTTGCGTCAGAGTGTCTGCACTGTGAGTCCTCCATACTGCCTGCCTGCACACAGCAATGACAGGTGGTATGTCATCCAGATCTGGGCCAGGCCTGGCATAGATGGCACTGTTTATATGATGGCATGCTACATCTAGCCCAATTGTGGCTTGGTTTATGTGGCCCAGACTCATAGAAAGCAGGTCTGACCCGGATCTGGCATTAAGCTGGCACTTCTGACTGACTGGTGTCATGCCAGGGTGTATGTCAACCAGATGTGAGCCAGGTCTGGCAATGATGGAACTGTTTATGTGATGGCATGCCACATCTGGCCCGATTGTGGTTTGGCTTATGCGTCCCAGATCTGTCGCCTAATAGGCATGAATGTGTTTTCTAGCAGCATCAAGTTACTACCTGTACTGGATGTCGCAAATCCTCACATTCTGTTAGTTCGGCTGCAGAATCAATAAGATTTTTCTAACTTTCCAGGAATTTCAATTTGTTGCTAAAAAAAAGGTCTGTTGGTTTAGTCTCCATGACTAATTTATTAGGGCCCAAGCACTAAAGTGCAAAGACCCTATTGTATCTGCTCCTTTTTATTATTGTTGTTATTATTATTATTATTGTTGTCGTTGTTATCATTATTATCATTATTATTATTATTAATTCAGTTTTATTTATATAGCACCAAATCACAACAGCAGTCATCTCAAGGCACTCTATATTGTAAGGTAGACCCTACAATAATACATACAGAGAACAACCCAACAATCAGTTATCTGCTTTAGGCTACTCCCCATTGCTGTGTAATCAATTATTGTAAATGTAATTGTCATCAGGAAATGATCAGACAGGAGAGGGGTTTCAGGAAACACTGTTAAATGTTCAGTTTCTATGCCATATGTTAAAACAAGATCTAGAGTTGAACCACTGAGGGGTGTGTGTGTGTGTATGAGAGTTTGCTTGTGTGAAAATTGGGGACTTCTATCAGCTCACACACCAGTAAATTGGGGATACCGCTTCGTTTGGGGGCCAAAACCACTGTCCCCAATTAGATTTACCTCTAACAATGTTCAGCATGCGCTAAAACAGCGGTCCCTAACAGCCGGTACTGGTCCGTGAGTTGTTTGGTACCAGGCCGCGAGAGTTGTGGCTCGGGTGTGAAATTTATGGTTTTCAGAGTTTTATTGTTAACTTGGTTTCCCTGGGTCTTTGTAGTTGTGTCTTATTTTGAAAGAAATATTTACGCGTTACCATAGTGACCAGAAAGCGTTAAGGGGCAGAGAGGAGGATGTTACTCTCAATGTTGTTGGCAGATTTTTAGGAGGACGCTGCTAATAAACGTACACAATTACACAGTGAATTTGCGTTTATTATATTTACAAAATATAATATAATAAATATAATAAAAATAATGAAAAAAAAGTTTGTACCGCTTTTACTCCAAAAGTGACATTTGTCAGATTTCTTTTTCTTTGTGTATGTGTATAACACCCCCCCCCACCCCCCCAATTTTTTTTCAATCTGTATATAAGTCTATGTTGCCCCTAGTGGAAGTGTGTGAAATTGCAAAAATTTCCACTGTCCCCAAAAGTGACATTTCTTGGATTTTTTTTTTTGTGTGTGTGTGTATGACCTCTCTCTAACTCTTATTATTATAGTACAAGACTCCTTTCAATATACTGATCTTTTCTGCAAATCTTTTTCAACGTTCTTTTGTATGATTGGTTTTATATAAATGAACTGTTGTTTTCTTGACTAAACAATGGAAGTCAGTACATTATTTGTTAGCAAGTAGATTATATTTTCAAAGGATGAAGAGCACACTAGAAAATACAAAAAAATCATATTTGATGTAATTATGATACAAATAAATATTTTAGAATCATTTGTAATGATGTGAAGCAGTTACATTAAAAACAATGGAGCACTTTAGGTTCATATTTGCTTTCTGAACTGCAGCTTGACATAAATTACTCTAAATCTTTGATACTGGTGTTTCAACATATTTCAGATGTTTCTTGAATTTCTTCGCCAGGTCACGGGGGTGATATCATCACCCCTACCCGAGATTGGGTACAAAGCCCCAAGTGTGATAGAAGAAGGATTGTTGAGTGCGAGAGGAACTGACCTGAAAGACAGGATCATGGCCAAGCTTGAAACCTGGCCACCCTGTAGCCGGTTACCAAGACTACGTGAAGTACCCTCAGAAGGTCTGCTAGATGATGTTAATGCAGCACTACGGACGATACCTACAGCCACCATTACCGAGACTAACAAGCTGATCTACACTACGGCAGCAGTGATCAGTGAGATGCTTGGCTACAAGTTGAACAGCCACAAGGGGCAGTACCGTCCATGGAGAAGGAGGCTAGAGGCTAAGATCAAGGTATCACGGAGGGAGGTTAGCCAACTATCGGAGCTGCAGAAAGGTGCGATGAAGAAGGTGCCTACAAAATGCAGGAAGCTGTCCATACCTGAGGCCTTGGAAACTGCCAAGCAACGACTCACAGCCTTGGTCAGCCACTTGAAGAGGTACACTAGGGAGATTGAATGTAGGAGATTAAATCAGCTGTTCTACACAGAACCAGCAAAGGTGTACTCTCAGTGGCAGGGGAACAATATGAGAACAGCACCACCAAGGCTGGAGACGGAAGAATACTGGAAGAGCATATTCAAGAAGGATGCAACCCATAATGGCAATGCTCAGTGGCTAGTGGATCAGAGGGCAGATTACAGCAACTTCCCTGAACAGGGTCCACTAACCATCACAGTGGCAGACATCCAAGAAAAAGTCTCCAGTATGAAGAGTTGGACAGCACCAGGCCCCGACATGGTTCACGCCTACTGGCTAAAAAAGCTGACTGCACTCCACGAGCGCCTGACAGCACAAATGAACCAGCTGCTAGTTGATGAGAGACACCCAGAATGGCTAACCGAAGGCCGGACAGTGCTGATTCTCAAGAACCCCCAGAAGGGACTGGTCCCCTCCAACTACCGACCAATAACCTGCCTCAACACAACATGGAAGCTCCTGTCAGGCATCATAGTGGCTAAGATGAACAGGAACATAGCTCAACACATGAGTGGGGCACAGAAAGGGATGGGCAAGAATAGGGATGGGTATCGAAAACCGGTTCTTGTTGAGAACCGGTTCCCACTGTTTCAATTCCTTGGAATTGTTTGCCATTTTTGCAAACGATTCCCTTATCGATTCCAGTCGCCCCGAATGACGTCACCACGTTGCGGAGCGTCGGAGCGTACCTGGCAGGAAACACGGCGCCTAAGCGGCTCAAACGCTTAAAAGTTCGGTTATACTTTACGAGAACGGATGACAACAGGGCAACTTGCAATACTTGCAAAGTAGATATTTCATTAAGGGAGGAAACACTACGAATATGCAAAAGCATTTGCTCACAAAACACGCGATGAACTTAAATGAATGTTGTGTTTTTAATTCTGCTCCGGACTCATGAATCTCAACCCAGCAGCAGCGGTAACGTTCGCACGTCCTCTCCCGTTAATGCGGCAGGTAAATAATCAACTAACAGTGCATATTATGTTAGCGCGATCTGCCTTATTACAAAACCTGCCATTACTGTGCATTTAGGTGACCGTGATGAGAGAGACAGACAGAGTCTGGCTGGCGCTCGCTGGCAGTTGTCGCTGCAGTCCACCGGTAGCGTCTCTTTTCAGGCCTGAATGTCACCGAGCAGTGACTAAGTTTGTGGTAAAAACCTTGCACCCGTTTGCCACAGCAGATGGTAAGTGAATGTGTTTAATTGTAGGCAGGGACATTACTGAATATTCTTGTGTAATTGCTACAGAATAATTTATGTTATACTTTGTTATTGCTACAGAAGAATATTTATTTTATTATTTTACATTTACATTTTTTTTTTCCTGGGGACCCTGTGACACCCCATTGAAGAGCCGTAGGCTGTGGATCTCTTAAGATCTCACTGTTGGGTTTGTAAGGCCATGTTACTCCTAAATTTCTATCTTGTTCAAAGAGAAGATATAAAACAAAATTCTAAGCTAATCGACTTTAGTGTTCTCCTTTTTAAAAATAAGAATCGATAAGAGAATCGATAAAGAATCGAATCGTTAAACAGAATCGAAAATGGAATCGGAATCGTTAAAATCTTATCAATACCCATCCCTAGGCAAGAATACCAGAGACGCAAAACACCAGCTACTGGTAGACCGAGAAATCGCCCGAGACTAAAAGACTAGGCTGACTAACCTGCGCACTGCCTGGATTGATTACAAAAAGGCCTATGACTCAATGCCCCACACCTGGATCCTGGAATGCCTAGAATTATACCAGATCAACAGGACCCTAAGAGCCTTCATCAGGAACCCAACAGGGATCTGGTGTACAACACTAACTTCCAACTTCACACCCATAGCACAAGTCACCATCAAATCTACCAAGGAGATGCTCTGTCCGCACTGCTTTTCTGCATAGGCCTGAATCCCCTCAGTGAGATCACTGACAAGACTGGCTATGGATACCAACTACGGAATTGAACTGTTGTCAGCCACCTCCTGTACATGGATGACATCAAGCGTGTGCCAAGAGTGAATGAGACATCGATTCACTGATCCACACCATCAGGATATACAGCAATGATATCAGAATGTCATTCGGACTGAAGAAATGTAGTCGGATGATAACAAAGAGAGGGAAGGTAGTCAGAACTGAGGGGATCGAACTACCAGAAGGCAACCTTGAAGACATAGAGGACAGCTACAAGTACCTGGGGATCCCACAGGCAAATGGGAACCATAAAGGGGTTGCTAGAAAAGCTGCAACCACCAAGTACCTGCAGAGGGTCAGGCAGGTCCTGAGACGTCAGCTGAATGGTAAGAACAAGATCCGGGCTATCAACACCTACGCCCTGCCCATGATCAAGTACCCTGCTGGGATAATAAGTTGGCCAAAGGAGGAGATAGAAGCCACTGACATCAAGACAAGGAAGCTCCTGACCATGCATGGAGGGTTTCACCCCAAGTCCAGCACCCTGAGGCTGTACGCTAAGTGGAAGGAAGGAGACCAGGACTGGTGAGTGTCAGCACCACGGTCCAGGATAAGACAACAAACATTCACGAATACATCAGTAAGATAGCCCCAACTGACCGCGTACTCAGTGAATACCTCAGGCAGCAGAAACCCAACAATAAGGAGGAAGAGGAGGCACCATCATGAAAGAACAGGCCCCTGCACGGTATGTACCACCGGCAGATAGCGGAGATGGCTGATATCCAGAAATCCTACCTGTCACAGCTCGTGGGGCAAGCGGTGTGGAATTTAATAAAGGACCCAAGATGCAGGCAGCTTTCAGATGCGAGGGAGTTTTATTAGGGAGGTGAAATAAACAGAAACGCAGTGGGCATGAAACAGAACCTGAGGATAACCTAAACTGGAGACAACTAACAACAACAGACCTGAAAGGGAGATGCAGGGAGACTCGGGGAAACCACACAGGAATGCACAGGGAAATACACAGACGAAACAGCCATGAGCACAAGATGACACTATAAATACACTATAAATACACAGGCAGGCACAAGAAGGAACGAGGAACAGGTGGCAACACAGCTGGGACTGATTGGGGACGACGAGACAAGGTAGCAAAACGGAATACACTCACATGAGACACGGACCTTCACAATAAAACAGGAAATGCACTGAGACATGGTACAGACACTAAACAGAGGGAACACAGAAACCAAACTAAGAATTAAAAAAGGTACATCATGAAACCGAAGACTAATAATACAAAACCAAAACCTTGGGTCACAGACCCAGGACCCTGACACTACCAGTGGGTGGACAAAGCTGGACTGAAAGACAGCAAAGAGGCACTAATCATGGCAGGACAGAAACTAGCTCTGAGCACAAGATCCATAGAGGCTGGGGTCTATCGCACCAGGCAAGACCCCAGGTGCAGGCAATGTAAAGATGCCCCTGATACAATCCAGCACATAACAGCAGGGTGCAAGATGCTAGCAGGCAGGGCATACATGGAACGCCATAACCAAGTAGCCGGCATGGTATACAGCAGTGGTTCCCAAACTATTTTTGCTGGGCCCCCCTTGTTTAACAAGAAAAATGTTCGCGCCCCACCTCCTCTGGCGGCATCGCCATGCACTACACTTCACACAAACACATCCTTCAACCACGCACACCCATATTTTGCTCCATTGCGGTTTATTTCAGACCTCAAACATTTATTAAACAATTAAGCAAATACAAATAATCTGCAATAAATTACAGGTAGTAAGAAAATAAACTACCAACTCTTTTACGCTCCGTCCGCACCTACGGTATTTTTGAACGCGCAGCTGTTTCGAGCACATGTAAACGGCGTGTCGAATCACCGAGAACGGAGATTTTTAAAACTCCTTTTTTTTTTTTGCTTACGTGTGGACGAGGAATACAGAGTTCGCACGCAATGTCAAAGGTATGTGCCTTTTTCACGTCACACTGTGCGCCACGTTATTGTTTACATGAGATGAATGGCAGATAGAGACAAAATACTGTTAATCTGACTCTGCAGGTTTTACACGCTTACATATACAGGCCATTACTGTCCCATTTAGAAAGGCAGAGGCATCACGGTGTAATTATTTTACATGTAGTTGTTTTTTTCCTGTGTAATAATGTTCAACATTGCTGTCAATACATTTTCAAAAACCCTCTACAAAATGGGTTCAAAACATAAACAACTGTGGGATACTGTTTGTCCGTGATTTGAACAGCCCAGCTGCTCCTGATGCAAGGAAAACTAATTCTGCAGGAGACCTACCTCAGCACTTGTGCAGGTGAAACCAAAGGAAGATATGCCTCACCATATTTTCTAGTCTTTGGCTTAGAATGAAGTGGGTTTGGAAACATATTCAGCAATGCTTCATCTCCTGCTTTGCGTTTGTGTGGAGCCCGTGCTAGCATTGTCCAAGCGTTGTTTTTGTTTTTTTTCCTTTTTCATGCCGCGCCCCCCCTGCAATAGCTCTGCGCCCCCCCTAGGGGGCGGGCCCCACACTTTGGGAACCACTGGTATACAGAAACATCTGTGCCAAATATGGCCTGGAAGTCCAAAGGTCAAAATGGGAGATGCCCCCTAGGGTGGTGGAGAATGACCAAGCTAAGATCCTATGGGACTTCCAGATACAGACGGACAAAATGGTGGTGGCTAACCAACCGGACATAGTGGTGGTAGACAAACAGAAGAAGACGGCCGTAGTGATAGATGTAGCAGTTCCCAGTGACAGCAACATCAGAAAGAAGGAACACGAGAAGCTCGAGAAATACCAAGGGCTCAGAGAAGAGCTCGAGAAAATGTGGAGGGTGAAGGTAACAGTGGTCCCAGTGGTAACCGGAGCACTAGGTGCGGTGTCCCCCAATCTAGGCAAGTGGCTCCAGGAGATCCCAGGAACAACATCGGAGATCTCTGTCCAGAAGAGCGCAGTCCTAGGAACAGCTAAGATACTGCGCAGGACTCTCAAGCTCCCAGGCCTCTGGTAGAGGACCCGAGCTTGAAGGATAGACCAGCCGCAGGGGCGAGTGGGGAATTATATATGTGTAGATATATATATGTATATATATATATATGATGTGTGTGTGTGTGTGTGTGTGTGTGTGTGTGTGTGTGTGTGTGTGGAACAAATTCAAAAATCTTTACATTATTGAAACTACATTAATTTAAAAAATAAATGAGAGCACTAGGCCCCTGGCTATGTAGCTACATGGCCGACGTTAGAATCAATCAGAAACATGGAACAAAGAATTTCTACATGGCATGGAAGAAAACCATAAGGTAGCTGATGGACTGGCGGAGAGCTGGTGGAGACGGTAATCTTAAATACACCTCCTGCTGATTGCCATCAACGACAAACAGGTGGATGAGGCAGGTGTGGAGTCCGGGCTCCACCCAGAACAAGGGGACACTGCAGGCCCAGGCTGGAGCGGAAAAACTCTCCCTCAGTCCATTACAATGACAGCCATGCATGCATTGCACAGCTGCCTGGAAAGCAGCCAATTAGTGTGGAGTTTAATTCTCCTGACTTTAGCCTATGCCAATTTTTTGTTTTCTTTCTTTTTTATTTTAATTTTCACATTATCATCTGTGTGGGTGTTATGCTTGAGTGGACAGGGGCTTAATTTGCCTAACACCTCTGAGTTTGTTAATCCTGAGATCTGGGTAACTCTGGGTTTTCTGTTCCATAAAGTAAATTAACTTCAACTCTAAACCTGCTCACTGCCAGGTTGTCTTCAGTTACAATTATTGTCCACAGACTCCTTGCACTGTTAACGTTTACTGTATATTACTCACTGTTTATATAAATATCTGTGTAACATTAGATAGAACACACTGATCAATGATCAATCATTTGTGGTGTAATTGGTCTCATTGCTGGAAAAATGTCTGTCACAGTTGGTTCAAGAACACAAGGTTTGTTATATAAAGTTTTTAAGTCCTGGAGTTTTAGTTATTATAATGTTATTAAAGTGGCTTGTAGGGTGACCTTGATAGGTCAAATGCACTGCAACTCAAGGAAAAAAAAGACAAGCAAATAGAAAACTTTTACAAAAGCACACAAAACAAAAAGGAAGTTGAATAAAAGAACAGTAACTGAAAAGTTAAAACAAACAAATAATAGAAAGCAGGACTTGTCTGTGAAGGTTCTCAGTCAAAGCAGGACTTGTATATGAATTTAAGAGTTAAATGAAGTATTTTTATCAAGTGTGTGTTTTTGTTTGTTTTTTTTATTTTATGCTTTACATATAGGCTTTTAACATTTTCAATGTGGTCATTGTGGAAATGCCGGTACAGCTTCATGGTCAGTGTTGACAAGATTCTCTCCTGTGTGGCTACAGTAATGCACCTTGAAATGTGTTCACTGTCTAAAGGACTTCACACACTGGTCACAAAGGTATGGCCTTAACTCCATCGGATTCATTCTTTGTGCTCCGCACGGACAGAGCAGCAGAGTCAAACAAAACCAAAGGTGAAGGAGTGTGTCTCATGGTAAAAAGAAAGTGGTATGATGCCAGGAGCATTTCTGCTCTCTCCAGTGGCTCCTCGCCACATCTGGAATTCCTGAGCATTAAGTGCCGCCCTTTCTGTCTGCCCCGTGAGTTCACTTCGGTCATCGCCACGGTGGTCTACATCCCACCCCAAGCGGACACAGGTTTGGCTTTGTCCGAACTACATGATGTGCTGAGTTCGTTTCATAACAAGGACCCGGACGCAGCCCTTATTGGAGCAGGAGAGTTTAATAAAGCAAACCTCGGACAAGTCATGCCAAACTTCTACCAGCATGTCTCGTGTCCGACGGGGATCGAATTTTGGACCACGGCTACACACCATACAAGCATGGCTACAAAGCTGTCTCCTACCCGGCTTTTGGGAAGTCTGACCACAACGCCATCTTCCTCATTCCTCAGTATAAACAAAAGGAAGCAGTAGGAGGGAAGAAGTAACCACGAGGGAAATGAAACGCTGGTCTGCCCAATCAGAACCTACGCTAAAATACGACTTCAACGACGCAGACTACTGCCTGACAACTGAAGACAGTGACGTCATCAGCGAGAGACCGGTGATCAGCATCGCGTAGCACGACGTCCGAGCGGTACTGAGGAGAGTGAACACAAGGAAAGCGACGGGTCCAGACGGCATCACCGGACATCTGCTGCGCTGCTGTGCTGACCAGCTAGCAGGTGTATTCACTTCCATCTTCAACAAGTCCCTGGCGAAGTCTGTGGTCCCCACATGCTTCAGAAGATCCACCATCATTGTTATGCCCAAGAACAACAAGCCCTCATCCCTGAACGATTACTGGCCAGTTGCACTGACCTCGGTAGTAATGAAGGTGTTCGAGAGGCTGCTGAAGAACATCATCTCCTCCTCCATCCCACACAGCACAGATCCACTCCAGTTCGCATACCGACCCAACAGATCCACAGAGAATGCCATCGCCCATGTCCTGCACACCACCCTTAGCCACGTGGACAAGAAACAGGGTGACTATGTGAGACTGCTGTTTGTTGATTACAGTTCAGCATTTAACACAATAGTGCCCGTTAGACTGTTCACAAAGCTGAGGGATCTGGGAATCAACAGCCGTCTGTGTGCATGGGTGTTGGACTTCCTCACTGGCAGAAAACGTGGTGAGGGTGGGTAGATGAGTCTCTAAGAGTATCACCATCAACACGGGAGCGCCACAGGGGTGTGTCCTCTCCCCGCTGCTCTACTCCCTCTATACTTCAGACTGTGTGGCCACCCATGGCTCCAACACCATTGTGAAGTTTGCTGACAACACAGTGGTGTTGGGTGCCATCTCCAACAATGATGAGGCAGCCTACATTGATGAAGTAAGAGAATCTGGCATCATGGTGGCAGGATAACCTCCTCCAGCTGAACGTCGACAAGACCAAGGAGCTAGTGGTGAACTTCAGAAGAAGACCGCACAGAGACTACAAGCCCATTATCATCAATGAAGCTCCAGTGGAGAGGGTGTAGTCCTTCAAGTATCTCTGTGTCCACATCTCCTCAGACCTGACATGGTCTGCCCACACTCAGGTCCAGACTAAAAATGCTAGGCAGCGCCTGTACCACCTCCGACAACTGAGGAAGTTCAGGGTCTCACCAGTGATCCTCACGACTTTCTATGCAGGCGCTGTGGAGAGCATCCTCACACAGAACATCACATCCTGATTTGGGAACAGCTGTGTTAAGGACCAAAAAGTTCTTCAGAGAGTGATCCGTACAGCAGAACGCTGCTGCAGGATTGCTCTTCCCCCCCTTCAGGACACCTACACCAGGAGATGCTGGACTAGAGCAGCTCAGATACTGAAGAACCCATCCCATCCTGGCAACAAACTGTTCTAACTTCTGCAATCCGGCAGAAGTTTCTGCACCATCCGGGCAAGGACAGAGAGACTCAAGAGGAGCTTCTATCCCGAAGCCATCCGGGCCCTAAACCATAACATGTAAAGGTAAATCTGTTTCTCCATCACCTGTTCAGCTCTGATGACTCAGTAAGGACATCTCCTGGATTCATCTTCATGTTTCCCTCTCACCACATATCCAAACCATCATGACCAGCAGCTTTTATGACTGTGGCTCCAGCAAACATCGGCTGATACTAGAAAGTAATATTAACCCGTTTGTGCCCAGATTTTTTTCAGAGTTGTAAGGCATATCATTTTATCAGTTGAGTCCCTCTGAATCATGTTATGTATTTATTTTTTCCATTTTGTACTTTTTTTTTGAAGAAAATAGCATTTTTATGACTGGCAACAATTGTTGCCAGTAGTCACACAACTTGTCACTAGGTCAAATGTCACCTAATAATAATAATAGAGAAGTAATAATAATAATATAATAAGAACAAAATAATAATATAGTCATAATAAATAATAACAAAAAGGTGGAGCCTCAGGTTCCCCTGTATAAAATTCAAAACATCAAACAATTTGAACTGATTTCTTTATTCTCAATTTTTTATACTCAAAAACTCAACAAACATTTTTTTTCTTAGAACCTCTAAAACATATATACATATATATAATATTTCTTCCCATACATTCCATCATCTTTTATGCATGTTCTACTCAGTGTGGTACTTCTTGAAGCACTCCACATGTAGTGGCACATCACACTTTCCACACGCAAATGATGTGCGTCCGCCGCAGTTCTTGCATCGCTTGTACCTGCTACCAGTGTTGCAGGGCCAGTGGTTCAAATTATCAAACCTGGTGGCATCAGTTATCGCCACCGCCAAGATCTTCTGCCCTGCCTACTTGGCTTTGTTCCATGGCGCAGGAGGAGGGTCTGGGCTACCAGCCTCTGGAAGGAGAGGAGATCCTTCTCCCGCTTTTCCAGGACCTAAATGAATGACAAAACAAGCATGATAGATGCATGAATGTGCATCGTTTCATCCTTTCTACAACGTCATGCCCCATATGTAGAATGTTCTGTAAAGCAATATCACACTTGAGTTTGTGATGTTGGTCTGGATATCATCACTGTTGCTCTTGTCGACCGAAGAGCACTAGCGATGACCTCGAGTCAAACATCACCAACTCGATTGTGATATCACTAAATAACATACAGCCTTGTGTACCTGTAATAGCACCAGCTGTTCACCATGGCACTGTTCAGGGCCCAGCTGAAGCATAGCCACCACCACTTCTTGGACCGGATGTTGACTCTGTAGCGGCTGACAAACTGGTCATGCAGGTCCACTCCTCCCATGTGTGTGTTGTAGTCCTGGATACACTTGGGCTGTCTGACCTTGTCCATAGTCCGCTTCTGTTTATTCCATCTCTTCGCCTCAGTTTCGTGAACTCCCTCTCCATGTTCGACACCACGGTGACCACGCTGTTGTCATTCCACCTTACAATCAGCTTCTCTGCCTCAACCAGATACTCAGCATCTCCTCTGGGTGTCTTCTTGAAGGTCTGGGGTGCTGTGAAGGGAACGTTATGGAGCTGAGTTTGTCACATCGTGCCACAGCTGCCATAGCCTCTCAGGGTCATCTCATCCACCAGGGACAGGGTTGTGAAGAGGTTGTCGTGGTAAAACTTGACTCCAGGTGGCACTTCAGCTTTCTCTGCCAGGCCAAGAACCACACTTGGACCCTGACCAAGTCCAGTTTCCACCAGATGTGTGTGCTTCCTACATATGGCTCCATCTGATGGACAAACCCGGAGGAGGATGCTAAGCTCCATATTTTATACCCAAAACGAATAGGCTTCCCTCTAATAAACTGTTTGCACCCATGCCTTCCAAAATACTCAATCATCATCTCATCTACTGCCACATGTTCTGCTATCGGGATTGCGTTGTTGATGTCATTTAGATGCTTAAAAATGAATTTATTTAGCTAGGAATTATTCTAAAAGGACTAAAATGAGCCATTGTACATCATTCTACAAATTTTAAAATAAGTAAATTAGGAGCAATCCTGCAGACAGTGTTTTCCTTTAGTTAGCGACATGCTATGTGCCCACTGGCAACTTTTGTTGCCACTCACAGAAATAAGCCCATGAACAAAAAATATTTATCCTAGGTACAATTTTTTTTTGGGAGGGTTACTCTAGAGACTTGAATGATTAAATAATTATAAATATGTTTGGGGGAAAGTCATAAGAAATTTATGAAAATTACCTCTTTCCAGGATGATTTGCATCCGCCATGTCTTCAGCCAGAAAGAGCGGGAAGCAGATGATGTCATGCGATAGGAAGCACTTGGAAACGATTTTTTAAAAATCAAAACCTTTGTCTAAGTTGTCTACTAGCATATAAGTGGAAAAAGTTGCATTAGTACCTTTGAGATTTTTTATTGTGAGTCGAAAATGACAGTGATAAACTTTGGCAACAATTGTTGCCAGTGGGGCAAAACGGGTTAAATCAGCAAGCATTAGCAGCATTAAATCGACAAGGTAATCAGCAACACAGGGGCACCACAAGGGACTGTCCTCTCCCCCTTCCTCTTCACCCTCTACACCACAGACTTCAGCCACTGCACAGAGACCTGCCATCTTCAGAAGTTTTCTGATGACTCCGCGGTGGTTGGATGTATCAGCAGGGATGATGAGACAGAGTACCGGGCTGTGGTCGACTCCTTTGTCACGTGGTGTGAGCAGAATCATCTGCAGCTCAACGTGGCAAAGACCAAGGAATTGATAGTGGACTTCAGGAAGACCAGGAAACACTTGACCCCTGTTTCAATCCAGGGGGTCAGTGTTGCATTGTGGAGGACTATAAATACCTTGGAGTACACATTGACAATAAACTGGACTGGGCTAAAAACACCACAGCACTTTACAGAAAGGGCCAGAGTCGTCTCTATTTTTTGAGGCGACTGAGGTCCTTCAACATCTGCCAGAAAATGCTCAGGATTTTCTATGAGTCTGTTGTGGCCAGTGCGATCCTCTATGCTGTTGCATGCTGGGGGAGCAGGCTGAGGGTCGCAGATGCCAACAGACTTGATAAACTGATTCGTAAGGCCAGTAATGTTGTGGGGATGGAGCTTAACTCCCTCAAGGTGGTGTCGGAGAGGTGGATGCTGTCCAAGATAAAGACAATGTTGGATAACACCTCCCACCCACTCCATGACATGCTGGTCAGTCACAGGAGCACGTTCAGTGAAAGACTCAGATTACCAAAAAGCACCACTGAACGACACAGGAAATCATTCCTGCCTGTGGCCATCTCCCTGTAGAACTCATCCACTTAACTCACTGTTTACTGCAACAGCTACACCCTTCTTGCACATGTTCTTTTCAGCTATTTATTAATAAGTGACTTTTATGTATATATATGCTTGTATATATTGTGCTATTCTTAGTTAGTGTATTGTCTGTCTCTGTTAATGTTTGTTTATAATGGAGCACTGTAACGAAAGATAATTTAATTTCAAATGTCCAACCCATAATTGCAGCCTGATGAAGAACAGGTGTGTGAGCCAAGGGAGGGAGCCTGCAATGAGCTCCGCCCTGACGGGGAGGTGAAAGGATAAAGTAAACAGAAACACATGTTGCCTTGTGGAGCCGGCCGGGCAGATACGGGGACCATGATACTTCAAGTATAAAAATTTCCCCCAAAGTAGCAAAAAAAATAGAATAAAATAAAATTGTGCACAAGTAAAGAATTAGTCTTTTTCTAAGTCCAAATGGTACCGTATTGCAACAGAGTCTGTCAAATGAGAAGTGTGTGTGTTTGTCCTACCGCACTACTTGTACAGTAAAGGATTACAGTCCATCAATGTGCAAATGAGTGTGCATGTATATGTATATCGTCTCCTAGGATCTTGCGTTTGGCTCACTATCCAGTGAACACTGGAACACTCTGGGATCTGGAATTGCTGAACTGGTCCTTGGATTCGTCCCATATAAAAACTTGACCTATAAACAATGGTCAAATATATGTAACGACCAATTTAAGAATAACTCTCACAAATTAAATAGTATCACACTGCAGTAACTACTATTCAGATAAGCAATTCAATCAATTCAATCCTCATCAGTTCAGTATTACAACATTAAAATGTTAAGGTTCAAAATTCACAGTATCAAGGCTCAATACGTGTTTGTAACCTGCAGTAAGATTAGAGATTTTCCACAAGGTTCCAAATATTCACCATATAATTCACTTTTATGATAATCATTCATTACATCCATCAGAAATAAACTCACTATATAAAATCACAAATAAATAAATGAGTTACTTCTTTTAAGAAATGGAGCAATACACAGATTATCAGAAAATGATAATTTTCAGTTTCTGATAATTTAAAAAATCAACTTCATTAACATGTAAACACAAGGACTCAGTCTATGCATAGGAGTATTAAAATAGATGTGCTTAATCTCTCTTGTACCATAGGCCTACTGGTACAAGTGGAAATATACTAAAACTTATCTCCAAGTATTCAGTACTGAGTATAGTAAAATAACCGATTGACATGTCTAAGGATCTTAGAAAGAAAAGCGTCTGGACTTTAAGTTGGTTGAAGACGTTTCACCTCTCATCTGAGAAGCTTCTTCAGTTCTAGGGTCAAATTGTGGAGAGTCCCAGATTTAAGCCCTGTGGGAGTAACCCCCTGAGAGGGACAAAAGGACCCCCTAATGATTCTCTACCTAATTACATGAACCAAGGTGTGAAAACGGGTGTAGGTCACAATCAGCCAAGGTTTTGGGTGAGCTCATTGGGAAACCTAGCCCCACCCTATCATGTGATTTCCTGAGGTCAGATGGCCCAGGATGTGAGTGGGTGTTAAGGCGTCTCGGAAGGGATCTCAAACTGGATTATAGATGGCAGACAGTTGGTGTCGTAAACCACCACCTCTGTTCAAAGATGGTTGCTCACAGTGGTTATAAATGGCTTCTTTTGCTCCTCTTTCAAATCATCTGTCTTCAAAGTCCAAAATGTGAACATTCCCATCCTCGAAAGAGTGACCTCTGTCCTTTAGATGCAGATGGACCGCTGAGTCTTGTCCCATGGAGGTGCCTCTTCTATGTTGTGCCATGCGTTTGTGAAGTGGCTGTTTGGTCTCTCCAATGTAAAGATCTGGGCATTCCTCGCTACAAAGTACAGCATAGACCACATTGTTAAGTTTGTGTTTAGGAGTTTTGTCTTTGGGATGAAACAATTTCTGTCTGACTCCGTGGTGGGTATGCATGTGAAGAGAGAGACTACATCAAAGGATGTCTGTGAAGGTCCTCAGTCATACAGGTCATCATAGTCTAAGGAGCTTGGAAAGAAAAGCATCTGGACTTCTTTAAGTTGCTTGAAGACGTTTCACCTCTCATCCGCGAAGCTTCTACAGTTCTAAGGGTCAAATGGTGAAGAGTCCCAGATTTAAACCTAGTGGGAGTAACCCCCCAAAGAGGGACAAAGGACCCCCTGATGATCCTCTACCTAATCACATGAGCCAAGGTGTGAAAACGGGTGTGGGTCACAATCAGCCAGGGTTTCGGATGAGCTCATTGTGAAACCTAGCCCCACCCTATCATGTACATCAAAGGACACCATGGTTTCATCTGGATCCAGGGTAAGTTTCTGGACCTTGTCGGTGAAGTCGGTGGAGTTCTTGATGTGATAAGGGGTGTTCCCCACAAGAGGTGCTAGGATGGTAGCAAGGTGTTTTGAAATGTTGTAAGTGGCTGAGTTTATGCTGCTAAGGGTCTGAGTGGGACACCTTCTTTGTGGATCTTAGGAAGTCTGTATATGCAGGGTATGGCATCCCCTGGGTATAGGCAATGATATGTAGGGAGATCAATGATTTTGTCCTTTTCAAGGTCTTGAAGGCAATCTATAACTTTCTTTTTGTAGCCACTTGTGGGGTCTCACTTTAAGGCTTCGTAGTGTTAAATATCAACACTTCACCGAGTTCTTTTAATTCCTCAGAGGCATCCGATGAAAGACAACACACTGCTCAGTAGACCATTTCACACTTTATTCTCTTACACAATACTTCTAGAAGGGAGATGCGTCCTGCATAACACGTTGGCGCGAATCTCAAAATTGTGATGGACTACTAACAGTTTTATAAAAAGCTGTCCCATTCTAGTCTAAACAACAGTGTTTCAGTATCTTTCCACTAGAAGATGGTCCCCTGTTATCTATTTTTCTCCCAGGCAAGCGTGAGCAACAGTTTACAATGGAAGGACACGTATTCTAATGCCTTTATTATTCAGGGCCGTGTCCACTCAATACTAAACTATATAATTATATATTTAAGATTAATATAAGGCACTGCAAGCACTTCAAATAGCTTCATTGTAACACCCCCCCCTTTTTGATCTGCCCTATGGCAGATCAAAACTACTGCAAACCATCAAACATAATGTAAGCGGATTGACCCCCCCCGGTTCCCAAGAATGGCATCATGTTGTCTGCCCCAGTATCAGGCCTTCCAATGCTCTGGTCACGGATCCATCAGGGGCTGTGTTATTAGGAATAAAAGTACAGCACATATCGCCAAACATCGCGCACACGCCCCCTTTTTCCACCAACAACATGTCTAATGCGATTCAATTCTGCACAGCCATAAGAGAAGTGGGTCCTAATTGCTCCACAAATCCTACAGCATCACGGGTTACATTTGACAATCTAAGTATATTATAATGGACGCAGTTAATACGGTCCGCATTCTTATTTGGAGTAATTGGGATAAGCCCTGCAATCAAAGGCAAATTCTCAAACCTACAGGCATGCTCTGTGGAGGTTTTAAAAACTAATTTGAAGACACATTTGTTCACCCTATCCTACATGTGTTAATTTTATGCCTTCTAGTTTTTGAATTCTTACTGTTTTTAACTTGTGTTTTTTACTTGTATTGCTATGTATCACCTTTATTTAATTATCTTTTTAGTTTCAAATCATTGTAAAGCACTTTGTTTTAAAGCGCTTTATAAATAAAGATTATTATTATTATTATTATTATCATTATTATTATCATTATTATTATCATTATTATTATTAACCCAGCCGCAATTGGGTCAGCAAACTTAAAGTCGTCTGGCACTCCTCTGGGCACACCAATACAGTCTATATACATTGGTGAACCCACAGAAAGGTCAAACAAGCTTGCTCAAACGCTTCCTCAAAACATGACGTCTACGTCTCGCCTTTAGTTGGCCTGTGCTGGGATTACCCAGACGCATCCCCTTTTCAGCCACCAAAATTAATGGAGCCCCCAACTGCACTAGCACACACAGGCCAGATGTTCCCCTTGGGATTCTCACAAACAAGCAATATCCTCCACAATAATAATACAAACCAGATCATGCCCATGAACCAAGATATGTGTCCTTATCCCTTGAGGCGTTCCCCCTGGCTGGATAAACTTCTACACACCACTCAGCTGGAATTTCACCGGCATCATGCTTATGCAGGGCTCTAGACTAACATTTTGACATGGGCGCACCGGTACGCCTAACTTTAAAAATTTAGGCGTACCGGCACAAAAGTTGGGCGCACTCAAATTTTTCAACTGCATCGCTTAACACCGCAGTTTTACATGTGCACTTTCTTTGGGGGGGAAGTCCATACAGACAATATTCATTTCTAAATTATTAACTAACAAACTTGTGCTTAAATTGCTTTGTCAATATTGTAGAAAATGTTAAACTTAATCATCATCTTGGCTCCTCTGACGACCTGTTTGCTGCTGCCTGCTGCTGAAAGGCAGTGGGAGAGGGACACTTGGGCAGTGCATTTATTGCAGCATATAATGTGTTTTCTGGATACACTGCTGTTTTTTCAGCATTCAAAGATTGATGGCAACGTGTCAGAGCTGGCTATGAATTTCAGACGGATCAGGCCTTAACTTAACACAAAAGTTATCAATAGTTCTTTTCATCTTTTCTTAATGCCCACAGCTACATCCACTTCTGTCAGGCCTAGGCTGCTCACTAGGGCTGGGTATCATCACTGATTTCTATAATCCATTCGATTCCAGTTCTCAAAGTCCTGATCCGATTCAATTTAGCCTCAGACAGTCAGAAATATTATAATTCTGATCATTTATCAGTACTGATACATGTGAGACTTCATCAGAACTGTGAACATCACAGCAGATGCCTTTGTGTCAAAGTAACTGAGAATAAAACACAGAAAAACATGAAGGAGATTTTCCTGGTCTGGCGTTTTATAGCAGATAACCTTAAAAATATTCTGCAATTTTGCATAATTTTAAGAAGTTTAAATTTCTTCAGTACTGAAGAGCAGAAATTAGGCTTTCTTGTCCGAGATCATTTAAGTGAAAAAAAGAAAAAGAAAAGAAAAAGACAGCGGCCGACAGCGCTGTAAACAACGGTAGACTGGTGGGTAATAAGCGAATAAATAATGCAGAAAACAGAGATTTGAGACGGGAAACTGTTCTTGAAGTACAGAGAGAGAGAGAGAGAGAGAGAGAGCTGTGCATGAAGTGTGATTTTTATCGTGGTGGAAGCAAAACAGCAAAAGTAAGAGGGAATTCCTGACGACATTGATCAAATGTGAAGCGTAGTTTGCTGCTTCTTTTGCTACTGGCTCGGCGAATTTTGGTTGGAGAGACAAAACCTGCAGCTCAGAATCTAGCGCAAAAAAGACGGAAACACAGCGCGGACCCGACACATCAGAATCGCTAAGCTCCGACAGCGTGTCCGTGTTCGGGCCGTGAGGTGAGAAAGCCGAGAAAGACAAAGCTGATTCTGATGCGTCGGGTCCGCTCTGTGTTTACGTCTTTGTGTGGAATCCGTTAATGAATTGATATTGCTTTATTCAAGCTACTCATCTCTCTCTTCCACCTGCACTTTCAACTGGACCACGGCCAATCAGAGAGGTCCCGCCCCTGACTATCTCCGATTGGTTTAGTCCACGATAGGGGCATAATGTGTGTCTGTTGTTGACCACATGGAGAGTTACAGAGATTTTTTTTTTTTTTTGTTACCCGAAAATATTTGGTCGCACCGGTGAGACCAAATATTTTTTTTTAGTCGCACCACTGAAAAATTTGGTCGCATTTGCGACCAAATTGGTCGCACTCTAGAGCCCTGATATGTGAAGCTTGTCTCAAAACTGTGGGGTGAGTTACGCGGCGAAATATTAGGCGGAAAAAGGAGAATAACTAGAAAAAGTTTGCATTTCCTGCAAAAATGCTGTGTGGATGCCTTAACGCTGAAGCTGTCTGCTGAAAAGCTGAAAAAGTTGAAAAGTGGCAAAAAGTTGTATGGCAGTGAAAAAAAAAAATATCACCCTGAGCAGGATTCGAACCTGGCTCTCCTGGGCTCAAGGAAGCTACTCATCTCACTGACCCAAACTCATTCTCACAAAGAAGAGGTGGACAGGCTGACAATTCTGCTGAAATTAGCAGAAGCTGCTGAGAATTGTGCTGATAAGAGGTGAAAAGGCTGAAAATTTTGCAGAAAAGAGGTGAATCAGCAGAATTTCTGCAGAAAAGAGGCAGAACAACTTGGTTCTGCTCAAATTCACCAATCAGAGGTACTGCCTCTGTCTGCTTCATCAGGCTGTGTACTTGTATGTATTTCTGCCATGGAGCGTTAACAAGAATCTGAGGTCCATATTAGAAAAGCTGCTAAAATCATAAAACTTTGCAGAATTGTAATAAATTAGCAATATAAATTACAAGTCTGTGATAGTGTATCAATTTGTAGTGAAAAAAAAACATGTGGAACAATGTGGGATTGAACCCACGACCTTTGAGCTGCAGACCCGTGTCATTACTGATTGCGCCACCTGGAAAGGGGGCGGGCGTCTGAAAAACAGATTGATGACCAGTCAGAAATAGATCGCGGTGAGAGGCGAAAAACGCCGTTTTTTGGAGTTACAAAACGTCATGTAACTCAGAAACTAGCATAATTCTTGTACTGGGTGAATCAGCGGACTTTGGTGTATTTTGACTGCGATTTTCATTGCTCTTTGTACCTCCATCGCAGAGATATGACGAGAGAAGAAACGGTTTCATTTTCGGAGTTTGAAAACTGAGAGGAGGACAGATTTCCACCCCTCAAACTAACGTAATTCATTGCTCAACGGTAAGATAATTGTAAAAACTGCTTCCACTGTGAGTGTCAGCAGTGTCTCAAGATATATTGGCACAAGCCTCATGTCCTAACTTTGCTTTGTTAAAGAGATATGACGATTTGAAAATGCCTCTCATTAGAGAGTCCCAGCTGTGATTTTGAACAGACTCTCCATTAACTTTCTATGGAGAGTTTTAAGACTTTGTGTTGCTCTGAGGCGATTTGATAAAAATCTGTAACTTCCACAACAGTGATGGTGACATTTTCTGAAAGCCAGCAAAAATACCTACGTTTTGATGTATAATTTGTGGGGGTTGAGTGGAAATTGAGTGAGTAGCAAGAAGTTGTTCAGACATGAAGAGAAAATTCAGAACAGACCAGCGCTCACTCTGAGTTAATTGCATAGCAACCATAGCAACGCATGTATTTTCTGAAAAATCACAATTTTGCAACTGAAAACTTAAAGAGAGATAAGATTAAAACGGTAGAAGGTCTGAAAAAGCTGAATCAGACAGGAATAGCCCAATACTTTGAGAACATTTTAAAGTTTGAATGGAGTTTCTAGGTGAAAGTATGAGGAAGTAGTTAAGTTTCAAAAACAAGCAAGTTTTAGCAGAATTGCGGAAGTTTTCCATTCATTTCAATGGGACAAATTAAAGGAAAAAAGTGTAATATTTTAAAAAGTATAATAGTAATAAACACCAAAAGTCATAGCCTAAATTAGCAGAAAGAGCAGAACAGTTTAGAGTTTGAACCGTGAAAATCGGCTGAAAACTGAGGGAGTAGTTAAGCGGCAAAAAACGTACGGAAGCAACCAGAACTAGAAAAATTTGCATTTCCTGCGAAAATGCTGTGTGGATGCCGGAACGCTTAAGCTGTCTGCTGAAAATGACTGAAAAAGATGAAAAGCTGCAAAAATTGTATGGCAGTAAAGAAACTGAAAAATTATGCTGAAACGAAACAAGTGAAAAAAAACAGAAACTTTTGCTGAAAAGAGGTGAAAAGGCAAAGATTCTGCTTCAAAGGGGTACAGAAGTTCAAATTTGTACTGAAAAGAGGAGAGGTGAAAAGATTTCCTCTGAAATGAGCAGAAGATACTGAGATTTGTATTGATAAGACGTGAAAGGCTGAAAATTCTGCTTAAAATAGGTGAATCAGCAGAATTTCTACTGAAAAGAGGTAAAGAAGTAGAACGTTGCACTGAAAACAGGTGAATCAGCAGAATGTCTGCTAAAAAAGAGATTTCTGTTGAAAACACCTGAAAAAGCTGGGATTTGTGCTGAAAAGGGGTGAAAAAACTGACAATTCTGCCGAAACGGGGTGAAGAAGACGTGTTGGGCTGTTGAGAAGAGTTAAATAAGTTGAACTGATATGTTTGGGTACAAATACTATGATTTGGCAATAATACTGCGTTTTAGCACAACTCCTGAGATTTGATTGAAATAGTATGATTTAGAGGAAATATTATGACTTTGTACAAATACAATATTTTGGCAGAAATACTATGATTTGGCAGAAATACTATTATTTAGTAGAAATACTATGATTTACCAGAAGTACAATGTTTCTGCAAAAATACTATAATTTTGAAGAAATACTATGCCTTAGTAGTAATACTATAACATCACAGATATATGATGATTTTGGAGACATTCTGGTTTTACACAAATACTATAATGTGGCAGTATACTATGTTTTAGCACAAATACTATGATTTGCTATAAATACTATGATTTGGCACATATACTATATTCAGCACATATACTATAACAAAACAGAAAGTCTACGACTTAGTAGTAATAGTATAACATAATAGATATACTATGATTTTGCAGACAGTCTATGTTTTTGCACAACTAGCACAATATGGCAGAAATACTACGATTTGGCACAAGTACTATGATTCAGTACAAATAATATGACTCGGCAGAAATACTATGTTTCAGTACAAATACTATGATTTGGCAATAATACTGCGTTTTAGCACAACTACTGAGATTTTATTGAAATACTATGATTTAGAAGACATACTATGACTTCATACAAATACTATGTTTTGGTTCGAATACTATGATTTGGCACAAGTATTATGATTTAGTACAAATACTACGAATTGGCTGAAATACTGTGACTTAGTAGTAATACTATAACATAACAGATATACTGTGATTTTGCAGACATTCTATGTTTTTGCACAAATACTACGATTTTGCTCAAATACTATGAAATTGCAGTAATACTATGATTTTGAAGGAATACTATGATTTGGTAGAAATACTATGCCTTAGTAGTAATACTATAACATAACAGATAAGTATGTTTTTGCACACATACTACAATTGGGCAGAAATACTACGTTTTAGCATTTTTGAGAAGCTTTCCTCCCCAAATAGGGTTGAGATGGGCTGTATTCCTCCCCAATTAGGGTTGAGATGAAAAAAGTGCAGAGAAAAAAATGCACAGTGTAGAGAAAGACAAACAAGGGATAGAAAGTTCAAAAGGAAAAAAACCTAAAGTCAGAGAAGCCTATAAATAATATTCCTCCCCAATTAGGGTCGAGATGAAAAAAGTGCAGAGAAAAAAATGCACAGTGTGGAGAAAGACAAACAAGGGATAGAAAGTCCAGAGAAAAAAACCTACAGTCAGAGAAGCCTATAAATAGAGGACAACACGGTCCCTGAAGTCATTGAGCCCAGCCTGATGAAGGCACATATACGCCGAAACGTCGCGACGGGCTCAGTTAGAACATTAAATGGCCACTACCACCCAATGATGGGTAATTTTTTGACTTGGGGGCATCAGTGCCCACCAACATTATACCCCTTCGGGGCATGCTATGGGGGACCTGACCACCCGGGATGGGAGCAGGTACTGACAGTGCATTTGGAGCCCGGCCCCCTTCGGGGACCGGTCTCCCACTTTGTATTCCCCTAACCCCTTCTAAGCCGTAACCCTAAGGGAACCCTAAAACCTAAATAAAGACAACAAGACAAGAAAGTTCACAGAGAAAAACAAAGAAAAAAGACAAAAAAGACAAGAAAGATCAAACAAACAGAACATAGGACGGGATGTCTACAAGGAAGTGGGTGCCATATAAAGAAATATAAGAAAGAATAAACAGAACAAACAGAAGAATAAAGAACAAACAGAACATAGGACGGGATGTCTACAAAGAAGGGGGTGCCATTTAAAGAAATATAAGAAAGATAAAGAACAACAGAAAAGAACAACAGAAAAACAAAGACAAAGAATAGAGCACAACAGAAAGAATAAAGAAAAACAGAAAGAATAAAGAACAACAGAAAAAGATAGAAACAGGGAGAGTTAAAGCAGAAAAAACTGAGAACAAGAAAAAACTAAGAAACAGAAAAAGTTAAGAAAAACAAATGAAAAAGAAAAGTATAAAAGGCCCAGAGTGGCAAAACAGAACACAAGAGCGGGTGGGCCAGCCTGAAGAAGGCTAAATTAAGCCGAAACGTCGCGATGGCCCACCACAGTGCACTACACCCGCTTAGGGTAATTTTTTGAACTGGGGGCACCGACACCAGTCCCATCGATGGCCCGTGCATTCAGGTTCCGGCACAGCTGGGCCTGCTCTCTATCCATGTTAAGGGATTTCTTAGGATTTTAGGATTTTTATTATGTTATGCTTAAAAGTACATTTCATTATCTAAATGTGTTTGCTCTTTCAGTATTCAGCTTAAATGGGGAAGTTACACTCTGTGCAGACTCAACAGGAAGCCTGCAGCACAGTTCTATTTTATCTCTTCCTGTACGTCTCTGAGAATGCTATGAATAAAAGGCTGACAACTATTGCACTGGGGGAGAGTCTCTCTGAGAGTCCCCGTGTACACGTTAACCTGTCTGAGCGTTTTATTCTGACCTGAGTTGCATAACAGGAAAACTCCTGACATTTCTTGGTCCTTCGAGCCGGATGGGACACAGCGACCTTTGTGTGACCCCACAGGAAAGCCTCATCGAGCCCCGACATCGTGAGAAGCCCGCGCTGAAGTCTGTCGACAGCTCCTGTCTAGGTACAGGATAGAGTCCAGAGACGTGAATTCGGGTTCTGGCCGGCGTTCTTATAAGTGGTCCACGGCGGTGGGGGTCGATGAGGTAGACCTGAGAGACCGGCAGCAACCAGGTGAATATTAACACTCAGACACCTCGCGTAAAACGTTTTAAAATAAAATAGAGCTCGTCTGGGACTGGTAGCTCCCCCATAGTGGGTAAAGTAGGCTCGCCCAGAGGGGCTGGTAGCGTTTTAAAATAAAGATAGAGCTCGTCAGGGACTGGTAGCTCCCCCGTAGTGGGTAAAGGTAGCGCAGGAGTGACACACGGGTGTCCGTGTTTTGTTTTTGTATTGTTTTATTTTTGTTGGTGGAATAAGTTGATTTTACAGCACAATAAGGAGGCTGAACTATTCCACTGTTTTGTTTGCTGTTGGCCACCCAAGTACTGGTGAAAAGAGAGAAACAGGTCGTGTTTTATCACATAAAGATGACACCGCTTTCAAGAATAGCTTGAAAGTAGAAGGCCGTGTCAACTACCTACCTCTCTCGATTCTCGTGCCAGAGAAGGTGCCGCAGTTGTGTAGTTGTAAAGTGTTAAAATTAAAAGGATTAAAATGGGTAATGAAGCTTCAAAACTCACTGCTGACGAGCAGTGGTTAGAAAAGAAATGTCCAGGAGCTGGACAAATTAGTGCATATAGATGGAGAAATCCAAAGAAAACCTAAATGTCCCACGTGGGAGGGAAAATGCATTGACTAAATTATAAGAAACCCTCCAAGCAGAAATAAATACTGAAAAGGAAGCTAAAAAGAAAACAAAGAGTACACAAGAGTTGTATTTTAAAGCATAGAAAGTGGAATGAAGTGGAATAAACAAAAGGTTAAATTAAGGTTAACTTAAAGTAGAGCTTATCTAGTGATAAGCATGATAATAGAAGATAATAGGAAGGTTAACAACCTGTAAACTGGTATTAACAATGAAACATAGTTGGCATGATGACCGTGCCTAGAATGAATAGAATGCATGAAACCAGATAATTCACAAAAAAGATATATCAAATAAAAAGGAGAGATGCATAAGGTATATTAAGGCTGTGTCATTGTTCAGCCAAGGAAAATGTCTCCAGCTTGGGAAGGTGTGAAGCTGCAGGTTCACACAGACCCGTGATGGATACATAATAAAATATAAACTAATATACTATTGTATATTAGTAGTAAAGTAGTGAAGTAGTGTATATACTATTGCTGTTATAAAAAAGGAAAAACAATACAATGATAACATTAATAATGACATACTATTAATAGGAAGAGGCACCTCAGTCAGTTATGATGTGAGGTGAATGATTGTTAAAAGTAGTCTGATTCAAGCTTAAGGTTTGCTCAAACTCAGTACAATGATATAGGAGATGAAGAGAATAAGGAAATAACTACACTAATCAGGTGCATAGAGACACTTGACCTGCTTGTAAACCTGTCATCTTAGATGAGACTTCGTTAGGATGAAGAGCAAACCTATACTAACAACTAATGAGAAGCTGAATTAAATATGTGGACACTACCAAGCTAATGAGGAGCGGTGACGCGCATGGAGATGCTGGTTTTGCTCACTACAATTGTAGTTAGAGTTTGAATTCATTACTGTGGATGTACAGTGAGTGACCTCTATATATCTTGAAAAGCATGTCTGAAATACTCGTATGAAAGCATATTTTGAGTGATTCTAACTGTGTAAATGCTGTGAGTAGTAGGTTTTGAGTGACTGGGTGTGATCTGTACAAAAATAATAAAACATAAGTAATAATAACACTACAAAGTGTGTTAAAGTGTGTGGAGTGAGTGAACGAGTGGAAGTTTGAGAGAAAAGGCAGTGTGTGTGATGATTCCTGATGTCTGAAAGAGCTCAATTTAAAAGTGTGTGTGAAATAAAGGTGTATCGTTTTTAGCTCAAGATTTAGCAGAATTAAAGAGGGTTTATAGACTATGAATACAAAGAGAAACAAAAGAGTTCGATTAGTCTGCAGACACAGGAAATATGTGTGCCTGTGGTGTGTCAAGACAGCCCACAGAGAGAAACAGAACTCTATGAATAGACTCTATGAATAGAATGAATAGACAACACATACTCAAATTGTTATATGTGAAATTATTTCTGGAAAGGGTCAGAAGAGATAATTTGAACTTAGAACTCAGTGATATGATGCATGAATTAAACCTTATGGCAATAAACACTTGCAATGAAGAAAGCAGCTTACACTCAATTAATATGAACGCAAAGCCTTGATGCCATAGGCAATTTGTTTGTTTTGTAAGTTTGGAAAACAAATTTGGGATCATACTTGTGGATCACAGTGACATATAATGATTAGGCACATGATTTAACAATGACGAGTTTTAGAGCTGTGAGCTATGAGCTATAAGCAATGCAAAGTTTTTCCTAACTTAAAAGTTTGAAATATGTAAAATGTATGAATTCTTTGAGAAATAGGAATTGCCTAAAATGCCTTAAGTCAAAATGTAGTGTTGCATCTACACAGCAGATAGAGTTGTAGAAGCGAAACCGTTGACATCCTCACACACGCAGGCCAAGATATAAATATATACACTGACAGACAGTATGTTTTTTCAGCTGTGCAACACTTTGAGATCTTCTAAAGACACTATTAGAAGTAATTTTATTGCCAAAAACAGTTAACATTTTGTAAATGTGCTGCACACCAGAAAGGCTGCTCAGAGGTCACTAGAGGCAATAACTTGGCAGACCAAAGCAGCAAAAGCAGCAGCACAACAAACTGTAGACACATTAATGTCTGACTCCTCAATGCAAATACCACTTGATGTGCTTATAAACGAACAGAAAGCCGCACCAACTAGAGAACAAAAGAGGTGGTTAACAGGTGGAGCAGAGCCAGAAAATGAAAATGATTTGATGACCTGTAATAGCAAACCAATACTACCAAAGTCCCTACACATATCAGCAGCATTATTGTCAACAGGAGGGGGGATAGGAGTGGTAGATAAACTTTCAGAAATTTGTCGGAACATGCATGATTTGCCAAAAACATAATGCACATAATGCGCATAATGCACACCACCTCATCCTTTTCATACAATCCACATGAGTTTTATTGAGCTAAATGAAAGCCAAGGCTCAGAATACGCTCTAGTGATCACGTGATCTCAAAAGGCCAGAAATCTATCCAGTAAAAAAGCAGACGCCATCTCAGTAGCAAAATGTTTGTGCAACCATTTTATTTCAATATATGGCATCCCCACTCTGATAAGATCAGACAATGGGGCACATATTGTTAATGAAGTAATCAGTAAGGTCTCTGAAGCACTAGGAAATAAAACAGAGACTGAGAAAATGCATGGAAGAAACAGGGAGACCATGGCCTGAGTGTATAGGCCTGGTAAAAATGTGGATGAGACTGACACAAAGTTCTCAGAAACTCACACCTTTTCAAATCATTCACGGTAGACGATTTCCACTACCAATCACAAGTGAGCCTATAGATAAGTCAATAAGAAAAACTACACTAGCCGAATGGATGACTAAATTACTTGAAAATAAAGAGATTGTTCTAAACAACTCTCCAGTATCTTGCAGGTTGAAACCAGGTGATCGGATCCTGATCAAAGTACTCCAAAGGAAAAATCGGAGCTCACCAAGGTGGGAAGGTCCTTATCAAGTGCTACTCACCACACCTACTGCCTGCAAAATAGCAGAAAGACCATCCTGGATCCATCAAAGCCACTGCAAAAAAGTGAGTGACAACCTAAACGTTTAGACGCCGACACCCCTAACTCCTGTATGGTGATCTATTGGTGGAGGGAGGGCTGATCGGGTATACCCCGCCTTCTTCTTCTTGCCAGTAGTCTACTCATCAGAGGTCACAGGTGTGTCTGGTCATCATGAAGACACTTGTCCTCCTAGTGGCTAATGTTGCACTCCTGGTGAGTTTCTTAACACTCACCCGAAAGAAAGAAGATGAACAACGCATGGTATCGATATATACATGACAGCACACCCAGAAAAGACTGCTATGTTTGCTCCTATATGCCCCCAACGACACAGTACGCCACCTTGTATGCGAAGGGAATGGACATAATTCAGGCAAAGTGTGCCGCAAGCTACGCCAGCCGTGGGCATCAATTCCAGGGAATCGTGGTCAACCATGAGGAACCTCTCCTCATGGTTGGATGAAATGGCACATGTGACGACTGGTTCTGGGTTGACCTGAAAGTGATGCACATAAGTAAGGCTAAATCATTCCCAGTCTTTCTTGGAAACAATGGGAATTTGAGCCACAGCCTATGCTACCGCCAAGAGAACGGATCCGTGCTAATGGGAAACACCACCACCAACTGCAAAGCAGTACAGACACACGCTCCTGGAGGGCCCGTGAAGAGCAGCTACATCTCAAATGGCACCTTCTGGGTGCAAGGGATGGCCTGGGATATCCTTCCTGGGAATTGGACAGGTCAGTGCGCTCCCATTTTCATATCTGACCACACTTTCAAGATAACCATGGACGCCACGTCAACATCAACGTCAACAACAAGGAAAAGATGAAGCACCCCAGACCTCAAGCAGCATGATTCCATATGGGGTTCCGATGTCCCAGAGGAAACTTTGGACTGAAAGACAAAAGGTTCTGAATGCTTCATGTAAATTCAACGACGAACGGGGTCAGGAAATTGACGCTCTGCGCATTGCAGTAATGCAACACATTGGACATGATTCTCGCCGAGAAAGGAGAAAGGTGTCCCCTTTAACAACACATGTTGCACATACATTCCAGATAATGTGCACTCACCGAACATGACTGATGCTCTGAAAACACTGAGACCACTTCGGGACACACAACAACGAGACTATGCCACAAACACAGAAGACTGGCTTACGTGGCTCTTGGGAGTCCCTGCTGAGACAGACATGTTTTGTTGGTGTTATAATACTGTTATTGTGTCTTTTCACTTCATGTGTCATACCTTGTTTGAAGAACATGGTATCAAAAATGGTAACTGCTTCAATTCATGCTTACATCACCCTATCACAGAATGATGAAGATGATAATGAGACAGACACTTGGATATAACATACTCACAGAACCCACTATTTTATGATGTCTTGGCTAAAGATGTCTGCAAGTGGCCATAGACTGATGCACTGTTAGTGGTTGCTATGTACATATATAGAAGGAAAGATCAAACAACAGGAGGGAATGTTAAGGGATTTCTTAGGATTTTAGGATTTTTATTATGTTATGCTTAAAAGTACATTTCATTATCTAAATGTGTTTGCTCTTTCAGTATTCAGCTTAAATGGGGAAGTTACACTCTGTGCAGACTCAACAGGAAGCCTGCAGCACAGTTCTATTTTATCTCTTCCTGTACGTCTCTGAGAATGCTATGAATAAAAGGCTGACAACTATTGCACTGGGGGAGAGTCTCTCTTAGAGTCCCCGTGTACACGTTAACCTGTCTGAGCGTTTTATTCTGACCTGAGTTGCATAACAGGAAAACTCCTGACAATCCACAACCTATACCTAACCCTAAGTTCATTTGTTTAAAAAGTTTTTTTCCTAATTAAAATCATAAAGTACAAATGTTTAAAAATATTAATTTCATATAAAAGTATTAAACTAAGAACAGTAAATTCATTATTATACTGAGAAACAATAAATATTGATTTATACACTTAAATATTAAATAAGTACTTACACTAATAAATAAATAAATAATTAAATATCATACAGATATATTTTTCAATTCATGTTTTATAATTTATTGTAGTACAAACAGATGAACACATACAGGGTAAAACCTAATTTTTTGGAGAAACAGGGACGTGCAAAAAAGCATTAGTACATTGGACAATATAAAAGCCATTGCAGACCAGAGGTTATAAAAGGGGTGTAGCCAGGAGTGAGAGCTCATTCTGCTCTTGACAGCCGAACGGTGCACATCTCCAGCAGCCAGCCATTGTTTTGAGCGCTTGGATTTTGATTTATTTTATTTTCTTTTGTGCCTCACAGGCCTGAGGAAGACCTTTTAAAGTCGAAACGTTGCCTGAGGCACGTTTAATTTTTTTCAACCGGAAAACACGTTTTTTTGTTTTTGGGGATTTTAAGCCCCTGTGCTCTCTTTTAGTTGTTTGCAGAATTTTTATTTTTGTTTACACCAAACAACCGAATACACGGGTTTTCTTTTAAGGGATTTTTAAGCCTTCGGGCTCTCTTTGAGTTGTTTGGGACCGAATTTACGGTATTTTATTTTAAGGGATTTTTAAGCATTTGGGCTCTCTTTTAGTTGTTTAAAAACAATTTTGTTTTATTTCATTTATATTTAAAATAAATAATTAAAAACCACTCGTCATGGAGGACGAGTGGCAAGTAGTCCGCTACGGAAGACGACGCCAGCGTCTCTTCCTTGACAACCCAGACAGGGATCGGGGGTTCTCCCATGGGATGGCCCGTGCACCTTCCTTCTACCCTCGTAGGAGGAATCAATTCCCCTACCCTGACCGGACTCAATTCCACATCCCTAACCCCTAACACTTATTGCTGTAATCAAAACTAATCAAAAGGGTGCAATGTGATGGAAATTTCTTTTATTTTATGTAGTGGTCGCATGTTTTAGTAATGTCACTTTTGGGTCATTGCTGAAGTGAAGCAGAACAAAGTTAAAGAGGTTTTATTCGAGACACAGCTAAGCGTTTTGCAATTTGTCATAATTTCAAATAGTTTAAATTTCTTTGGTATTGAACAGTAGAAATGAGCCTTTCTTGTGGGAAGTCATTAAAAAAAAATCAGCGGCCGACAGCGCTATACACAATGGTAGAGTGGTGGGTAATATGTAAGCAAAGAATACAGAAAATGGAGATTTTTAGAGCAGCACGGTGGCACGGTGGTTAGCACTGTTGCCGCACAGCAAGAAGGTCCTGAGTTCAATTCCACCATCAGGCCGGGGTCTTTCTGTGTGGAGTTTGCATGTTCTCCCCGTGTTTGTGTGGGTTCCCTCCGGGTACTCCGGCTTCCTCCCACTGTCCAAAGACATGCAACTTGTGGGGATAGGTTAATTGGATAATCAAAATTGTCACTAGGTGTGAATGTGTGAGTGAATATGAGTGTGAATGGTTGTCTGTCCGTGTGTTGGCCCTGTGACAGACTGGCGACCTGTCCAGGGTGTACCCCGCCTCTTGCCCTATGACAGCTGGGATAGGCCCCCCGCGCCCCTGAAAAGGATAAGCGGAAGCGAATGGATGGATGGATGGATGGAGATTTTTAGATGGGAAACTGTTCTTAAAGTACACTGAGAGAGAGAAAGAGCTGGGCAGGAAGTGTGATTTTACTGGGGTGGAAGCAAAACAGCAAAAGTAAGAGTGAATTCATGACGTTGTTTATGTGAAGCAAAATGTAAAGCTTAGTGTGGATCTTCTTTTGCTGCTGAATCAGTCAATTTTGGTTGGAGAGAGACTAAACCTGCAGCTTCAGAATCTAGTGCAAAAAAGATGTAAATACAAAGCGCGGACCTGCCGGCTTTCAACCCCGACGGCATGTCCGTGTACGTGCCGTTGGGTGAGAAAGCTGACATCTCACTGATTCTGATGCATCGGGTCCGCACTTTGTGTTTGTCTTTTTGCAGAATCTCTTTACCTGCTCTTTTTTACTGTTTTACCTGTTTGGTGGTGGTTGAAATAGTTTTGTGAGTTTTAACCTGAGATTTTGATGTTTTTGGCAAAATACATTTATATTTGAAAATCCATTCAAGATTTTAATAATTCGCTATCACTTTATTAAAGCTAAAATTGATTTTAATTGGAAAATTGATTATTTAAACCAGCCCCTAGTTCAGACCCATCAGGTAACCAGTAAGTAAAAAACAGCTTCTTCCTGTGGCCTGTCAGAATTTTTAATTCAAGTTTGAACAGATTTCTCCTATACAAACACTCTGTTGCTGTTATTGACTATGTTGCTGCTATCCCATGGGCAATGTCCCTTATTTATTTATAACATTACAGTTATATTGTTGGAAGCAACTGAACATGAAAACATCAAGTTTCATATTAGAAATGGTTTTCTATCAGCCTTTTTATTGTTTCAACCTGACTGTTAAAGTCACTTTATAATAATGATGATATAATAATAATGGCACACTTTAGCAAGCACTAGTAAGGACTTAGTATATGCTTAATTTACCCTTTATGAAGAAATATTAAAAATTCCTCGTTAACAGACTACGAACCAGAGAAAGTTGGACCTCAGGAATGAACAAAAAAAATTCTAAACTCAGAAATATCCCAGAGACATTTTCCTTCATTATTAGTTTAATATGATGGTCAGTTTGTTTTATGGTGTTTACTGTCACGACTGGGGCAGCAGTCGTGTGATGAATAAATGAGGACCCAAGATGCAGATGGTGATGGAGATGCGAGTGGAGGTTTATTTACAGTGAAGATAACAGAAGTGAGGGCAGGACTGAACATAAACCTAAACTGGGTGAAACTAACAAACAAACCTGGAACATAAGGTCAGCGGGAGAAACTCAGAGATGGCAGATGAGGACAGCAGAACAGGGAGACGTAGAGAAACATAGGGAATGAACACAGACGACGCGACGAGGAGCACAGGCAGATACGCAGTATAAATACACACACCAGGTAATTAGGAAATGGCAGACAGGAGGGGACACAGCTGGAACTGATGGACCTAACGAGACACAAACCTACAAAGTAAAACAGGAAACTCACAGACTGTTTTACACAACCAACTGGGGACACGAACAGAACACAAAGGAGAGACACAGGTAGGAATGAAAGAAACACACAACTCAAACCCTAAGAACAGATACAAAATCAGAATAAACTAGAAGAATGATAATAATAAACTTAAAGCGCTGGGTCACCGACCCAGGACCATGACATTTACACTTGTTTGAGGAACTGAAATATTCACCATTTAATTTCACCTTATTTCTTTGTTTTAATGAAGATGCTTCAGTATATTTAAGTTAAGCTTCTATGGCTCCAACTGCTCAGCGCATCTTACAAGCTTTGACCGTGGGAGTCACTGTAGTGAGTGCTTGAATTACCACTTGAGCCTTCACCCTCCGCATCTTCTCGAGCCCTTGATACTTCTGAATCATTTAGAACAGTTTAAAATATCAACTGATTGAATCCATGAATCTGAAAACGTGTTTCTGTGTGAAAGAGACAGACATGTACAGACTGAACTATCTGTTCAACAGTCAGAGTGTTTCTCTAACAGGAGGACATTCTTTACACTCAACTCAGCACAGGGACACTGAGGAACCTCGATAGACTGTAAACCCAGGATAAAGAGTTTCAGTGAATGTGGTGTTGAAGGTGTGGAGGTGGATCAGAGTGTCAGAGGAGACTCTGTAGAAGGACAAAGTGCCAGCAGGACTGTCCACATACACTGCTACTTTATTAGAGACAGAGGAGGAGGAGGAGGAGAAGATTGATGTTTCTCGGTTATTGTGCCAGACAGAAAAAGGACCACCTTCAGAGCAGTTTAGACTCCAGGACCGATCATTGCATCCAAACTCACAGTCCTTACTCCCTTCTTTTCTGCTAATGCTTCTGTAACTCAGTGACATATAAAAGTCTCCACTCCACTCGACCTCCCAGTAACAGCGACCAGTCAGACCATTACTACACAGCAGTTGAGGATATCGATCAAATCTGTCTGGATGATCAGGATATGACTGAACCTCCTCCACACATGTCACCTTTCTGTTTTTGTTGGACAGTTTGAGGTTTGTGTGTACTGTGTTTGTGTCGATTGTGAGTTGACAGGAATCTGATGGAGAGAACAAACACAATCCAGCTGCAGTTATGAGCCATCATCTGTTCAATGATTGACACTTTAATGATGACTTCAGACATCAGAGATGTGAATGAGTGATGTGACAGTTAGTCTGAAGATGGTTGAATGTGTGCTGCTTTGTTTTCATGAATCACATTAAAAACACACTTACACTTCTTCAGACCTGGTGTCAACCACTGGACTCCACCAGGCTCCACCCTGAAAGGAGGAGAGGGGTCAGACCAGCACAGTCTCTTTCAACATGCACACATAAGGTGTGTCTAAATTCAGAGGTTGCATCATTTAAAATATCTTGCCTACATAGACCCTGTAGGCTGAAAAAGGAGGCTGAAAAGACCAAACGTCAGCAGCTGTTAAACTCAATGGTCTAGTTTACATTGCACGGCTCCTGTTGCCCAGCTGTAACAGTAGCAACTATTTCATAGAAATAAGTAAAAGCTTTATTTTTTCTCCTTTATTTGACTTTCTTTGGAGAATATTAGACATTTCATTTACATGTAATGCAGGTGGCAGAACACCAGGGCCATGTGCTAAGTCCTTTAAGCAGGGGTGGAAGTAACGGATTACAAATACTCAACGTTACTGTAATTAAGTAGATTTTTTCGGTACTTGTACTTTTATGAGTAATTTTTCGAGTATGTAATTTTACTCATACTTGAGTACAATGTACACCATGTAATCTATTTCGCTACTTATGGAATCAAAAGTTGGTACTGAGTATGCCCACAATTTAAATTAATATTCAAACCTTTCATCTGCATTTTTGCAGCCAATAAGGCCACACAATCACAACCACGCCAATTTAAGACGTAAGCAAAAAATAAACTCCGCTGCAGTAGCAGGCAAAGGTGTCTAGAGGTACTACATGGTGGAGTAGAAACTAATTTATAGACTGAAGATTTGGAGACAAAGAAGAGAAAATAAAGACAGACGACAACACTGTCAACCGTGAAAACGATGTAGAAAAGACGGAGGACAAGTTCCCGTGGCCGTACCTGGAGGAATTTTTTTATTTACAGAGGGAGAAAAGAAGACAGCACCCAGATGCAGTGCAAACTTTGTTTGACCTCTACAGTGATATGAACTTATAAGACTTCAGTGTCTAATCTAAAAAAAAACACATTGAGGTAAGAGGTTTTACAACTATACGTGTATGATATTGCTTTCTTATTTTTCAAGTGTGTTAAGGTTATTAGTTTGGCTAAGATATTGTCACTGCCATTGGTTAGCCTGATATTAAAATAAGACAGAGCTAGCTAATGTGTGTGCATGTGTGCATTCATAATTGAGCTACAATTC
This sequence comes from Oreochromis aureus, assembly GCF_013358895.1. Classification (NCBI taxonomy): domain Eukaryota; kingdom Metazoa; phylum Chordata; class Actinopteri; order Cichliformes; family Cichlidae; genus Oreochromis; species Oreochromis aureus. Next base: position 41,361,086 of record NC_052956.1, on the reverse strand, counting down.
GTAGGAATGTTTTACCTTATTATTTGGACAGCTACCGTCATTACAATAAATTAAATCTTTAGTCATTTAGAACTCACAGGCCTACAATATGCTGGCCTTTATTTAAACAAAAAACAAAAACTGGCACACAGTGCTGAGCTGCATCTCAAATTAATCTCCAGCTCTCAGTTGACATGTACCAGAGCCCGACTCATGGATCAGTTGATCAGTATCATTGGCCTGATATAGGTCTATCATAGTGACATGGCTTTTAATCAGTAGGGTTATATGCTTCCCAATATGATATATATTTTTTTAAAGAACACAGTGTGGATTGTTTTAATTTGTTAGCTCTATGGGTAGCATGTTTGTGTATGTGATCCCTTTTCTTAAATTAGATTTGCTATATACACATATTTTGCTCTCTTAGTATCTTTAGGACCTGACTGATGCTGAAAACTTTAGGTTGATACTGATAAAAAGGAGTTAAAATATAGAGATGCTGTTACACTGGTCGATACTCTTTTTACAGATAGTATACAGATTACAGAACTTAGAATGTATACAGAAATACATTTTTTTGCAATGATTGTTCAAAATTGGTTTACAATTGTGAATAAATACAGCAATATATCTCCAAAGTTTAACCAAATTCACCACTCTTTTATACTATTCCAAACAATCAAAGATTAGCTCAAATTGTTATTCTAGTTTAGGGGTGGGCAACTCCAGGCCTCGAGGGCCAGTGTCCTGCAGGTGTTAGATATCACCCTTGGTCAACATACCTGAATCAAATGATTAGTTCATTACCAGGCCTCTGGAGAACTACAAGACATGTTGAAGAGATAATTTAGCCATTTGAATCAGCTGTTTTGGATCAAGGACACATCTAAAACAGGCAGGATACCGGCCCTCAAGGCCTGGATTTGCCCACCCCTGCTGTAGTTGAATTATTTTTTAAAAAATGTGCTTTCCTTTAGTGTTAATCACAGTGATGTTATGAAGTAATGTACAAACCTTATGTATGATAATATGTATCTCTACATAGATAACTGCTCAATCTCCATCGAAGATTGAGCAGTACAATATCCCTGTGGCATCAACATCTCGTCAGCGAAAGACCACAGCCACACCAAACAATCTCTCAGCAAATACACAAGCCACGTTACCAGACCTGATGTTGAGAGCTGAAAACAAACATGTTCCACAAGCAACTGTTGACAAACTTGTCATCAGTTTCATATGTGAGGGTCAACAGCCATTTGCAGTGGTAGAACAGCCATCTTTCAAAGAATTGGTTACCACATTACAACCTCAAGCCAAAGTCATCCCCAGACCCACTGTCCATGCCAGAATCTGTGAGGTCAAATGAAAAAACTTTGGTTACAGCATTGGATAAAGTCAAATTTGTTGCTACCACTAATGATTGTTGGTCAGCTCATCAGAAAAGTTAGCTTGGAGTCACATGCCATTAGATAGAGGAAGAGTCCCTGGAAAGAAGATCTGCAGCACTAGCATGCAAAAGATTGAGAGGGTCTCATACATTTGACATGCTTGCTCTTGATGATATCCCTTGCCAATACAAGATTAGAGGCAAAGTTATAAGAACCACAACTGATAGTGGATCCAACTTTGCCAAGGCCTTCCACGTGTTTGGGGCACAAAATGATGCAGACAAAGATGAAGCTGAAAATGAAGCACACCCAGATACTCTTGACCTGACTGACCATATTGACTACCATGAGGCAAGTGTGATTCTTGATGAAGACTCTGGTTTGGAGTAACAACTCCCCCCTCATCAGCGATGTGCATGTCACCTGCTAAACCTTGTGGCAACAACAGATGCTGCCCTGGCAGAGAGCATGAATGACACCTACAAGAGGCTCTCCCGTGCAACCTTTGAAAAATGCCAGGCCATTTGGAACAAAACTGGCCGGTCTCATTTGGCTAATGAAGTGGTAGTGGACAAGTGTGAGCTACAGATCATTTGTCCCAGTGCAACACGTTGGAATTCAACCTACATTGCCATTGAAAGGATAATATGCATTGTTGATGAGAAGAGGGAAGATGCCATCAGGAGCATTTGTGAGGAGTTCAAGGTGAAAATGTGAGTAAAATTGGACACCTACCAATGTAGTTGCAAATATTGTGAATTTTCCTTAATTCACGGTTGAAAACATGAGCAGACTCTTAATATTTAATCAGAAGATCCCTATTATAGTCATGGGGGGTTTTGTTGTTGTGTCTTACAGGTTGAGTCCTGCAGAAGTTGCATTCCTAAGGGAGTACTGTACCACCACTGGTGAAAGCCTCAAGCATCCTTCAGTCTGAGTCCACTTCCTTTATGGGATGGCTCCTGCCAGTGGTCTAGGGCTGCTCGATTATGGCAAAAATGATAATCACGATTATTTTCACTGAAATTGAGATCTCGATTATTTGACGATATTTATTTAACAATAACAATGTATTGAATAATGGCTTCAAAGATGTCAAAAAATAATACAAAATAGTGTGCAAATACTGATAACAGTGCAAATGTTTGCAATATAAAAAATAAATGAAAAATGTAAACATCTATGTTTAGTGAACTTCAAAATCCTGCATAATACTGGTTGTTTACTGTGTTAATTGAGCAGTGGTCTTTGGCAAGGAAAACGTTACCGCGTTTGTTATCTCCTTGTGTCTCTGGGAGCTGGTGGGATATTTAGTCGCGTTGTACAGGGTAGCGTGAATGGAGGTCTGTGAGGATGAAGCAGGTGTTGTCAAGAGTTTTTTCTGTTCCTTCATTGTTTGATCGCATGTCACTTTGTGAGCGGTCTTCAAATGATTGAATAAATTTGTATTGTTGCTCTGTGGTGCAGCTACGACACCGTAGCAAAGTTTCCACACTATGTCTACTTGATCCACGTCTCACTCCGCGAACCCATAATGTTTCCACACCACTTAAGTCATTTTACCTCTCTTTTCAACCAACGGCATTCTTTCTTCAGCAGCCATTATCTTCTCCTCACCAAATAACTTCTGCTTAGCTTTCCGAGCTTTCCGAGCTTCCCTCGGGTCCTCTTAATTGTTGTGACGCGTGTTTGAAATGCAGAGAGGTGCGCTCGATTTGCCACACGGAGCAGCGAGAGAGGAGGAGCTAATAATCGGCTCAGTCATTTTTAATGATCGTTGAAAGCCCAGATCGTAATCACGATTAAAATTCGATTAATTGAGCAGCCCTACAGTGATCCAACAACTACTGTCCAAACTTAGCAGGCTGGAGACATCAAGCAAGACATGCATGCCACTCATCAGAGCCCTGCAAAATGGCCTTCAAAAGTGTTTTGGACCGATGATGGAGGATCCACAGTTGGATGCATTTGCAGTCCTCTTACCCAAATTCAAGACTTCCTGGAGTGACAGAGCAGATGTAATAGAGGCTGGTAAGGCCAGATATTTTCAAGGATTCATATGATCCCATTTTTGTATTATTACATTTGAACACATGCTTAAGTGAGTATTTCACCTAATACGTTGTAAGTTATTCATGGTCTGTCCTGAATACTAAATAATCTTTTTTGAGAATTTGCTGATTTTAAGTTTGTGTGTTCAGAAATAATCACTGAAATTTAAATAAGAAAATTGTGTTATCTACTTGCAATTACAGCCTTGACATACATCAAACAACATCTTGAAACCACAGAGCATGAGAGTGAGAATCAGCAAAGAGAGTCGTCTGTTGAAGATGAATTCTTCTCCAGACCAATCTCCAGAAGGCTGCAAAGTGCAGTTGAGCTTGATGGTTATCTTGCTTGTGCCACAGACACCATGGAGCTGCTGCACTCCTTCTCAGCCATCAAGAACCTCTCTCTTAAGCTGAACACACCTCTGCCTGCTTCTGATGCGTGTGAACGACTTTTTAGCTGTGCTGGTCTACTCTTCACAGCCAAACGAAGCCGGATAGCTTCTGTTAATTTAGAAAACCAGCTCTTGCTGAAACTGACCAAAAGGTTCAGAGAGTAAAGTGTGACAGAAATGCTATTATGTCAAAGAGTTTAAGACACTTACCTGCCTGTTGTTCAGTGTATTGGGAAAAGTTTAAACGGTTCTACGCATGTTCAGAAACATTTTTGTCATTGTTTTAACAAACAAAATTCCTCCTTTATATCTACATTTATTTACAAAACAAGTTACCCTTCTAAACCTTGTTCATCTGAGAAATGTGCTTTGAACATAGATATTTATAATGGTGAATCGAGTTGAATGCCTGCTATTGACGACAGAATAAAACATCCATCGGTAAAAAAGTAATTAATACTCTAAGTAGTTTTTGAGAAGAGTACTTTGTACTCATACTTAAGTATTTTTAACACCAGTACTTTTACTTGTAATTGAGTACAATTTAACCAGTGTAACAGTACTTGTACTTGATTACACAATTTGAGTACTCTTTCCGCCTCTGCCTTTAAGCACACAGTAATGTTAATTTGCTAGTAACCTAGTTTGCTAATTTAGCTCATGAGACCTGTGCCACTACATTATTGGAGTTTGTTAATGTTTGTTCAGTTAATTGAAGACCTGGCTCTGCACCCCTGAAAATCCTGTAGCTAGCAGCCTCCTGTAGCTGGTAGTTTAACCCTTTAACCCTTAGATGCACGTTGTTTTTCTTCAAAATCTTTAAAATGCAAAGTTATAATATATTCATATTCCAGGTATTCCTCATAAAACATGTTTGTAACTTGAGGCCATTTGCATTTTTATTTATTTTTTCATTAATTTAAAAAAAATGCAGTTTTTGTATCACTACCCCACTCTTCCACAAGTGGGGTCAAAAATGACCCCAAGCAGTTCCTATGGAATCTTCTATAAAATTTTCATTCTTAGCAACTCTGACTGTCCCACTTACACTTCTGATGGATCAAGAATTAGTTTTTACACAGTAACATACATGATTTATAGTCAGGGCTGCACATAAGTGGTCCGCAGGTGTGCATTCGCTATCAAAATAAAAGTAGTTCCGGAAATTCAGAGAATACGCGCTTCTTTTGTGGTGGAGGAACACCAAAGTAATTGCTTACGGAGCTTGCTTATTCAACATCTTTAAGAGTTCTGAACAAATGTCTGTCCTCCTCCGGAACATCTAATGTACGGAAACGAGCGTTCCAACTTCTTATCTGATATGCGTCTTTTATTTTGACAGCAAATGCGCACCTGCGGACCATTTATGTGCACCCCTGTTTATAGTTTCCTGTGCATTTCAAACATTGTCCTTTTTGATGTTTTTTTTTTTTAAATATTTAAAGTAACAAAGCTGCTATGAGGCCAGCTAGGATCCCTGTGGACCTTGCCCTACAAATGATCCAGGACGGATGGGATGAAGAGCCCATCGGAGGCACTGACTCAGAATCTGACATCTCAGATATAGAGGACCCAGACTTTTGTCCCCCCCACTGAACAAGGCCAGTCAGATACAGAGGAGTCCTCTGATGAGTCCTCTGAAGAGGAAATGGATATTGAGTCTAACAGAATGAGCCCCTCTTATTGCTTCAGCCACAATATTCTGAATTAGTCGGCCAGGGCTTGCACCTGGGCTTAGTACTGTCTCCCCAATAGATGCATGGAAGCTGTTCATGTCTGATAATATAATAGAAGAGGTTCTGACATGCACAAACATGGAGGCATGAAGAGTAGCCACAGACAGGGGAAAAGAGTGGAAAAATGTAATCAAACATAAGCTCATGGCCTTCATTTGATTGACCATTCTTGCAGGAAGTGAGAAGAACTGGGATGTACCAGTCAGTGTTTTTCTGGAAGTCCTCTGCATAACCCATTGTACAAGGCCACTATGTCAATTCAAAGATTTGAAGATATTCGCCGTTTCTTGCACTTTGATGACAAGAGGACCAGAGCCTACCGACTGAAAACAAACCACCTGGCAGCTTTCCGCTACATATGGGGCCTGTTCCTGGTCAACTGCAGGCAGAAATTCATCCTCAGTGATTGTGTTACAGTGGATGAACAACTTGTGCCTTTCAGAGGGAAGACCCAGCTTCTGCAGTATATGCAGAGCAAGCATACAAAAGTGATACAAATGATACAAAAACTGCAATTTCTTAAAATTAATGAAAAAACAAATAAAAATGCAAAGGGCCTCATGTCACAAACATGTTTTATGAGGAATACCTCAAATATGAACATATTACAACTCTTCGTTTTAAAGATTTTGAAGAATAACAACCGAGTTTATAGCAAAATGCATTGTTTCTATTTGGGGTCATTTTTGTAGGTATTGGTAGGTTGTGCATCCAAGGGTTAAGACCGGTTGAAGCGGGCACACTCTGTTTTGCGTAACTATCTTTAAATCCCTGTAGAACTGAAACCACATAAGCTAGCGCGATAAATTTTTTTGGCATATGAAACTGGAGGAGTTGTACTTACATCTGATGCCACCATCTTGTCCTAGGTCACTGTTTCCTTCCACATATAGCTTTGCAAAAATTGCATAAAAAGCACTTGCAGCAACAAAAACATAATATTCCAGAAACACACTTTGCCCATCCGATCAGCTGTACATAACACTTCCTACGTTGGAATAGACGTCAGCGCGAACTATCACATGTCTGCCATTACCTGCCCGAAACGGGACGTGACGTCATTTTCGCGGAAAATGTGGTTGTTTTTTTTTTTTTTCCTTCAGGGCCTTATAAGCCTATTCTGGTGTTTTTAAAAGTCATGCTTGACTTTATTGTTTCTGGGATGCTTAGGGTTAGGGTAATAATAATAATAATAATAATTTAATAATAATTAAATAATTAATAATAATTTTCATTTTTCCTGCAGTACATAAAAATTGGTGTATCTCAAAAATAAAACTATGAAGACAAAATAACTTTCCTGTGGTTGGAAACAATTTTGTGCAACTTTTTTGTATTTACAGTTTTGAGGGATACACCTCTTAAATTTCTCTAACTAGAAACATATGTTAAAAAAAAACAACGATTTTTATAATTATTTTGTAGTTTATTGCACTTTGTTGCGATTTATGTAGTTACTATGGACTTAATGCATACATATTATTAAAATTTGGGTTATAATGGTATTCATGTTGTATTGATGTATAGCAACTTGAAATGCTCCCAAAAATGGCACTACAGCACGTAAAAATATAAAGATAAGCTCTGGCAGTCTTGGTTCTATGGTAGGTCTTAAAGGGTTAAACACCACTGGTTCTCCATAAACAGACTGTCCTGAGCAGCTGGGGCATCAGGCTGGCTGGGTGACTACATTGAGGAAGCATAGTCCTAAACAGAAGTCCCCGGTAAAGGATAAATATAGATTTCATAAAATTACACAGGTCTGCAAACAAAAAACTGCATAGGATTTGACAGTTTCTTATAGATTTTTACTCACTGAAAGGTTTTCTTGCAAAACCCATGTTTTTAATTTAATTTAGTGTACAGTTCCCTTTTTAAACTGAAATCTGGTATCCCATACTTGAGTGAGTGAAGGACACAAAATGTTTTGAGCTCTTCTGCCTCTGTTGCCTCTGCCTGTGTTATACATTTTCGCCATACCTGAGAGTGTTCAGTCTCCAGCTTGGGTATTTCTGTCCAGCCATCAACAGCTTTATTCCCGACTTTCCTGGATGATTGTAGCTTAGGTCCAGCTCTCTCAGATGGGAGGGGTTGGAGGCAAGAGCTTTTACCAGAGAACTACAGCCTTCCTCCTTGATCAGACAGCCTGACAGACTGCAAACAAAAAAAGTCCAAAAAAGAATAAATTCTGAAATTAACATGACATTGTTCTGACATTCTGAGAGTTAAGTGCTCTTTGGGGGTGATATGGTACTATGAGGTATTTAAGATGAAATGAGGATTTATTATGTTAGAACTGGGTCAAGCACTTTGAATTGGATCATAGATTTAACAAGTAGCCAGTGAAGGGAAACCAATACAGGGGAAATTTGCGATCTTTTTCTGCTCTGTGAGAGATTTCAACTTATCTTCTGCGTCCTTCTGCACAGGATATCTTGAACTGAGGTGTGAGTTAGCTGAGAGTCCACGCTAAAAAGCTCAGACATGACAGGAGGTTTCTAATTTTAGAGATATTGTTCAAATACAAGACAGTAGTCCCACATATTTGTTTAATATGCACACTGGAGGATTTCTCACAGTATTACCACAGGCCAAGGTAATGCCATGCAGTGCTTGTATCTGGTTAGACAATATGTTTCTCACCAGAGTGCAAAAATGGTCAAGAGCTTAAGAAACTGAGATTGCAGGTACAAGCAGCAGTATGAGCTTTCTCTGGAGGGTGGCTGGCCTCTCCTTTAGGAGTTCAGTCATTTTAGAGAGAGTCTGAGTAGAGCCACTATTGCTTCACATTGAAAGAAGCCAATTGAGGTTGTTTGGGCATTTGACAAGGATGCCTCCTGGGTAAGGTGTTCCAAGCATGTCCTAACAGAGGGAAGCCCCAGGGCTAACCCAGGGCACACTGGAGAGTTTACGTCCCTCAGCTGGCCTGGGAATGCCTTGGTGTTCCCCTGGATGAACTGTAGGAGGTGGCCCAGAAACTGGATGTTTTAATTTCCTCTGTGTGCTTTGAACAGACTACATTATATATTTATCCTGTTTTTTGTGTTTTGTATTCTTGGTTTCACTATGTAATAATAATAATGAATACTTTATAGATCCCCGTGGGGAAATTCCTCTCTGCATTTAACCCATTCACTCAGTGAAGCAGTGGGCAGCCATTGGGTACCCGGGGAGCAGTGTGTAGGGACGGTATCTTGCTCAAGGATACCTCAGGGTAGCCGTTCAGAGGATTCAAACCCCTGACCTTCTGATCATGGGGCCACCACTCTACCTACTGAGCTATCCCAGCCCACTGTCTGTGTGCTTAGGTTATTTATTAGAGGCTACATCCACACGTACCCGGGTATTTTTGAAAACGCAGATTTTTCTATGCGTTTGCACCTTTCGTCCACACGTAAACGGCGTTTTCGGTCACTGAAAACGGAGATTTCTAAAAACGCCTGCCAGGGTGGATATTTTCCAAAACTCCGTTTTTGCATTTACGTGTGGACGAGGAAAACGGAGAAAACGCAGCATCAAAGGTGTGCGCCTGTTTTGACGTCACACTGTGCGCCACGTTATTGTTTCGGTTTAATAAATTTCTACAGTACTGTTACTGTTAATTGTACTCTCTGCAGTGTTTAAATGCGACAGTAACACACACAGTTACTGTCCCTCCACACATACGACTCGGTTCTGCTTCTTTGCCCCATCTTTGTTTACCATTTCCCAACGAGGCTTCTAGACTTCTGATTGGCCAACATTTCTACACGGTTAGGAATATATCGCCACCTGTTGCTTTGGCATGCTCCTAGCAGCGTTTTCCTTCATTTCTGCCTTTACGTGTGGACGGGATTATTTTTTAAAACGAAAACGGAAAATCTCCGTTTTCAAAAATACCCGTGTACGTGTGGACATAGCCTAAGTAACCTGCATTTTGACCTCCATTTTTTTTTTTTTTTTTTTTTTTTTTTTTTGCATAGGTATTAGATTAGCTCTTAGCTTAGTGACTAACAGCATGGGTTATTCAGCCATCCCTACTGCACTTCCAGTGTTTAAAACACTTAGCTACTCCTTGGCCTCTTTTAGTAATAACAATACTTGTAAAATGTGGTTTGTTTATAGCTCAGAAACAGAACTGTGATACTTTATTAATCTGTAAGTAATTATGTATGTCTCTGGAGGCCAGGCTCAGTGAATTGGAGACCCACAGGCTCCACACCCTTGATAATCCTGTAGTTAGCCAGGTACCTGCAGTTATTGTGAGAGAAGGTAACTTAGCCATGCTGGCGGAGTGTGGGTTTCTGGGGCCCTACTGGATGTCAGGTGGTTCTCATGTGCCTGGGACCTGGTCTTAGCTCATGCCGGGACTGATGGCCTCTGGCTGGATTTGACCATTGCCTCTGGTTTATAGGACTAGTTGAGGCAGATGTTGTTATATAATTGGTAACTGGTGTTGTAGGCTGTGATGACTTTTGTGTATTTTTAATACTGTTCTGTTTTTTTAATATATTGCTGGCTTTTAAAACATTATTGTTGGGTTTGGGAGACAGTTCTTAGTAAGGTATGTTTCAGCGAATAAAAAACCATAGCAGTATGTCACATTATGTTGGGTGGACCTTAAGAGACGTATATCCATTTTACCAGGGAGTGTACACTGGTAAATGGACTGGTTCTTATATAGCATTTAGCACTCTATTGGACCACTCAAAGCACTTTATACAGCTTGTCTCATTCACCCATTCACACCTATTCCTACAATGACAGTTAAGTGCTTAGGAAAAAAAAAACTCAAACTCCAGAGAGCAACTTGTGTTCAGTCTCTTTTGCTGTACAGAACCAAAATCTAAGAAGAAAAAATGTGTGGAATTGTTCAAGAACTTGTGAAAGTAACTGTATGTTTAAAAAAAATGATTTTAGAGAGAATCTGGCTTGACTTACAGGTAAAGTTCTCAGAGATAAAGTTAGAAGCCATGAAATGTGCTCTTCAGGACAGCTATGAATAAGGCCTTGTCCACACACACATCAATATTTTGGTAAATTAGCAAAACAGACAATTAAAAGTCAAGAGCCAAATGTGAGTACAAGAAAATAATGATTAGAATATAATGTGTTAAATTTGTTTAGATCACAGTAATAAGGAAGGATTTGTCTCTGTGTTTCAGTTTGGTTTAGCTGTGGCCTGAGAGTGTGTAATTCTTTAGAGAGAAAGGAATTTATGGACACTGGGGGTCTGGTGTCATAAATAAAAGGAGTCAGGAAGCTACAGTTGGGGGTTGCTGATGCTGATGCTTGTACCTTTAATAAAAACTCATAATTGCCATTACTTAGAAGTAGGCTTGCAGGAGACTCTCCACCTTATCTGTAAATGTAAGACAATGGCCCAGTGAATGCAGCGTGGGGGTCTCAATATTTGTAATATGTTATTTCTGTTTTGTATGTTGTGTAGAGGAATTTGGTTTAACTTGGGTGAGATTACTTTTATGACCCCCAGGAAGTACGTATACAGAGACACACACAAACAGTGCTTTGACTGTTACGACGCACCCACACTTACATGCACATTCACTCACGTGCACACACATACCAGGTATCCGCACACAGTCATTCACGTGCACTCACATAGGCACATGGGTACACGCACACACAGGCACTCACGTGCTCGTGCATACACACAGAGACAGAGTTTGGAGCACAAAGTGGGGGGTTTTATGATAGGGCTGCTACTATAAAGCTGGCTGTGACTAACAAAGGGGTGAAGATTTTGCAGAGGGACACCGGCCTCGTCTTCCCTTCTAGAAGTGCATGCTTAAATGAAGATGAATAAAGATTTTGTAAAAATAATTACTGAGTTCCGGTGCCGTTTCTGGATTCCTCGACGAATAAAGAACCGGGGCAAAACTGATTTCGTAACACAAACCAGAGTTGCAGGGATACAGCTATGCTTAAAAAAAAAAAACATCTGTCTGTTATTTTGGGTTGAATGTTGAAATATACATTCTAGTTAATTATGGTAGAATAGAGGACTGTAAGGTATGAAAGGTCATTTAATTTTACACAAGACAGCTGTTTATCCTGAGATATGATTTTGATTTTAAATCTTTATGAGTGGGGAAAGTCTGAATCTGTCATGGTCCTGAGTCTGACGACTCAGTGTTTTGTGTTTCTTTATATTCTATGTTCTTGTTTATTCTGTTATGTCTTTTGTTTAGGTTTGCTATGCATTAGAGTTTTGTTTTATGCCTGCCTATGTTCCCTCTCTGTCCATGGTGTCACTGTGTCTGCTTGTGAGTCTGTCTGTTAAGTTTAGTGTCTTGTCTGGTCCTCTGTGTCTGTTAGTTTCCTGTTTTATTCTGAAGGTCCTTGTCTTATGTGAGTGTTCAGTTTACATTTCCCCTGTCTCGTTAGCCTAATTTTTCCCAGGTGTGTCTCCCTCCTGTTGCCCATTCCCTGATTACTGCCCTGTGTATATAAGCCCTGTGTTTTCCTGTGCTCTCTGTTGCGTTGTACCCTCTACTTGCTGTGTGTTTGCCTCCTGTGACTGTTCAGTTTCTTCGTCTGTATTCTGTTCTTAGCACCTTTGTTCAGAGTTTTGGTTTTGTTTGTTGGTGAGTTTAATTTATAAAGTATTTTTTCCAGCAATAAAAGCTGCACTTTGAGTTTAAGTCCTGTCTCCAAGAGTCCTGCATCTTGGGTCCTTTTTCCTGCCTGCCTGCCACACAGCCAACCATGAGAGAATCCTTACCTGAGAGTTTCCAGTTTACAGTGTTGACTTGCCAATTGAGTAGACAGAAGTTTCACTCCTGAATTCCCCAGATCATTGTTACTCAGATCCAGCTCTCTCAGACTAGAGGACTGGCAGCTGAGAATTGAGGACAAACCTTCACAGCTTTTCTCTGAGAGGTTACAGCCACTCAGTCTGAGAAAGAAATTGAAAGATATTTGTAATCAGATAAATCACATTTAATGTTAAATATAGATTAGACTAATAAAACAACTTATATTTAAATAAAGATAAAACACTTTAACAGGTTAAGTATGCAGATGATACAGCTTTAGTCAGGGTCTTATATGAAGAGGAAGAAGATCAGTTCTTGAATATTTTATTAAGTGGTGTGAGAGAAACCTTGCTCTCAACATTACAAAGACCAAGGAAATATCAGTATTAGAAGTGTTGGAATTAAATAATTTGCAGTGCCTCAATAATGCTATGCTTTTTTTATTAATAAGTGTTATAAAGTTATATAGTGTGGTATTAAGTGGACACAGCCCTGCAAAATAAAGGCATTAGACCATGTGTCCTTGGGGAGTAGAAAGCTGTAGACTCTCCCTCACACTTGCCTGGGAAAATGTAGATAAGACGGGACCATCTCTAGTGGAAAGTTACTGAGACATTGTTGTTTAGACTAGAATGAGAGAGCTCCTGTAATAAAACTGTTAGGGGCACACCACCATTTTGAGATCCATGGCAACGTGTCATGCAGGATGCATCTCCCTTCTAGAAGTAATAAAATGTTAAATGGTCTACTGAGCCATGTTTTGTCTTCCATCGGATGCCTCTGAGGAATCAAAAGAACTCGGTGAAGTGTTGATATTTACAGAAGGAAGGCATCACCCCAGCTCACCTTCATAAATGGGGAACTAATTCAGCATGTGACTAAACAAGAGTATCATCGAGTTATGCTTGATCATAAAATGAAATGGACTGTTCCCCTTATGTTTTCAACAGCTCATCCCCCCGGACACAAGATCTTCAACTCCCACCTCTGGCTGAGCTTCGACAGCATACTTAGGGAGATTGGGGACATTGAGTCCAAATGGACCATGTTCTGCACCTCCATTGCTAAAGCTGCTGCAATGAGCTGTGGCTGCAAAGTGGTTGGTGCGTATCATGGTGGTAATCCCCTAACAACATGGTGGATACCACAGGTGAAGGAAACCATCAGGCTGAAGTAGGTGTCCTTTTGGGCTTGGTTAGGTTGTGTGACTTCGGAGACACTCGATAGGTACAGACAGGACAAATTTAACGTGGCTCAGGCAGTGGCTGAAGCAAACATTCCTTTGTGGGAGGAGTTCAGACGGGCCATGGAAAGCCTTTCGGACTGCCTCGAAGAGATTCTGGCAAACCATCAGGCGACTCAAAGGGAGACTGTACCTGCACTGTGTACCATGCAGGTGGAGCACTGCTGGCAGTTTAAAAAAGTACTTGGTGGCAGGGCCCCTGGGGTGGATGAGGTTTGGTTAACATGGCTCTACAATGTTGTGTGGAGATTAGGGGCAGTACCTATGGATTGGCAGACCAGGGTGGTGGTTCCTATCTTAAAGAGGGAATGATGGTGTGCTCCAACTATAGCAGGATCCCACTCTCTAGCCTCTCTGGCAAAGTCTAGGGCGCTGGAAAGTAGAGTCTGCCCGTTAGCCGTCTATCAGATACAAGAGGAAAGACACCATTTTCACAGTTGCAGAACACTGGACCAGCTCTTTACCCACTCAGGGATGCTGTGGGAGGTGCTTCGGAAGTACGAGGTATCTGACCCATAGCAACATTCACAACAGTCAGCCCTTATACAAGCGTTGTAAGAGCTTGGTTGGCATAGCTGGCAATAAGTTGTTTGTTGGACTAATTTCCTGTGGGTGTTAAGACTCCACCGAGACTTCCCTTTGTCATTGAATCCCTTCATAATTTTCATGGAAAGAATTTCTAGCTATAGCCAAGTGTCACACAGCTCTTTAGAGCTGTCTGTATGAATAATTTCTTATCAATCTCTGGCTCTTTTCCACAGCATGTCCTTTGTCCTGTTTTACTTCTCTTACCCCAACCGGTCAAGGCAGATGACCCCTCCTCCCTTGGATCTGCTGGAAGTGTCTTCCGGTTTAAAGGGAGTATTTCCTTTCTACTGTCGCCAAAGCACTTGCTCATAAGTCATATGATTGTTAGGGTTTTTCCTGTTTTGTTTGTTTTAAATATTACTGCAGGGGCTTTACCTTACAATATGAAGCACCTTGAGGCAATCTGCTGTTGTGATTTGGTGCTTTACAGATAAAACTGAATTGAAAATTGAATTGAAATAATGCTGGTGCAGCAAGGCAAAACAACAAAAAAATATATTTTTTAGAGAAACTGTTATCCTTCAAGGTGGATTTAAAATGATTTTGTGTTTTATTGTGACTTTTATTGAAAGTGTCTTTTTTTGTATGATTTCTTCGTTTTGAAATATCTTTGAGACCCAGAAAAAGGCAATTAGAAATACAGTAACAATAGGAAGTGAGCTGCACTGCCAAGTTTAGAAAGCATTCACAAGGCCCATATATGGAGAAAAGTAAAGATAAATAAGATAAGATAATGAGAACTTTATTTATCCCGAAGAAAATTCTTTCGTCATAAAACATGCTCAATGCAGCAAGAGAAACAGATGAACAGAGAAGTAAAGATTTACAATAATATACAATAAGAATTGTAAAATACAGTATTATACAGTAGGATAGTGCAAATATAATATCAAAATAACAATTCTAACAGAGAAACGATATAACTATTCCATTAAAATAAATAACATAACTATCAGTGAAAATACTATTGTGAGTCATATGAATGATCCACTTTCCTCCTCCTTTTTATTTATTATCTGAATGGTGCTAATGCCCCCCTTTTTTCACAACAAACAGGCCAAAATTTGATGTTTTTTTCCGCAAGCCATGTGGTGTGTTTTATGTGGTCCATCCATCCATTCGCTTCTGCTTTTTCAGGGTTGCGGGGGGTGCTGGAGCCTATCCCAGCTGTCATAGGGCAAGAGGCAGGGTACACCCTGGACAGGTCGCTAGTCTGTCACAGGGCTAACATGGTTTTATGTGTTGTTGTTACGACCTGGCTCAAAGCCGCAACATTAAAAAAAAAGATGAATACCAGAATGTAGGTGAGAAGAGGTTTTATCTTAAAATAGAATACCAGGTTGGCTAAAATGGCTGGTGCCACCAAGGCAAAGACAAGTGAGCTCTCTGGGAAGCTTGCCTCAGGTATGCTTTTATCCACACCTGACTAGTTGTGGCCAATTAGCACCAGCTGAAAACACTGAGATGATTAGGGGCTGCAGAGGGACGTAACACCTCCTCCCTCAAAAGGGTTCCTAAACAAATTAAAAGCCCCTCTGAAGCCTTGATCCCTCAAAAAGCATACACTTGAGTACTTTATTACAAGCTCTCCTAACACAACTAAATACTCATTTCTTTAGTTAGCATCTTTAAGCATGGATGCCCTTGCATGAGGATCTGAAGTTGCCACACTGAACACACAAAAAGTAACATGTGACCAACACAAAGGAGCACAACAGTCAAACCCAAAATGATTACCTGACCTGTTACAACACAAAACCAAAAGTAGCAACAAATAATCACGACTAAGTGATCTGTTGTCTCCACCACACAAACAGTCACATACAAGTGGCCCTATACCACAACAAGTTACTTTAATATACAAAATTCAGTAAAGCAAGCACACTAGTGACCAACCACAAAATGGAGAGCTATGGCCACACAATGATCACATCAAGGGTGGCTCAGCACCCCACAGTGTTATTGCCATCACCTGGCCAACAACACTCACAAGTGATCCAACAAAATAGCCATATTCCCCACAACACTAAAGGTCACAGCACAAAACACTCACCTCACAAGGATCTCATTAGCATCCATCAACACTGACATATGCACCCACAGTACACATTATGCCAACTTAAAAACAGCCTACCTGCCTCAGCTACAGATCATAATTAATGACTGGTCTCAAACCTCCTGCCAAGTGTAGTGCCACTGGTTTACTATGAGCAACTCCCAGCCTAAAACGCTAAAAACAAAACTTGACCTGTCTAGTCTTCAGTGGTGTACCGGGCTCGAGGCAACTTTAAACGCAAACTCAAGGGTAGGCAGCAGACCAGGGGTACAGCCTCCCACCAAACCCTGAAGCGTACCCCCACCCAGGATAACCACCAAACACAAACTAAAACAATAAACCAAAACAACAAACAAGTGCTTCGATGGAAGGGCAGCACAGCCACCCAGCTGAAACACACTAAAGGGAGTTTGCTCAATTACAGTGAACACCATCACTCACCCACTTAAAAGCAATACAAAAAACTGATATTCAGCCTCCACTAAAATGTCCAAATGATCCCGGACGAGCCCCCACTTATGTTACGACCCGGCTCAAAGTCGCAACATAAAAAAAAAAAAGATGAATACCAGATTGTAGGTGAGAAGAGGTTTTATCTTAAAATAGAATACCAGGTTGGCTAAAATGGCTGGTGCCACCAAGGCAAAGACAAGTGAGCTCTCTGGGAAGCTTGCCTCAGGTATGCTTTTATCCACACCTGACTAGGTGTGGCCAATTAGCACCAGCTGAAAACACTGAGATGATTAGGGGCTGCAGAGGGACGTAACAGTTGTGTATGAAAATCAGGTGATTTCCACTTAAATGTCCCCACAGGGAACAATAAACATAGCTACCAATTATGTTTACTTACAGAGCTTTGTTGGAGGCTTTGACCACTGGCAGGAGCCTCAGAAGAGCCTCCTCTGAAGCAGAGTATTTCTTCAGGTCAAACACCTCCAGAGCTTCTTCTGATGACAGTAGGATGAAGACCAGAGCTGACCACTGAGTAGGAGACAGTTCGTCTGTGGACAGACGCCCTGATCTCAGAGACAGTTGGATCTCTTCCACTAGAGAACGATCATTCAGTTCATTCAGACAGTGGAACAGATTGATGCTTTTCTCTGCAGACAGATTTTCACTGAGCTTCTCCTTGATATACTGGAGCGCTTCCTTATTGCTCTGGGGGCTACTTCCTGTCTTGGTCAGCAGGCCTCGTAGGGCATTTTGATTGGTCTCCAATGAAAGACCCAGGAGGAAGCGGAGGAACAAGTCCAGGTGTCCATTTAGACTCTGTAAGGCTTTGTTCACAGCACTGTGGTAAAAGGGTTCATCTCTGGATTCTCTTGGTTTAGACTGTTGGTAAGTTGTTTGTTGTTCTTCAAGAAGGTTAAGTCCAGAATTGATGAAGGTGTGGTGGACATGAAGAGCAGCCAGAAACTCCTGAACACTCAGATGGACAAAGCAGAACACCTTGTCCTGGTTCAGCCCACTCTTTTCTTTAAAGATCTGTGTGAACACTCCTGAGTACACTGAGGCTGCTCTGATATCGATGTCACATTCTATCAGGTCTGACTCATAGAAGATCAGGTGGCCTTTCTCCAGCTGTTCAAAAGCCAGTTTTCCCAGAGACTCAATCATCTTCCTGCTCTCTGAACTCCAGTGTGCATCTGTCTCAACTCCTCCATCATACTTTATGTTTTTTCGCTTGGCCTGAACCACCAGAAAATGGATGTACATCTCAGTCAGGGTCTTGGGAAGCCCTCCTCTCTTTCTGGTATTTAGCACATCCTCCAGAACTGTAGCAGTGATCCAGCAGAAGATTGGGATGTGGCACATGATGTGGAGACTTCGTGATGTCTTGATATGAAAGATGATCCTGCTGACCTTCTCCTCATCTCTGAATCTCTTTCTGAAGTACTCCTCCTTCTGTGGGTCAGTGAACCCTCTGATCTCTGTCACCATGCCAGTACACTCAGGTGGGATCTGATTGGCTGCTGCAGGTCGTGTGGTTATCCAGAGACGAGCAGAGGGAAGCAGCTTCCCCCGGATGAGATTTGTCAGTAGCACATCCACTGAAGTGGGCTTTGTAACATCAGTCACACTCTCAGTGTTTTGGAAGTCCAGAGGAAATCGATATTCATCCAGACCATCAAAGATGAACACAACCTGGAAGTCTTCAAAGCTGCAGATTCCTGCTTCTTTGGTTTCAGTAAAGAAGTGATGAATAAGTCCCACCAAGCTGAACTTTCTTTCTTTCAGCACATTCAGCTCTCTGAAAGTGAATAAAAATATGAGTTGGATGTCCTGGTTGGTTTTCTCTTCAGCCCAGTCGAGGGTGTATTTCTGTGTTAAGACTGTTTTCCCAATGCCAGCCACTCCCATTGTCAGTACTCTTTTGATCTGTACATCTCGTCCAGATAAGTCTTTAAAGATGTCTTTTAATTTGGTTGTCTTTTCTGGTCTGTCTGGTTTCCTGGATGCTGTTTCAATCTGTCTGACCTCATGTTCATCATTGACCTCTGCTGTCACTCCCTCAGTGATGTAGAGCTCTGTGTAGATGTCATTCAGAAGAGCTTTGTTTCCTGCTATAGCAATCCCCTCAAACACACACTGGAGCTTCATCTTAAGTTTTGACTTGAATTTAGTTTGACACTTCTGAAGGGCCTCTAAAGGAATAAACAAAAAAGTTTAAAAATGTCAGTGTAAACACCTGCAGAGTCATCCCTTTTCAAACTAGTCAGTTATTAGGACACTTTTTATTTTTAAAATTGTCATTTTTTATTTGACAATCTCCAATTGGAATAGAAATTTGAATAGAAAGTTCAAAAATGGCTCATGTACCCACTTTCAGGCTATTTATTAACAATTACTCTTACCAATAATTGGTAAGAGTATAAAAAGTATAAGTCCCATATTTGAGCACACACTAATAAAAAACTTCAAATTGCTAAAACATCTGGCTCCAGCAAATCCCATCAATACCATCCAAGATCTCTTTCCAGGTGAGCACAGTGCTAGGAACAGAAAACTCAGCAGGACCTTCAAGTTCCCAGACCTGTGGTAGAGAACTTGAGCTTGAAGGATAAAGTACACCCAGCAGGGTGAGTGAGGAATTTATATGTGTGAATAAATATGTGCTTTATTTCTCAGAGTTGCCTAAATGATCCGAATTTGGGGCTTAGATAATGACTGCTAATCATGAAAGTGAATGAAAGTTTAGCTTGAAATATAATACTACATTCTAGTATTTTTTTTCTTTTGGATGGCCCATCCTAATAACCCCACCATCCCAACATTTTTCCACAAAAAAGAAGCAATGTTTGAACTTTAGGAGAGGGTTATTTTTTTGCACAGGTGTACACTGTAACATCTAATATTGTGTTTAATTAAAAGTATTAATTAGACTGAACTAAATTCTTATCAATTTGTTATTAGAACTCAGTTTAAGTAAGTAACCAGTACTTCAAATTCAATAAAACTGATCAACTCAGTTTATTTGAGTTGTCATAAATTATAAAAACTAAGTAAGCTGGAAATTTTGCTTCTCAGCAAAAGATAAAACAATGTAGTTTGAAAATGCCACATCACTACATTCATCCTCCCTTGCACAGATCAGTCCGCCTGTTCATGGTGCCAGCATTTTTTTCTGAAATATGTTGAGCAAACTTGGAGAAGCTTCAGCTCAAGAGGTTATTGTTGTCATTGCTGTGATTCTTTACGTGATACACTGATTTGATGAGTAAATGTTTACTCTTATTCAAACTGTTTTTATGTCTTCTCTCAGTTCAGCACCAGGTTTATGAACTTGCTAGTGTTAGCCTAGCTTTCATATCACTGGTGGTCTACGTCTATGCTGCTGTCTCTGGGCTCATGTTACTTAAAAATTAACCCCACAGCTTTAAAAACCTTAGTGTCTCAGTTTCAGTGAAATTTTTCTGTTGATTGTTTGAAATACAAAAAGCGAGCAGATACTAGATAAAAGCCCAGATGAAAGTTTTTCAGACAGTGCAGCCGTTAGGGGGCGGGGCTTGTTTTCAATCCATATAACCCTTTATAACATATGAGCTGTATATTCTGAACCCCTGTATTTATTTTAATGCTTTGTGGCAGCTTTGTGAACATCTGTGGCATCTATTAATTTCAAATCTAGCCTTTTATATTTAACAGACATTTCTGTTTAATTGCATTTTAAATTATAATAATTATAACTAGACAGCGAAAATTTCAGAAGAAATTTTAAGTGTGCTTATGCCGCTGCCAATGAGCGTAGTTTGCCATTCATACGGCTACAGGGAGCAAAACGCAGTAGAGCAGCCATTCTCCACCATGAACTACGGTTAAAACAAACAGCGCTCGCGCCTCACAGATGACAGCTTACAGTCTTGCGTAAAGATGAAGTGACTTTTTACAACCCCGATTTGCAGACGCTGTGCGCAGAGGTTCAGGAGCAGAAGTCCCATTGTACCACGGCAGACATGACGATGTTTGCATGAACACGCTTTGTAGCATTTCTTTATTGACCCACACAGCTGGCTGTAGCTTTTCAACTCACAGCCCGACACACACCAACACAACAGCCGAGAGAGCACAGACTTTAAGCCGGAGAGGCGTGATTGCAGATGCCGCTTAGGTGCGTCCGCCTCCCCTGCAGCGGCACTGCAGACCACGCCCCGCCACACACATCAAACACATAAAATAAATATTTATCCAGATATTTTGCAAATATTTATTTTTCATTTTTTGGCAGCATAGTGCTTTTTTAAAAAATATTTTTAAATTTCAGGTCAAGGCGCAAATCAAAGTAAACTATTTTGATCTCTCCTGTTTGCAGTGCAGCATACAGAGAGACGAGAGGACGAGGCTGCAGGTACATCACAGCTTAAGTCTCAGGGGATAAAGAAAAGGCACAATTTAGAATTTACCATTTAAATTTGGAGTGGTTTAAAGTAAACAGTGTAGTAGATTTCTGTACTCCCAAGAAAATCAATGTCCATTAAACAGAATTCGATTTTGATCTCAGTCTATATTTTCTAGGTTGGGGGGGGCAATTTTGTAACAAAAACAACCTTTTTGTTTTTGTTATTTTTACACCGTGTTCTGAATGACTAGTCTTGTGTATTATTATACAAACTTTGGTTGTAAGATTCAGATAACTATTTAATTAAATCTAGATATTTTATATAAGAATAAGAAAGAAAAGTATTTCTTTCTGCCCCCCTTTCCCTGTTAATGGCCTATATGGCCCCCCTGGCAAAAGCTTTGCTAGATCTGCCCCTGCACAGTTACCAGCTGTCAGCAACATAGAAAAGGATCTTGGTGTTATTTGTCTCTCAGAAACAGTTCAACTCCTTCATGTCACCTAAAGGGTAAACCTGTTTCTCCATCACCTGTTCAGCTCTGATGATTCAGTAAGGACATCTCCTGGTTTCATTTTCACCACATATCCACCCTCTCACCACATATCCAAACCGATATCATGACCAGCAGCTTTTACAGCTGTGGCTCCAGCAAACATCAGCTGATACTAGAAATTAATATCAAATGAATTCTAACAAAAGCTGATCACGCTTAAATGTGCTGCTGTTCTTTAGCACGACATCCGCCGGTTTCCCCGTTCTGGCGCAAAGTGTAAACAAACAAGAGAAAAAAGCCGATCAGCTGATCATTGATCAGTTTCATGATTAAAGTAGCAACAGGAGAGGGAGGGGGAGAGAATGAGAGAAGAAGAGGCAGCTGACAGCGTAACAACAGAATAAATCCAGCTTTGTGTCTTTTTTCCCATTCTAGCTGAAGTACTGGGCAAAATGTGTTCCTTTTCAGCTCAATACGAAACGCGTAATATTTTCTCTGAATGCGGGATGATTCCGTTTGTACGGAACAGTTGGCCACTCTACTAACTAACCTTATGAATACAATAAAGTTCACCATCAGTAACACAGCACCCACCCAGCTGTATAGAAAGTATGTCATGCTAGCTAGCGCGCAGTACGACTTATTGTAACTGATTGTAAAAAGTCAGCACAATGAAAATATACATAACGTCTTACCTGAAATTCAGTTCACCGGACACTCGTACGGGCGGCGAGAGGGGGGGGCGGTGAAACAAGTCAGAGAACCGCTCTCGGTGTAAGCCAGACCCGGTCGATCGGCGGCCGCCTCGTATGTCTCTTTTTCCCGCATGTCCTTTCTGTCATACACCGGTGGCTAGCTGCCCTCTGTTGTAGCTCCACGTTAGCCACCGCCAAACAACTGAGTTATTTTTTCCACATCGACCAGCATCTGGACAATCCACCACCTTCCACTGTTTATACCGTTACTAAAATGAATAAATAAATCATCGGCCCATATAACCGAAAAATAAGTCCAGCTTCGACCACGAGTATTTGCGAAAGACCGGGGGATGAAACGAGAGTAAGCCGCCCTCACTGGCATCCAGGCCAGCTGTCGCTTGTCAGCAAAGCCGCGTTAGCTAGGTAGCCGGCTAGCTGTCAGGCGGCACCGACGTCGTCAGAGCACTGTTGCTAATATGGGATTTACTGATAAAACGAGCAGATATTTGAAGTTTACACAGCAACATTCTCACCTGAAAGTGTCTTAAAAGTTTATTTTGTGACCCAGAAACACTAATAA
This sequence comes from Oreochromis aureus, assembly GCF_013358895.1. Lineage (NCBI taxonomy): Eukaryota > Metazoa > Chordata > Actinopteri > Cichliformes > Cichlidae > Oreochromis > Oreochromis aureus. The sequence continues at coordinate 41,338,277 of NC_052956.1, read as the reverse complement.
GAGCAATATAAAAATTAAGTAGTGGCCGCCATTGTTTGACTCGGCAGAGGCGTGCTATGAATTGTGGGATATGGAGTTTTCCACCAAGCATACACCCTTTCCATTACCGTAACGAATGAATGGTTCGCGCAATCTTAAAAATTCCAATGGTTCCTGAAAGCAGCGACGCTGTGCGGGCCGCTGATATTACAGTCAGTACAGTAATCCAAATAAGGGTAGACAGGCCGTACCACTGCCAGCATACTACTAGAGAGAGCCAACACACCACAAATGAAGTTTTAAATTTGTTTCAATGGGACCAAAAGATGGAGCCAACACACCAAAAATGATCTTTCCCATTCATGTCAATGGGCCAAAATGTGCACTAAAATATTAATATTTAAAAAACTATAAAAGTCATAAACACCAAAAGTCATAGCACACCATTCCAGATCCAGCCGCACAAAATGATATAACATATGTGAAGCTTGTCTCAAAACTGCGGGGCGAGTTACTCGGCGAAATTTTAGGCGGAAGATTGAGAATAATAATAAGAAGAACTAGAAAAATTTGCATTTCCTGCGAAAATGCTGTGTGGATGCCTTAATGCTGAAGCTGTCTGCTCAAAAACTGAAAAAGATGAAAAGTAGCAAAAAGTTGCATGGTGGTAAAAAAAAAAAAAAATTGCCCTGAGCAGGATTCGAACCTGGCCCTGCTGGTCTCAAGGCAGCTACTCATCTCACTGAGCTAACCTCACTCTGACCAAGAAAAGGTGGAGAGACGGACAACTCTGTTGAAATGAGCAGAAGCTGCTGAGAATTGTGCTGATAAGAGGAGAAAAGGCTGAAAATTTTGCAGAAAAGAGGTGAATCAGCAGAATTTCTGCTGAAAAGAGGCAAAGAAGCAGAAAGTTGCGCTGAAAAGAGATGAATCAGCAGAATTTCTGCTCAAAAGAGTTTTTCCTGAAAACAGCTGAGACTTGTGATGATAAGAGGCGAAAAGGCTGAAAATTTTGCAGAAGAGGTGAATAAGCAGAATTTGGGCTGAAAAGAGGTGAAAATTCTGCTGAAAAGAGTTCAATCAGCAGAATTTCTGCTGAAAAGAGTTCTGCAGAACTCTTTTCAGAATTCTGCTGAAAAGATGTTTTGCTGAAAATAGCTGAAAAAGCTGGGATTTGTGCTGAAAAGTGGTGAAAAACTGAGAATTTTGCTGAAAAGGGGTGAAAAAGCTGAAATTGAGTTAAAAAAGTTTAACTGTTAACTGAAAGAAATGTTGCCATAAGCGGGATTTGAACCCGGGCCTCCCAGTCTGAGAACGGCTGCTCATCTCACTGAGCTAAAACACGGCTCAACCGGCAAGGAAAACTAGTGACCCCACTGATAATGTGCAAAATGGGCAAAAATATTGCAAAAAAATTCAATATCTCAAAAAGTATAGAAGTTATGAGCACCAAAAGTCATAGCAAACATTAGCAGAAAGAGCAGAATTTTTAAAGTTTGAACTGAGAAAATCGGCTGAAAACTGAGGCAGTAGATAGACGGCAAAAAAAGCGTCACGGAAGCAACTTGAAGAATAACTAGAAAATTTGCATTTCCTGCGAAAATGCTGTGTGGATGCCTTAACGCTGAAGCTGTCTGCTGAAAAGCTGAAAAAGATGAAAAGTTGCAAAAGTTGTATGGTGGTGAAGAAACTGAAAATTCCGCTGAAAACAAGTGAAGAAGGAGAGATTTTTGCTTAAAAGTGGTGAAAAGCAAAAATTTCTACTGCAAAGTGGTAAAGACGGCGAAATTTTGCTAAAAAGTGGTGAAAGAAACCCGTCCTATGTTGCCATGAGCAGGATTCGAACCCGGCCCTCCTGGTCTCAAGGCAGCTACTCATCTCACTGAGCCAAACTCATTCTCCCAATGAAGAGGTGGAGAGACTGACACTTTTGCTGAAATGAGCAGAAGCTGCTGAGAATTGTGCTGATAAGAGGAGAAAAGGCTGAAAATTTTGCAGAAAAGAGGTGAATCAGCAGAATTTCTGCAGAAAAGAGGTAAAGAAGCAGAAAGTTGCACTGAAAAGAGATGAATCAGCAGAATTTCTGCTCAAAAGTGTTTTTTCTGAAAACAGCTGAGATTTGTGCTAATAAGAGGTGAAAAGGCTGAAAATTTTGCAGAAGAGGTGAATAAGCAGAATTTTCAGCAGAATTCTGCCGAAAAGATGTTTTTGCTGAAAATACCTGAAAAAGCAGGGACTTGTGCTGAAAAGTGGTGAAAAAAAAATACTGCCGTGAGCAGGATTTGAAACTGGCCCTCCTGGTCTCAAGTAAGCCACTCATCTCACTGAGCCAAACTCACTCTTGCAAAGAAGAGGTGGAGAGACTCATAATTCTGCTGAAATGAGCAGAAGCTGCTCAAACTTCTGCAGAAAAGAGGTGAATCAGCAGAATTTCTGCTGAAAAGAGGTAAAACAACCTGTTTCTGCTCAAATTCACAAATCAGAGGTACTGCCTCTGTCTGCTTCATCAGGTGGGTACTTGTTAGAGATGGCACGATACCACTTTTTTATGTCCGATACCGATACCGATATCATAAATTTGGATATCTGCCGATACCGATATGAATCCGATATTGTGTTTTTTAATCAATAAAACTGTTTTTTTAATATCTTGCTGCATTTTGTATAAGTTCATACTCAAGTTTAAATAAACAACAACACTAAAGCTATTCTGTTATACCTGTGTGTAAAAAATACACTGCACCCAAAATATTTCATAGTTCAGCAACACTGATCAATCTAATAAACTTAAACCTGCTCCATCCTCCCTATTCTGGTATTTTAAAGAGTACTTAGCAGAAATATTAAGCAACCTAACTAATAGGGTTGCAAACTCCCAACAAAAAAAAAAAAAAAAAAATAGGGAACCACCCCCACCCTCCACCTCATGATGCTTAATCGATGTAATCAACTTTAATTTGATGCAGGGTGAAAAAAATGCACAGAAACAAATTATTTTTCAAGAATAATTAAATAGATTCAACATCTTTCTTCAACAGAATTGCAGAATTCACAGACGGTACCTTCCCAAAGGAAAAGTACTATAGCTTACTAGGGTATATAGACTTAAGAGTTAGAATATATAGTAATGGACTTCTATACATTTTACATCAGATTAAAACTTTGGGTGTAAGATTCAGATAATTATTTATTAAAAGCTACATATTTTAAATGAGAATAAGAAAGAAAAGTATGTCTTTGTGCCCCTTTTCCTGTTAATGCCCTATCGGCCCCTGGCTAAACTTTGCTAGATCCGCCCCTGCACAGTTACCAGCCGTCAGCTACGTGAGAAAAGGATCCTGGTGTAGAAAGTAATATTAAATAAATTCTAACAACAGCTTATCAAGCTTAAACGTGCTGCTGTTGTTCAGCCGCTGGTTTCTCTTTCTGGTGCAAAGTGGGCCAAAACACAAGAAGAGAGACGGACTCCCGACAGAAAAGCCGATCAGCTGATCATTAAGCAGTTTCACGATTGAAGTAGCAGGAGAGGAGAGAGAGAGGAGAGGCAGTCGCTCCATATATCGGTTGTTAAGCTTAACATGGGAACACTTTACAAACATTCAGAGATGAACTTACACACTTGCTTTACTTCTCTCTGGGATAACTTCCTCAGAGATGAAATGCTGGTTTGGTAGCGAGGCTACAAATACACACAGCCGCTCTATCACATGACGCATACTGCTGCAACGTGCTACGGTTATGAGCCGAGTTACGCCGTGTTGCAAGTTTTGTGAGATGCTTTTTGATATTTAATGGATCGGAGTGCATTTTTTATTTTTCGCCGATATCCGATCCAGTAATTTAGGTCAGTATCGGACCGATACCGATACGTAATATCGGATCGGTCCATCTCTAGTACTTGTATGTATTTCTGCCATGGAGCATTAACAAGAATCTGAGGTCCATATTAGAAAAGCTGCTAAAATCATAAAACGTGCGCTGAAAGAGATGAATCAGCAGAGTTTCTGCTGAAAAGAGTTGGGTTTTTTTTTTCTGAATACAGCCAAAAGGCTGGAATTTGTGCTGAAAAGGGGTGAAAAAAAAATGAAAATTTTGCTGAAAAGGGGTGAAGAAGCTAAAGTATACAAAATCAAAGTATTTGTGCCAAAACATAGTGTTTCTGCCATATGGTGGTACTACTACATTACAACATGAATACGGATTAAAGATGAAAGAAACTGGCAACAAATTCCTCCACTACAAACCAGTCTGATACCACTTCTTTGCAGTGTTCACATTTACTAAGGCACTATCCAAAAGGCGCCACAAGAGGGCACTCCAACACAACAGATGACCTATGTACACTGATGCACTTAGTAACAGTCAGCCTCCTTGAATTGGCAGAAATACTGTGATTTAGTAGTAATACTATAACATAACAGATATACTGTGATGTTGCAGACAGACATAGTATGTTTTGCACTACTCATTTGTAGTGAAAGAAATTAGCAATATAAATTAGAGGTCTGTGATAGTGTATAAATTTGTAGGGAAAAAAATGTTGACCAAGGTGGGATTGAACGACGACCTTTGAACTGCAGAGACGTGTCATTACTTACTCTGCTGAAATTAGCAGAAGCTGCTGAGAATTGTGCTGATAAGAGGTGAAAAGGCTGAAAATTTTGCAGAAAAAGGTGAATCAGCAGAATTTCTGCAGAAAAGAGGCAAAGGAGCAAAAACTTGCGCTGAAAAGAGATGAATCAGCAGAGTTTCTCCTTAAAAGAGTTTTTTTTCTGAAAACAGCCCCAAAAATGGAATTTGTGCTGAAAAGGGGTGAAAAAATGAAAATTTTGCTGAAAAGGGGTGAAGAAGCTAAAGTATACCAAATCAAAGTACTTGTGCCAAAACATAGTGTTTCTGCCATATTGTGGTATTTGTGCCACAAAAGTTACTACATTACAACATGAATACGGATTAAAGATGAAAGAAACTGGCAATAAATTCCTCCACTACAAACCAGTCTGATACCACTTCTTTGCAGTGTTCACGTTTACTAAGGCACTACCCAAAAGGCGCCACAAGAGGGCACTCCAACACAAGAGATGAGGTGAATGAGCAGAACTTCTGCAGAAAAGAGGCAGAACAAAAGAAAACTGAAAACAGCTTTTGCCATGACCGGGATTTGAACCTGGCCCTTCTGGTCTCAAGGTAGCTGCTCATCTCACTGAACCAAACTCATTCTCACAAAAGCAAGAGATGGAGCAACTGACAATTTTGCTAAATGAGCAGAAGCTGCTGAGAACTGTGCTGAGAAGAAGTGAAAAGGCTGAAAATTTTGCAGAAAAGAGGTGAATCAGCAGAATTTCTGCTCAAAAGAGTTTTTTTTCTGAAAACAGCTGAGATTTGTGCTGATAAGAGGTGAAAAGGCTGAACATTTTGCAGAAAAGAGGTGAATCAGCAGAATTTCTGCAGAAAAGAGCTAAAGAAGCAATAAGTTGCGCTGAAAAGAGATGAATCAGCAGAGTTTCTGCTCAAAAGAGTTTTGTTTTTCTGAAAACAGCCAAAAAGCTGGAATTTGTGCTGAAAAGGGGTGAAAAAATGAAAATTTTGCCTACAGGGGTGAAGAAGCTAAAGTATACCAAATCAAAGTATTTGTGCCAAAACATAGTGTTTCTGCCATATTGTGGTACTACTACATTACAACATGAATACGGATTAAAGATGAAAGAAACTGGCAACAAATTCCTCCACTACAAACCAGTCTGATACCACTTCTTTGCAGTGTTCACGTTTACAAAGGCACTACCCAAAAGGCGCCACAAGAGGGCACTCCAACACAAGAGATGACCTATGTACACTGATGCACTTAGTAACAGTCAGCCTCCTACTTAGCCATTACGTAATACAGCGATATTACAGTGTACAAATTCACATAAATTTGCAGGGGAAAAAAAACAAAGCAGGAACAAGCCCAAAACAATAAAATAACTGGGCTGCCATAGCTATTGCTAACTAGCGCATACGCTAAAGGTAACTAAAACCAATACCAACCAATGTTTTTGCAGAAACACTGTAATTTCACTCAAATATTATGAAATAGCAGTAATACTATGATTTTGCAGAAATACTATGTCTTTGCAGAAACACTGTAATTTCACTCAAATAATATGAAATAGCAGTAATACTATGATTTGGCAGAAATACTATGTTTCAGTACAAATACTATGACAAAGCAGAAATACTATGACTTAGAAGTAATACTATAACAAAAGGGATTCCTCAAAATACTATGAAATTGCAGTGATTCTATGATTTGGCAGAAATACTGTACTGTGACAAATACAATGCTTTGGTACAAATACTATATTTTGATTTCAATACTATGATTTGGCACGAGTAGTATGATTTAGTACAAATACTACGAATTGGCAGAAATACTGTGACTTAGTAGTAATACTATAACATAACAGATATACTATGATTTTGCAGACAGTCTATGTTGTTGCACAACTAGCACAATATGGCAGAAATACTATGATTTGGCACAAGTACTATGATTTAGTACAAATACTCTTATTGGCACAAATACTATGTTTCAGTACAAATACTACGATTTGGCAATAATACTGGGTTTTAGCACAACTACTGAGATTTGGGTGAAATACCATGATTTAGAAGAAATACTATGACTTCGTACAAATACAATGTTTTGGTTCAAATAACATGATTTGCAAAAATACTATGATTTGGCACAAGTACCATGATTTAGTACAAATACTACAGTTTCGCTCAAATACTATGAAATTGCAGTGATACTATGATTTTGAAGGAATACTATGATTTGGTAGAAATACTATGCCTTAGTAGTAATACTATAACATAGCAGATATAATGTGATTTTGCAGACATAGTATGTTTTGCACAAATACTACGATTTCGCTCAAATACTATGGAATTGCAGTAATACTATGATTTGGAATACTATGATTTGATAGGAATACTATGCCTTAGTAGTAATACTATAACATAACAGATATACTATGATTTTGCAGAAATTCTATGTTTTTTTGCACAAATACTACAATTTGGCAGAAATACTATGTTTGGGCAGTAATACTATGATTTGCTATAAATACTATGGATTTGGCACATATACTATAATCAGCAGATATACTATAACATAACAGAAATTCTACGACTTAGTAGTAACACTATAATATAACAGAAATTTTAACTGGACACAAATAACATGATTTGCCCCAAAACCATGATTTGGCAAAAAAAATACCATGATTTGGCACAAATACGATGATATGGCAGAAATACTATAATTGGGTACAAATACTATGATTTGGCACAAGTACTATGAATAAGTACAAATACTATGATTTGGCAGAAATACTATGACTTAGCAGAAATACTATGTTTTAACATAAATAATATCTTTTGACAGAAATTTCTGCTAAAGGTACTATTTCTGCTTTTTAGCAGAAATACTGTAATTTTGCATAAACACTATGATTTGGGATAAATACTATGATTTGGCAGATATACTATATTCAGCAAATATACTATAACATAACAGACATTCCTCCACTTAGTAGTAATCTCATAACATTAAATAAATATTATGGTTCTGCCCCAAAACCATGATTTGGCACAAATACCATGATTTGTCAAAAATACTTCGATTTAGCAGAAATACTATGATTGAGCAGAAGTACTAACATGTAGTAGAAGTACTTTGATTTAGCACAAATACTATTATGGAGGAGTAATACTTTAACATGGGAGAAATATTGATATACACACACACATACACATAGAGCAAAGTGTACAGGGGCTGTTAAGAGTCTGGGCTTGGTATATCTAGGTCAGCTAAATTGGCTGCACCTGCTATAATCAGCACTTACACACACAGACACAGAGACAGCTATGAGTTTTCTGCAGTGTATTTCTCACATTCAGGATTCCCCTCGAACAAATGGCCATAATTTCCTAACCGTAGGGGCTAGAACGGTCATTCTTACACCGATTTGTTCAGAAGAGATGGGGAAAACTTCAGGCCTTCATAATTCAGAGATAAAATATAAATTATTGAAGATATATGACTTGTAATACACTGTAACTGAGTAGAGGCGAAGCAAAACTGCCTTGACTTGCCCTCAAACAACATTTTGTAACTCTAAATCTATATGGAGCATCAAAATCATTCTTTCACCGTAAGAAACAGCAGGCTTTGGTGAACAGTCATGGAAATTTTCAGGTCTCTGTTGAAATCAATCAAAAAGATATGACGAGAGAAAAAAAAGTGCCTCATTTCCAGAGTTTGAAATCTGAAGAAATCTGAGCGAGGAAAAATTTCCTACCCTCAAACAAGTGTAATTCATGGCCAAACGGTAATAGGTGAGGAAAAAATTCTTGAATTGTGAGCATCAGGGATGTCTGAAGATATATTGGCACAAGCGTCATGTCTCAACTTTGTTTCGTTAAGGAGATATGACGATTTGAAAATGCCTCTCATTAGAGAATTCCAGCGCTGATTTTGAAGAAACTCTCCATTGAGTTTCTATGGAGAGTTTTGAGACTTTATGTTACTCTGAGGAGATTTGCAAAAATCTATAAGTCCCACAACAATGATAGTGACATTTTCTGAAAGCCAGCAAAAATACCTACGTTTTGATGTATAATTTGTGGGGGTTGAGTGGAAATTGAGCGAGTAGCAAGAAGTTGTTCAGACATGAAGAGAAAATTCAGAAAGGACGAGTGCACACTCTGAGTTAATTGCATAGCAACCATAACAACGCATGTATTTTCTGAAAAATCACAATTTTGCAACTGAAAACTTAAAGAGGTATAAAATTAAAATGGTAGAAGATCTGAAAAAGCTGAATCATTCAGGAATAGCCCAATAGTCTGAGAACATTTTAAAGTTTGAATGGAGTTTCTAGGTGAAAGTATGACAAAGTAGTTAAGTTTCAAAAACAAGCAAGTTTTAGCAGAATTGTGGAAGTTTTCCATTCATTTCAATGGGACAAATTAAAGGAAAAAAGTGTAATATTTTAAAAAGTATAATAGTAATAAACACCAAAAGTCATAGCACACATTAGCAGAAAGAGCAGAACAGTATAGAGTTTGAACGGAGAAAATCGGCTGAAAACTGAGGCAGTAGATGAGCGGCAAAAACGTGCGGAAGCAACTTGAAGAATAACTAGAAAAATTTGCATTTCCTGCGAAAATGCTGTGTGGATGCCTTAACGCTGAAGCTGTCTGCTGCAAAAATTGTATGGCAGTAAAGAAACTGAAAAATTATGCTGAAAACAAGTGAAAAAACAGAAACTTTTGCTGAAAAGAGGTGAAAAGGCGAAGATTCTGCTTCAAAGGGGTACAGAAGTTCAAATTTGTACTGAAAAGAGGAGAGGCGAAAAGGTTTCCTCTGAAATGAGCAGAAGATACTGAGATTTGTATTGATAAGAGGTGAAAGGCTGAAAATTCTGCTTAAAATAGGTGAATCAGCAGAATTTCTACTGAAAAGAGGTAAAAGAAGTAGAACGTTGCACTGAAAACAGGTGAATCAGCAGAATGTCTGCTAAAAAGAGATTTCTGTTGAAAACACCTGAAAAATCTGGGATTTGTGCTGAAAAGGGTGAAAAAACTCACAATTCTGCTGAAACGGGGTGAAGAAGAGATGTTGGGCTCTTGAGAAGAGTTAAATAAGTTGAACTGATATGTTTGGGTACAAATACAATGATTTGGCAATAATACTGCGTTTTAGCACAACTCCTGAGATTTGATTGAAATACTATGATTTAGAAGAAATATTATGACTTTGTACAAATACAATATTTTGGCACAAATACTATGATTTGGTTCGAATGCTATGATTTGAAACAAATAATATGATCTGGCAGAAATACTATTATTTAGTAGAAATACTATGATTTACCAGAGTACTATGTTTCTGCAAAAATACTATGATTTTGCAGAAATACTATGCTGTAGTAGTAATACTATAACATCACAGATATATGATGATTTTGCAGACATTCTGGTTTTACACAAATACTATAATGTGGCAGTATACTATGTTTCAGCACAAATACTATGATTTGGCACATATACTATATTCAGCAGATATACTATAACAAAACAGAAAGTCTACGACTTAGTAGTAATACTATAACATAATAGATAGACTCTCTGCAAAATCATAGTATATGTTTTTTGCACAACTAGCACAATATGGCAGAAATACTATGATTTGGCACAAGTACTATGATTTAGTACAAATACTCATATTGGCAGAAATACTATGTTTCAGTACAAATATTACAATTTGGCAATAATACTGGGTTTTAGCACAACTACTGAGATTTGGGTGAAATACTATGATTTAGAAGAAAACTATGACTTCGTACAAATACAATGTTTTGGTTCAAATAATATGATTTGCAAAAAATACTATGATTTGACACAAGTACCATGATTTAGTACAAATACTATGATTTCGCTCAAATACTGTGAAATTGCAGTAATACTATGATTTTGAAGGAATACTATGATTTGGTAGAAATACTATGCCTTAGTAGTAATACTATAACATAGCAGATACACTGTGATTTTGCAGACATAGTATGTTTTTGCACAAATACTATGAAACTGCAGTAATACTATGATTTTGAAGGAATACTATGATTTGGTAGAAATACTATGCCTTAGTAGTAATACTACAACATAACAGATATACTGTGATTTTGCAGACATTCTATGTTTTTGCACAAATACTACAATTTGGCAGAAATACTATGTTTTAGCACAAATACTATGATTTGGCACATATACTGTATTCAGCAGATATAATTTAACAAAATAGAGAGTCTACGACTTAGTAGTAATACTATAACATAATAGATATACTATGATTTTGCAGACAGTCTATGTTTTTGCACAACTAGCACAATGTGGCAGAAATACTATGAATTGGCACAAGTACTATGATTTAGTAGAAATACTCTTATTGGCAGAAATACTATGTTTCAGTACAAATACTATGATTTGGCAATAATACTGCGTTTAAGCACAACTACTGAGATTTGAGTGAAATACTATGACTTCGTACAAATACTACTATGTTTTGGTTCGAATACTATGATTTGCAAAAAATACTATTATTTGGCACAAGTACCATGATTTCGTACAAATACTACGAATTGGCAGAAATACTGTGACTTAGTACTAATACTTTAACATAACAGATATACTGTGATTTAGCAGACATAGTATGTTTTGCACAGATACTACGATTTCACTCAAATACTATGAAATTGCAGTAATACTATGATTTTGAAGGAATACTTTGATTTGGTAGAAATACTATGCCTTAGTAGTAATACTATAACATAACAGATATACTGTGATTTTGCAGACATAGTATGTTTTTGCACAAACACTACAATTTGGCAAGAAATACTATGTTTGGGCACAAATACTATGATTTGCTATAAATACTATGATTTGGCACATATACTATAATCAGCAGATATACTATAACATAACAGAAATTCTACGACTTAGTAGTAATACTATAACATAACAGAAATTTTAATTGGGCAGAAATAACATGATTTGGCACAAATACCATGATTTGGCAAAAAAAATACCATGATTTGGGCGCAAATACAATGACATGGCAGAAATACTATGATTGGGTACAAATACTATGATTTGGCACAAATACTATGATTTAGCAGAAATAGTATGTTTTAACATAAATAATATCTTTTGACAGAAATTTCTGCTAAAGGTACTATTTCTGCTTTTAGCAGAAATACTGTAATTTTGCATAAATACTATGATTTGGGATAAATACTATGATTTCCCAGAATTACTATGATTGAGCAGAAGTACTAAGATGTAGTAGAAGTACTTTGATTTAGGAGAAATACTATTATGGAGGAGTAATACTTTAACATGGGAGAAATACTGATACACACACACACACAGGCGCAAAGGGAACAGTGGCTGTTAAGAGTCTGGGCTTGGTATATCTAGGTCAGCTAAATTAGCTGCACCTGCTCTAATCAGCACTTACACACACAGACACAGAGAGCTCTGAGTTTTCTTTAGTGTATTTCTCACATTCAGGATTCCCCTCGAACAAATGGCCATAATTTCCTAACCGTAGGGGCTAGAACGCTCATTCTGACACCGTTTTGTTCAGAAGAGATGGGAAATCTCCAGGTCTTCATAATTCAGAGATAAAATATAAATTATTAAAGCTATATGACTTGTAATACACTGTAACTGAGTAGAGGCGAAGCAAAACTGCCCTGACTTGACCTCAAACAACGTTTTGTAACTCTAAATCTATATGGAGCATCAAAATCATTCTTTCACCGTAAGAAACAGCAGGCTTTGGTGAACAGTCATGGAAATTTTCAGGTCTCTGTTGAAATCAATCAAAAAGATATGACGAGAGAAAAAAGTGCCTCATTTCCAGAGTTTGAAATCTGAAGAAATCTGAGCGAGGGAAAAATTTCCTACCCTCAAACAAGTGTAATTCATGGCCAAACGGTAATAGGTGAGGAAAAATTCTTGAATTGTGAGCATCAGCGATGTCTGAAGATATATTGGCACAAGCGTCATGTCTCAACTTTGTTTCGTTAAGGAGATATGACGATTTGAAAATGCCTCTCATTAGAGAATTCCAGCGCTGATTTTGAAGAAACTCTCCATTGAGTTTCTATGGAGAGTTTTGAGACTTTATGTTACTCTGAGGAGATTTGCAAAAATCTATAAGTCCCACAACAATGATAGTGACATTTTCTGAAAGCCAGCAAAAATACCTACGTTTTGATGTATAATTTGTGTAAGTTGAGTGGAAATTGAGCGAGTAGCAAGAAGTTGTTCAGACATGAAGAGAAAATTCAGAATAGACGAGTGTACACTCTGAGTTAATTGCATAGCAACCATAACAACGCATGTATTTTCTGAAAAATCACAATTTTGCAACTGAAAACTTAAAGAGGTATAAGATTAAAACGGTAGAAGATCTGAAAAAGCTGAATCAGACAGGAATAGCCCAATAGTCTGAGAACATTTTAAAGTTTGAATGGAGTTTCTAGGTGAAAGTATGACAAAGTAGTTAAGTTTCAAAAACAAGCAAGTTTTAGCAGAATTGTGGAAGTTTTCCATTCATTTCAATGGGACAAATTAAAGGAAAAAAGTGTAATATTTTAAAAAGTATAACAGTAATAAACACCAAAAGTCATAGCAGTCGTTAGCAGAAAGAGCAGAACAGTTTAGAGTTTGAACGGAGAAAATCGGCTGAAAACTGAAGCAGTAGTTAATCGGCGAAATACGGAGCAACTAGAAGAATAAAGTAGAAAGATAAAGAATAAAGAGAAACAGGAACTCAATAGTGTGGAAGCCCTTTGAGGGCATCCACACAATAAAGAGAAACAGGAACTCAATAGTGTGGAAGCCCTTTAAGGGCATCCACACAATAAAGAACTAGAAAAATTTGCATTTCCTGCGAAAATGCTGTGTGGATGCCGTAACGCTGAAGCTGTCTGCTGAAAAGCTGAAAAAGATGAAAAGTTGCAAAAAGTTGTATGGTGGTGGAAAAAAAATGTCACCCTGAGCAGGATTCGAACCTGGACCTCCTGGGCGCAAGCCGGCTACTCATCTCACTGTGCCAAATTCACTCTCACAAGGCAAGAGATGGAGAGACTGACAATTATGGTGAAATGAGCAGAAACTGCTGAGAATTGCGCTGATAAGAGGTGAAATGATTGAAAATTTTGCAGAAAAGAGGTGAATCAGCAGAATTTCTGCAGAAAAGAGGCAAAGAAGCAGAACGTTGTGCTGAATAGAGGTGAATCAGCAGAATTTCTGCTGAAAAGAGGCAAAACAACCTGTTTCTGCTCAAATTCACAAATCAGAGGTACTGCCTCTGTGTGCTTCATCAGGTGGGTACTTGTATGTATTTCTGCCATGGGCGTTAACAAGAATCTGAGGTCCATATTAGAAAAGCTGCTAAAATCATAAAACTTGCGCTGAAAAGAGATGAATCAGCAGTTTCTGCTGAAAAGAGGTTTTTTTTTTTTTTTTCTGAAAACAGCCAAAAAGCTGGAATTTGTGCTGAAAAGGGTGGAAAAAAATGAAAATTTTGCTGAAAAGGGTGAAGAAGCTAAAGCATACCAAATCAAAGTATTTGTGCCAAAACATAGTGTTTCTGCCATATTGTGGTACTACTACATTACAACATGAATACGGATTAAAGATGAAAGAAACTGGCAACAAATTCCTCCACTACAAACCAGTCTGATACCACTTCTTTGCAGTGTTCACGTTTACTAAGGCACTACCCAAAAGGCGCCACAAGAGGGCACTCCAACACAAGAGATGAGGTGAATGAGCAGAATTTCTGCTGAAAAGAGGCAGAAGGTTCTGTATGTAGAAAAAGAAACACTGTTGAACCATGTGTGAAATAAATAAAGAAATGAAATGAAAGAACAACCTGGTTCTGCTCAAATTCACCAATCAGAGGTACTGCCTCAGTCTGCTTCATCAGGCTGTGTACTTGTTTCTGCCATGGAGCGTTAACAAGAATCTGAGGTCCATATTAGAAAAGCTACTAAAATCATAAAAGTTTGCAGAATTGTAATAAATTAGCAATATAAATTACAGGTCTGTGATAGTGTATAAATTTGTAGTGAAAAAAAAAAAACGTGGACCAAGGTGGGATTGAACCCACGACCTTTGAGCTGCAGAGCCGTGTCATTACTGATTGCGCCACCTGGAAAGGGGGCAGGGGTCTGAAAGACAGATACTTCAGCAGTCAGAATTAGATCGCAGTGAGAGGCAAAAAACGCCGTTTTTTAGTGTTACAAAACGTCGTGTAACTCAAAAACTAGGAGGGCTAGCAGCATAATTCTTGTACTGGGTGAATCAGCGGACTTTGGTGTACTTTGACTACGATTTTCATTGCTCTTTGTAGCTCCGTCGCGGAGATATGACAAGAGAAGAAACGGCTTCATTTTAAGAGTTTGAAAACAAACGTAATTTATGACTCAACAGGAAGATAACACTTTGCTTTATTAAAATTATTGTGGCATGCAGAGGAATCTTGCAAAGAAACTCACAGGGAGAGATTGAGCCTGTATTTCCACCCCAAGCTGGTAGGGGGAGCTTTTTATTGAACATACTTGCTTGTGTTACAATGTGCTTCAAGGGTCAATAACAGCATAACAGAACTCACTTATGGTACTGCATTCTTCCTATAAAACAATAACTGTCAGTGACTTTGTACCGTAGTATAAACACAACATTCAAGACAACAGTTAAAAGTAACGTAACCATAAACAATGAAACAAGAACATCTAAAATGCAGCACATGTCCCAAGGAATGATGGGAGAGAACTAGCTGTTCCCTCAACACGCCACATTATTTATGATTTGTGATTTGGCAGAAACACTGGGACTTGGTATAAATATTATGATTTACATGAAATACTTTGACTTAGCAGAAATTCTATAATCTAGCAAAAAGCACTTCAGCATAGCAGAAATTCTATGATTGAGCAGAATTACTAGGATTTAGCACAAACACTATGATTTGTCTAAAAAAACCCTTTATTTTGCAGTTATATTGTGATTTGGCAGAAATACTATGCTTTGGAACAAATACCAAGATTTGGCAGAAATACTATGAGCAGTAATAATATAACATAGCAGAAATACTGTTATTTTGTGAAAATACTATGCTTTGGCACAAATACCATGATTTGGCCAAAATACTATGATTTAGCCAAAATACTATGATTTAGCAGAAATACTAAGATGTAGTAGAAGTACTTTGATTTAACAGAAATACTATTATGGAGGAGTAATACTTTAAAATGGGAGAAATATTGATACACACACACACACATACACAGAGCCTAAAGGGAACAGTGGCTGTTAAGAGTCTGGGCTTGGTATATCTAGGTCAGTTAAAGTAGCTGCACCTGCTGTAATCAGCCCTTACACACACAGACACAGAGAGAGGTATAAGTTTTCTGCAGTGTATTTTTCTCACATTCACATTCAGGATTCCCCTCGAACCTCCTGGTCCCAAGGCAGCTACTCATCTCAATGAGCCAAACTCATTCTCACAAAGAAGAGGTAGATAGACTGACAATTGTGCTGAAATTATCAGAAGCTGCTGAGAACTGTGCTGATAAGAGGCAAAAAGGATGAAAATTTTGCAGAAAAGAGGTGAATCAGCAGAATTTCTGCTGAAAAGAGTTGTTTTTTTTCTGAAAACCGCCAAAAAAGCTGGAATTTGTGCTGAAAAGGGGTGAAAAAAATGAAAATTTTGCTGAAAAGGGGTGGAGAAGCTAAAGTATACCAAATCAAAGTGTTTGTGCCAAAACATGGTATTTCTGCCATATTGTGGTATTTGTGCCACAAAAGTTACTACATTACAACATGAATACGGATTAAAGATGAAAGAAACTGGCAACAAATTCCTCCACTACAAACCAGTCTGATACCACTTCTTTGCAGTGTTCACGTTTACTAAGGCACTACCCAAAAGGTGCCACAAGAGGGCACTCCAACACAAGAGATAACCTATGTACACTGATGCACTTAGTAACAGTCAGCCTCCTACTTAGCCACTACGTAATACAGCGATATTACAGTGTACAAATTCACATAAATTTGCAGGAACAAAGAAACAAAGCAGGAACAAGCCCAAAACAATCAAATAACTGTGCTGCCATAGCTATCGCTAACTAGCACATACGCTAAAGGTAACTAAAACCAATACACACAAGTAGCAGGGTAAACATCTTAAGCATGGAACATTAACTCACGTTTATGTGACACACACCATCCCCAACAAATACAGGATGGGCTATTTGCTCCCCTTCCCAGCAGCTCTCTCCTCAATCGTTAGCCCAGGAACGAAGGAAGACCATCTAGCTCAGAAGTCCCATGAATTCCCTCACTGCTCAGAGGCTGCTGGGTAATGTAGCTCACACGAACACAGGTTTTTCTACAAGCACAAATACTATAACATAGCAGAAATACTGTGATTTGGCAGAAATACTATGTTTTAGGACATATACTATAATTTGGCTCAAATACTATGATATAGCAGCAATACTATGTTTTGGTACAAATGCTGGGCTTAGGCACAAATATTATGATTTGGCAGACACTATGATTTAGCAGAGATAATATGATTTGGCAGAAATACTAAACTTTGGCACAAATACTATAATTGAGTGCAAGTACTTTAAGATACCAGAAATACTATGATTTAGCAGAAATACAGTGTTTTGCAGAAACACTGTAATTTCACTCAAATACTTTGAAATAGCCGTAATACTATGATTTGGCAGAACATAACAGAAATTCTATGACTTAGTAGTAATACTATAACATAACAGAACTATTAATTGGGCACAAATACTATATTTTGGCACAAGTACCATGTTTTGGCAAATCCCATAATTTGGCACAAATACTATGATTTGGCAGACACTATGATTTAGCAGAGATAATATCATTTGGCAGAAATACTAAACTTTGGCACAAATACAATAATTGAGTACCTTAAGATGAGAGAAATACTATGATTTTGCAGAAATACAATGTTTTTGCAGAAACACTGTAATTTCACTCAAATACTATGAAATAGCAGTAATACTATGACAAAGCAGAAATACTATGACTTAGAAGTAATACTATAACAAAAGGGATTCCTCAAAATACTATGAAATTGCAGTAATTCTACGATTTGGCAGAAATACTGTACTGTTACAAATACAATGCTTTGGTACAAATACTATATTTTGATTTGAATACTATGATTTGGCACGAGTAGTATGATTTAGTACAAATACTACAAATGGGCAGAAATACTGTGACTTAGTAGTAATACTATAACATAACAGATATACTATGATTTTGCAGACAGTCTATGTTTTTGCACAACTAGCACAATATGGCAGAAATACTATGATTTGGCACAAGTACTATGATTTCGTACAAATACTCTTATTGGCACAAATACTATGTTTCAGTACAAATACTACGATTTGGCAATAATACTGGGTTTTAGCACAACTACTGAGATTTGGGTGAAATACTATGATTTAGAAGAAATACTATGACTTTGTACAAATACAATGTTTTGGTTCAAATAATATGATTTGCAAAAATACTATGATTTGGTACAAGTACCATGATTTAGTACAAATACTACAATTTCGCTCAAATACTATGAAATTGCAGTGATACTATGATTTTGAAGGAATACTATGATTTGGTAGAAATACTATGCCTTAGTAGTAATACTATAACATAACAGATATACTATGATTTTGCAGAAATTCTATGTTTTGCACAAATACTACAACAACTACTACTACAAATACTACAAGAAATACTATGTTTGGGCAGTAATACTATTATTTGCTATAAATACTATTATTTGGCACATATACTATAATCAACAGATATACTATAACATAACAGAAATTCTACGACTTAGTAGTAACACTAATATAACAGAAATTTTAACCGGGCACAAATAACATGATTTGGCACAAATACCATGATTTGGCAAAAGATACCATGATTTGGCACAAATACGATCATATTGCAGAAATACTATGATTGGGTACAAATACTATGATTTGGCACAAGTACTATGAATAAGTACAAATACTATGATTTGGCAGAAATACTATGATTTAGCAGAAATACTATGTTTTAACATAAATAATACCTTTTCACAGAAATTTCTGCTAAAGGTACTATTTCTGCTTTTTAGCAGAAATACTGTAATTTTGCATAAATACTATGATTTGGGATAAATACTATGATTTGGCAGATATACTATATTCAGCACATAAACTATAACATAACAGACATTCCTGCACTTAGTAGTAATCTCATAACATAAAATAAATATTATGGTTCTGCCCCAAACCATGATTTGGCACAAATACCATGATTTTTCAAAAATACTATAATTTAGCAGAAATACTATGATTGAGCAGAAGTACTAAGATGTAGTAGAAGTACTTTGATTTAGCACGAATACTATTATGGAGGAGTAATACTTTAACATAGGAGAAATATTGATATACACACACACATACACATAGAGCAAAGTGTACAGGTGCTGTTAAGAGTCTGGGCTTGGTATATCTAGGTCAGCTAAATTGGCTGCACCTGCTGTAATCAGCACTTACACACACAGACACAGAGACAGCTATGAGTTTTCTGCAGTGTATTTCTCACATTCAGGATTCCCCTCGAACAAATGGCCATAATTTCCTAACCGTAGGGGCTAGAACGCTCATTCTTACACCGATTTGTTCAGAAGAGATGGGGAAAACTTCAGGCCTTCATAATTCAGAGATAAAATATAAATTATTGAAGATATATGACTTGTAAAACACTGTAACTGAGTAGAGGCGAAGCAAAACTGCCTTGACTTGCCCTCAAACAACGTTTTGTAACTCTAAATCTATATGGAGCATCAAAATCATTCTTTCACCGTAAGAAACAGCAGGCTTTGGTGAACAGTCATGGAAATTTTCAGGTCTCTGTTGAAATCACTCAAAAAGATATGACGAGAGAGAAAAAGTGCCTCATTTCCAGAGTTTGAAATCTGAAGAAATCTGAGCGAGGAAAAATTTCCTACCCTCAAACAAGTGTAATTCATGGCCAAACGGTAATAGGTGAGGAAAAAATTCTTGAATTGTGAGCATCAGGGATGTCTGAAGATATATTGGCACAAGCGTCATGTCTCAACTTTGTTTCGTTAAGGAGATATGACGATTTGAAAATGCCTCTCATTAGAGAATTCCAGCGCTGATTTTGAAGAAACTCTCCATTGAGTTTCTATGGAGAGTTTTGAGACTTTGTGTTACTCTGAGGAGATTTGCAAAAATCTATAAGTCCCACAACAATGATAGTGACATTTTCTGAAAGCCAGCAAAAATACCTACGTTTTGATGTATAATTTGTGGGGTTGAGTGGAAATTGAGCGAGTAGCAAGAAGTTGTTCAGACATGAAGAGAAAATTCAGAAAGGACGAGTGCACACTCTGAGTTAATTGCATAGCAACCATAGCAACGCATGTATTTTCTGAAAAATCACAATTTTGCAACTGAAAACTTAAAGAGGTATAAAATTAAAACGGTAGAAGATCTGAAAAAGCTGAATCAGACAGGAATAGCCCAATAATCTGAGAACATTTTAAAGTTTGAATGGAGTTTCTAGGTGAAAGTATGACAAAGTAGTTAAGTTTCAAAAACAAGCAAGTTTTAGCAGAATTGTGGAAGTTTTCCATTCATTTCAATGGGACAAATTAAAGGAAAAAGTGTAATATTTTAAAAAGTATAATAGTAATAAACACCAAAAGTCATAGCAAACATTAGCAGAAAGAGCAGAACAGTATAGAGTTTGAGCGGAGAAAATCGGCTGAAAACTGAGGCAGTAGATGAGCGGCAAAAAAAGCGTCACGGAAGCAACTTGAAGAATAACTAGAAAAATTTGCATTTCCTCTTGAAAATGCTGTGTGGATGCCTTGACGCTGAAGCTGTCTGCTGAAAAGATGAAAAAGATGAAAAGTTGCAAAAAGTTGTTGTGGAGAGACGGACAATTCTGCTGAAATGAGCAGAAGCTGCTGAGAATTGTGCTGATAACAGGTGAAAAGGCTGAAAGTTTTGCAGAAACGAGGTGGATCAGCAGAATTTCTGCAGAAAAGAGGCAAAGAAGCAGAAACTTGCGCTGAAAAGAGATGAATCAGCAGAGTTTCTGCTGAAAAGAGTTTTTTTTTTCTGAAAACAGCCAAAAAGCTGGAATTTGTGCTGAAAAGGGTGAAAAAAATGAAAATTTTGCTGAAAAGGGGTGAAGAAGCTAAAGTATACCAAATCAAAGTATTTGTGCCAAAACATAGTGTTTCTGCCATATTGTGGTACTACTACATTACAACATGAATACGGATTAAAGATGAAAGAAACTGGCAACAAATTCCTCCACTACAAACCAGTCTGATACCACTTCTTTGCAGTGTTCACGTTTACTAAGGCACTACCCAAAAGGCGCCACAAGAGGGCACTCCAACACAAGAGATGACCTATGTACACTGATGCACTTAGTAACAGTCAGCCTCCTTGAATTGGCAGAAATAATGTGATTTAGTAGTAATACTATAACATAACAGATATACTGTGATGTTGCAGACATAGTATGTTTTTGCACTACTCATTTGTAGTGAAAAAAAATAGCAATATAAATTACAGGTCTGTGATAGTGTATAAATTTGTAGTGAAAAAAAATGTTGACCAAGGTGGGATTGAACCCACGACCTTTGAGCTGCAGAGCCGTGTCATTACTGATTGCGCCACCTGACAAGAGGGCAGGCGGCTGAAAAACAAAGAGATCAGCAATCAGAAATAGATCGCGGTGAGGCGGCGCTGTTTTTGGAGTTACAAAGCGTCGTGTAACTCAAAAACTAGGAGGGCTATCAGCATCAGCAGTTGCTGAAAACAAGCGAAAAAGCAGAATTATCTGCTAAAAAGAGGTGTAAAGCGTTTGATGGAGATGGCTTTATGTGTAAGGGTACACTGAAGAGTGTCAAGAAAGCAGAGTGCATGCAAGTGGGGATGATGTGTAGCAACTGTCACAGGTAGGACTCGACCCTCTGCCACCGGGTCTCACAGTAGCTTCTCAACCCTCTGAGCCAAATGAGGTCTGGTCACAAAGGGGCGGTGCCTAAAACACAGAGACTTGAGCAGTCAGAATTAGATCGCGGTGAGGCGTAAAACGCCGATTTTCGGAGTTACAAAACGTCGTGTAACTCAAAAACTAGGTGGGATAGAAGCACAATTCTTGTACTGGGTAAATCAGCAGACTTTGCTGAACTTTGACTGCGATTTTCATAGCTCTTTGTACCTCCGTCGCGGAGATATGACGAGAGAAAAACGGCTTCATTTTAAGAGTTGGAAAACAAACGTAATTTATGGCTCAACAGTAAGATGACAGTAAAACTGCTCCAACCGTGACTGGCAGCACTGTCTGAAGATGAATTGGAACAAGCTTCTCATCTTAACTTTGCTTTATTAAAATTATTATGGCACATACAAGTCTTGCAAATAAGCACACAGGGAAAGCTTGAGCTTGTAATTCCACCCCAAGCTGGTAGGAGAAGCTTTTTATTAAACACTTGCTTGTTCTACAATGTGCTTCAAGGGTCAATAACAGCATAACAGAACTCACTTATGGTACTGCATTCTTCCTTCCTATAAAACAATAACTGTCAGTGACTTTGTACCATAGTATAAACACAACATTCAAGACAACAGTTAAAAGTAACGTAACCATAAACAATGAAACAAGAACATCTAAACAGCAGCACATGTCCCAAGGCATGATGGGAGAGGACTAGCTGTTCCCCCAACACGCCACATTATTTATGATTTATGATTTGGCAGAAACACTGGGACTTGGTATGATTTACATGAAATACTTTGATTTAGCAGAAAAACTATAATCTAGCAGAAAGCACCTCAGCATAGCAGAAATTCTATGAGCAGAATTACTAGGATTTAGCACAAACGCTATGATTTGTCTCAAAAACCTTTATTTTGCAGTTATATTGTGATTTGGCAGAAATACTGTGCTTTGGAGCAAATACCAAAATTTGGCAGAAATACTATGAGCAGTAATAATATAACGTAGCAGAAATACAAATATTTTGTGGAAATACTATGATACTATGAAAAGCTAAAAACGATGAAAAGTTGCAAAAAGTTGTATGGTGGTGAAAAAAAAAATGCCCCACTGAGCAGGATTCGAACCTGGCCCTCCTGGTCTCAAGGTGGCTATTCATTTCCCTGAGCCAAAGTCATTCTTACAAAGAAGAGGTGGAGAGACGGACAATTCTGTTGAAATGAGCAGAAGCTGCTGAGAATTGTGCTGATAAGAGGTCAAAAGGCTGAAAGTTTTGCAGAAAAGAGGTGAATCAGCAGAATTTTTGCAGAAAAGAGGTAAAGAAGCAGAAACTTGCACTGTAAAGAGATGAATCAGCAGAGTTTCTGCTGAAAACAGCCAAAAAAGCTGGAATTTGTGCTGAAAAGGGGTGAAAAAAATGAAAATTTTGCTGAAAAGGGGTGAAGAAGCTAAAGTATACCAAATCAAAGTATTTGTGCCAAAACATAGTGTTTCTGCCATATTGTGGTACTACTACATTACAACATGAATACGGATTAAAGATGAAAGAAACTGGCAACAAATTCCTCCACTACAAACCAGTCTGATACCACTTCTTTGCAGTGTTCACGTTTACTAAGGCACTACCCAAAAGGCGCCACAAGAGGGCACTCCAACACAAGAGATGACCTATGTACACTGATGCACTTAGTAACAGTCAGCCTCCTACTTAGCCATTACGTAATACAGCGATATTACAGTGTACAAATTCACATAAATTTGCAGGGGGAAAAAAACAAAGCAGGAACAAGCCCAAAACAATAAAATAACTGGGCTGCCATAGCTATTGCTAACTAGCACATACGCCAAAGGTAACTAAAACCAATACCAACCAATGTTTTTGCAGAAACACTGTAATTTCACTCAAATACTATGAAATAGCAGTAATACTATGATTTGGCAGAAATACTATGTCTTTGCAGAAACACTGTAATTTCACTCAAATAATATGAAATAGCAGTAATACTATGATTTGGCAGAAATACTATGTTTCAGTACAAATACTATGACAAAGCAGAAATACTATGACTTAGAAGTAATACTATAACAAAGGGATTCCTCAAAATACTATGAAATTGCAGTAATTCTATGATTTGGCAGAAATACTGTACTTTGTACAAATACAATGCTTTGGTACAAATACTATATTTTGATTTCAATACTATGATTTGGCACGAGTAGTATGATTTAGTACAAATACTACGAATTGGCAGAAATACTGTGACTTAGTAGTAATACTATAACATAACAGATATACTATGATTTTGCAGACAGTCTATGTTTTTGCACAACTAGCACAATATGGCAGAAATACTATGATTTGGCACAAGTACTATGATTTAGTACAAATACTCTTATTGGCACAAATACTATGTTTCAGTACAAATACTACGATTTGGCAATAATACTGGGTTTTAGCACAACTACTGAGATTTGGGTGACATACTATGATTTAGAAGAAATACTATGACTTCGTACAAATACAATGTTTTGGTTCAAATAATATGATTTGCAAAAAATACTATGATTTGGCACAAGTACCATGATTTAGTACAAATACTACAGTTTCGCTCAAATACTATGAAATTGCAGTGATACTATGATTTTGAAGGAATACTATGATTTGGTAGAAATACTATGCCTTAGTAGTAATACTATAACATAGCAGATATAATGTGATTTTGCAGACATAGTATATTTTTGCACAAATACTACGATTTCGCTCAAATACTATGGAATTGCAGTAATACTATGATTTGGAATACTATGATTTGGTAGGAATACTATGCCTTAGTAGTAATACTATAACATAACAGATATACTATGATTTTGCAGAAATTCTATGTTTTTGCACAAATACTACATTTGGCAGAAATACTATGTTTGGTCAGTAATACTATGATTTGCTATAAATACTATGATTTGGCACATATACTATAATCAGCAGATATACTATAACATAACAGAAATTTTAACTGGACACAAATAACATGATTTGGCACAAAACCATGATTTGGCAAAAAAATACCATGATTTGGCACAAATACGATGATATTGCAGAAATACTATGATTGGGTACAAATACTATGATTTGGCACAAGTACTATGAATAAGTACAAATACTATAATTTGGCAGAAATACTATGATTTAGCAGAAATACTATGTTTTAACATAAATAATATCTTTTGACAGAAATTTCTGCTAAAAGGTACTATTTCTGCTTTTTAGCAGAAATACTGAAATTTTGCATAAACACTATGATTTGGGATAAATACTATGATTTGGCAGATATACTATATTCAGCAAATATACTATAACATAACAGACATTCCTCCACTTAGTAGTAATCTCATAACATAAAATAAATATTATGGTTCTGCCCCAAAACCATGATTTGGCACAAATACCATGATTTTTCAAAATTACTATGATTTAGCAGAAATACTATGATTGAGCAGAAGTACTAAGATGTAGTAGAAGTACTTTGATTTAGCACAAATACTATTATGGAGGAGTAATACTTTAACATGGGAGAAATATTGATACTCACACACACATACACAGAGAGCCAAGTGTACAGGGGCTGTTAAGAGTCTGTGCTTGGTATATCTAGGTCAGCTAAATTGGCTGCACCTGCTGTAATCAGCACTTACACACACAGAGACAGAGAGAGCTATGGGTTTTCTTCAGTGTATTTCTCACATTCAGGATTCCCCTTGAACAAATGGCCATAATTTGCTAACCGTAGGAGATAGAACGGTCATTCTGACACCGTTTTGTTCAGAAGAGATGGGGAATCTGGAGGTCTTCATAATTCAAGATAAAATATAAATTATTAAAGATATATGACTTGTAATACACTGTAACTGAGTAGAGGCAAAGCAAAACTGCCTTGACTTGCCCTCAAACAACGTTTTCTAACTCTAAATCTATATGGAGCATCAAAATCATTCTTTCACCGTAAGAAACAGCAGGCTTTGGTGAACAGTCATGGAAATTTTCAGGTCTCTGTTTAAATCCAGCAAAAGATATGACGAGAGAAAAAAAGTGCCTCATTTCCAGAGTTTGAAATCTGAAGAAATCTGAGCGAGGGACAAATTTCCTATCCTCAAACAAGTGTAATTCATGGCCAAACGGTAATAGGTGAGGAAAAAATTCTTGAATTGTGAGCATCAGGGATGCCTGAAGATATATTAGCACAAGCGTCATGTCTCAACTTTGTTTCGTTAAGGAGATATGACGATTTGAAAATGCCTCTCATTAGAGATTCAAGCGCTGATTTTGAAGAAACTCTCCATTGAGTTTCTATGGAGAGTTTTGAGACTTTATGTTACTCTGAGGAGATTTGCAAAAAGTCTATAAGTCCCACAACAATGATAGTGACATTTTCTGAATGCCAGCAAAAATACCTACGTTTTGATGTATAATTTGTGGGGTTGAGTGGAAATTGAGCGAGTAGCAAGAAGTTGTTCGGACATGAAGAGAAAATTCAGAAAGGACGAGTGCACACTCTGAGTTAATTGCATAGCAACCATAACAACATGTGTATTTTCTGAAAAATCACAATTTTGCAACTGAAAACTTAAAGAGGTATAAAATTAAAACGCGGTAACAGATATGAAAAAGCTGAATCATTCAGGAATAGCCCAATAGTCTGAGAACATTTTAAAGTTTGAATGGAGTTTCTAGGTGAAAGTATGACAAAGTAGTTAAGTTTCAAAAACAAGCAAGTTTTAGCAGAATTGTGGAAGTTTCCCATTCATTTCAATGGGACAAATTAAAGGAAAAAAGTGTAATATTTTAAAAAGTATAATAGTAATAAACACCAAAAGTCATAGCAAACATTAGCAGAAAGAGCAGAACAGTATAGAGTTTGAGCGGAGAAAATCGGCTGAAAACTGAGGCAGTAGATAGACGGCAAAAAAAAGCGTCGGAAGCAACTTGAAGAATAATAAAGAATAAAGAGAAACAGGAACTCAATAGTGTGGAAGCCCTTTTAGGGCATCCACACAACTAGAAAGTGCATTTTCTGAAGAAACTGCAGTGTGAATGCTTGAATCTGAATGTATGCACTGAAATGAATTAATTGCTGAATTTTAAGTGAAAAATAAAATGTTGAATGAGCTGGAAAATACAGAGTTTTAACCTGAAAACAAAAGTGCAGAACTTTTGAAAGCTGATGTTCACACAAAAGAAGTTGGAAAATAGCTGAAAAGTTTTTAAATTAAAATTTGGGAAACCTAAGAAATGAGAACAGAAAATTTAGAGTCAGAAAACATCTGAATGAATATTAAAAGTTCATATTCTTTGAATCACTGAATGACTAAAGTGTAATCCCTCCACTTGGATCCACACACTTTTAAAGGTTTACATCTCTGAGCTTTGAAAGACATGCTGTTGGAAAGAGAACAACGATGGCTTCGTTTTGAGGGTAAAATGATGGCTGTAGAGCAAACACTGTGGACACAGCAGCAGTTGAAAGAAAGTGTTTAAGATGAATATTGGCAGAGTGAGAGAGAGAGCTCGTTAGGCAGGCAGGCAGGTGTGAGCCTGGTTGCTATAGTGACTGCACCCACTGGCTCCATACACACGCGCACAGACATGCACCTCACTTTTGCTGCTTAAAATGAACAGAAAAGTCAGGTCGAAACAAATTGCTCCCAAATGAAAAGTACAGGTCCTATTGACAAAATTCTTTCACCGTGAGCGACAGCAATGTCCAGTCTACCTAATTCTCAGTTTTCATGCTTGTGGAGTTTATTATATGGACGTGGTGACAGTGTAAAGACAGCCTGTACTTCTGGTTTTCAAACGAACCTTCTGAGCCATTTTAACATTAGAGTCTATGGAGGAGTTGGAGGGAGGAGGCTGTGCTTTGGTGACATTTATGAAAGAACCATAACACCTAGTACAATAGTAAACACATTGGATGAAAGAGGACAGCGATGGCTACGTTTTGAGGGTAAAATCATACCTGTAGACCAAACACCGTGGACACAGCAGCAGTTTTAAAAAAGATTTTCAGATTAATTTTTTTGCTCCTCTCACTCTAGCAGTTCAGCTGTCTCACTCTAGCCCCAACATTCCGTCCCATACACACCCATTATAAACTCTGAAACGGCTGAAAAAACATCATGAAACTTAAACTGGAACTGAAGAAAAAGTATAACAGATATTGAAAAGATAAATACAAGTTGAATAGTTGAATGTCTTGTCTTCGTTTTAAAGTTTGAATGGTGGCTCTATGTCAACGTATGTTGAAGTAGATACAGTTTGAAAATGAGTAAGTTGAATGAGGATTTGAAGGGTCTCCCCATTGAAATACATGGGAAATTTTTGTTGAAAAAGTTGAATAAAATTAAAATATAAATGTTAAAAATGAGAAAATAGAAGCACACCATTCCAAAAGAAGAGGAATCTAACGGTGTTTGAATGGTTTTTCTAAGTTGAACGGTTTTGAAGGAGATAGTCGGCGAAAAACGTACGGAATAGGAAATAATAATAATAATAAAGATTAGAAGAACAATACTGTGAATGCTTTTACAAGCATTCACACTAACTAGAAAAATTTGCATTTCCTGCGAAAATGCTGTGTGGATGCCTTAACGCTGAAGCTGTCTGCTGAAAATGACTGAAAAAGATGAAAAGCTGCAAAAATGTATGGCAGTAAAGAAACTGAAAAATTCTGCTAAATACACGTGAAAAAAGAGAAACTTTTGCTGAAAAGAGGTGGAAAGGCAATGATTCTGCTTAAAAGGTGTAAAGAAGTTCAAATTTGTACTGAAAAGAGGAGAGGTGAAAAGGTTTCTTCTGAAATGAGCAGAAGATATTGAGATTTGTACTGATAAGAGGTGAATTCTTGTTGAAAATTCTGCTTAAAATAGGTGAATCAGCAGAATTTCTACTGAAAACAGGTAAAGAAGTAGAAAGTTGCACTGAAAACAGGTGAAACAGCAGAATTTCTGCTACAAAACAGATTTCTGCTGAAAACACCTAAAAAAGCCAGGATTTGTGTTGAAAAGGGGTGATGAAACTCAGAATTCTGCTGAAACGGGGTGAAGAAGAGGTGTTGTGGTCTTGAGAAGAGTTAAATAAGTTGAACTGATATGTTTGGGTACAAATACTATGATTTGGCAATAATACTGCGTTTTAGCACAACTACTGAGATTTGATTAAAATATTATGACTTTGTACAAATACAATGTTTTGGCACAAATACTATGATTTAGTTCGAATGCTATGATTTGAAACAAATACTATGATTTATTAGAAATACTATGATTTACCAGAAATACTATAATTTACCAGAAATACTATGTTTCTGCAAAACACTCTGATTTTGAAAATTACTATGCCTTAGTAGTAATACTATAACATAACAGATATACTGTGATTATGCAGACATTCTGTTTTACACAAATACTATAATATGGCAGAAATACTATATTTTAGTACAAATACTATGATTTGCTTTAAATACTATGATTTGGCACATATACTATATTCAGCAGATATACTATAACATAACAGAAAGTCTACGACTTAGTAGTAATACTATAACATAACAGATATAGTATGATTTTGCAGACAGTCTATGTTTTTGCACAAATACCACAATATGGCAGAAATACTATGATTCGGCACAAGTACTATGATTTAGTACAAATACTATGATTGGGCAGAAATACTATGTTTCAGTACAAATACTACGAATTGGCAGAAATACTGTGACTTAGTAACAATACTATAACATAACAGATATACTGTGATTATGCAGACATTCTGTTTTACACAAATACTATAATATGGCAGAAATACTATGTTTTAGTACAAATACTATGATTTGCTTTAAATACTACGATTTGGCACATATACTATATTCAGCACATATACTTTAACATATGATTTAGAAGAAATACTATGACTCCATACAAATACGATGCTTTGGCACAAATACTATGATTTGCTATAAATACTATGATTTGGCACATATACTATGATTTGCTATAAATACTATGATTTGGCACATATACTATATTCAGCAGATATACTATAACATAACAGAAAGTCTACGACTTAGAAGTAATACTATAACATAACAGATATACTGTGATTATGCAGACATTCTGTTTTTACACAAATACTATAATATGGCAGAAATACTATGATTGGGCAGAAATACTATGTTTCAGTACAAATACTATGATTTGGCAGGAATAGTATGATTTAGCAGAAATACTATGATTGGGTACAAATACTACGAAATACTACAAATACCTGAAAACAGGTGAAGAAGCACAAATTTTTGCTGAAAAGTGGTGAAAAGAAATTTTGCCATGAGCAGGATTTGAACCTAGCCTTCCTGGTCTCAAGGGAGCTACTCATCTCACTGAGCCACTCATCTCACTGAGCCAAACTCATTCTCTCAAAGAAGAGGTGGATAGACTGACAATTCTGCTGAAATCAGCAGAAGCTGCTGAGAATTGTGCTGATAAGAGGCGAAAAGGATGAAAATTTTGCAGAAAAGAGGTGAATCAGCAGAATTTCTGCAGAAAAGAGGCAAAGAAGCAGAACGTTGCGCTGAAAAGAGGTGAATCAGCAGAGTTTCTGCTGAAAAGAGTTTTTTTTCTGAAAACAGCCCAAAAAAGCTGGAATTTGTGCTGAAAAGGGGTGAAAAAAATGAAAATTTTGCTGAAAAGGGGTAAAGAAGCTAAAGTATACCAAATCAAAGTATTTGTGCCAAAACATAGTGTTTCTGCCATATTGTGGTATTTATGCCCACAAAAGTTACTACATTACAACATGAATACGGATTAAAGATGAAAGAAACTGGCAACAAATTCCTCCACTACAAACCAGTCTGATACCACTTCTTTGCAGTGTTCACGTTTACTAAGGCACTACCCAAAAGGCGCCACAAGAGGGCACTCCAACACAAGAGATGACCTATGTACACTGATGCACTTAGTAACAGTCAGCCTCCTACTTAGCCACTACATAATACAGCGATATTACAGTGTACAAATTCACATAAATTTGCAGGGGGAACAAACAAAGCAGGAACAAGCCTAAAACAATAAAATAACTGGGCTGCCATAGCTATTGCTAACTAGCACATACGCTAAAGGTAACTAAAACCAATACACACAAGTAGCAGGGTAAACATCTTAAGCATGGAACATTAACTCACGTTTATGTGACACACACCATCCCACCAAATACAGGATGGGCTATTTGCTCCCCTTCCCAGCAGCTCTCTCCTCAATCGTTAGCCCAGGAACGAAGGAAGACCATCTAGCTCAGAAGTCCCATGAATTCCCTCACTGCTCAGAGGCTGCTGGGTAATGTAGCTCACAATAACACAGGTTTTTCTACAAGCACAAATACTATAACATAGCAGAAGTACTGTGATTTTGTTGAAATACTATGCTTTAGGGCATATACTATGATTTGGCTCAAATACTATAATTGAGTTCAAGTACTTTAAGATAACAGAAATACTATGATTTAGCAGAAATACAGTGTTTTGCAGAAACACTGTAATTTCACTCAAATACTTTGAAATAGCCGTAATACTATGATTTGGCAGAACATAACAGAAATTCTACGACTTAGTAGTAATACTATAACATAACAGAAATATTAACTGGGCACAAATACTATAATTTTGCACAAGTACCATGTTTTGGCAAAATCCCATAATTTGGCACAAATACTACGATTTGGCAGACACTATAATTTAGCAGAGATAATATGATTTGGCAGAAATACTAAACTTTGGCACAAATACTATAATTGAGTACTTTAAGATGAGAGAAATACTTTGATTTTGCAGAAATACTATGTTTCAGTACAAATACTATGACAAAGCAGAAATACTATGACTTAGAAGTAATACTATAACAAAAGGGATTCCTCAAAATACTATGAAATTGCAGTAATTCTATGATTTGGCAGAAATACTGTACTTTGTACAAATACAATGCTTTGGTACAAATACTATATTTTGGTTTGAATAC
The DNA here is from genome assembly GCF_013358895.1 of Oreochromis aureus. Lineage (NCBI taxonomy): Eukaryota > Metazoa > Chordata > Actinopteri > Cichliformes > Cichlidae > Oreochromis > Oreochromis aureus. The sequence continues at coordinate 41,306,516 of NC_052956.1, read as the reverse complement.
TACGATTTGGCACGAGTAGTATGATTTAGTACAAATACTACGAATTGGCAGAAATACTGTGACTTAGTAGTAATACTATAACATAACAGATATACTGTGATGTTGAAGACATAGTATGTTTTTGCACATATGCTACGATTTCGCTCAAATACTGTGAAATTGCAGTAATACTATGGTTTTGAAGGAATACTATGATTTGGTAGAAATACTATGCCTTAGTAGTAATACTATAACATAACAGATATACTATGATTTTGCAGACAGTCTATGTTTTTGCACAACTAGCACAATGTGGCAGAAATACTATGATTTGGCACAAGTACTATGATTTAGTAGAAATACTCTTATTGGCACAAATACTATGTTTCAGTACAAATACTATGATTTGGCAATAATACTGCGTTTTAGCACAACTACTGAGATTTGATTGAAATACTATGATTTAGAAGAAATACTATGACTTCATACAAATACAATGTTTTGGTTCAAATAATATGATTTGCAAAAATACTATGATTTGGTACAAGTACCATGATTTAGTACAAATACTACAATTTCGCTCAAATACTATCAAATTGCAGTGATACTATGATTTTGAAGGAATACTATGATTTGGTAGAAATACTATGCCTTAGTAGTAATACTATAACATAGCAGATATAATGTGATTTTGCAGACATAGTATGTTTTGCACAAATACTACGATTTTGCTCAAATACTATGGAATTGCAATAATACTATGATTTGGAATACTATGATTTGGTAGGAATACTATGCCTTAGTAGTAATACTATAACATAACAGATATACTATGATTTTGCAGAAATTCTATGTTTTTGCACAAATACTACAATAACTACTACTACAAATACTACAAGAAATACTATGTTTGGGCAGTAATACTATTATTTGCTATAAATACTATTATTTGGCACATATACTATAATCAGCAGATATACTATAACATAACAGAAATTCTACGACTTAGTAGTAACACTCTAATATAACAGAAATTTTAACTGGGCACAAATAACATGATTTGGCACAAATACCATGATTTGGCAAAAGATACCATGATTTGCCACAAATACGATCATATTGCAGAAATACTATGATTGGGTACAAATACTATGATTTGGCACAAGTACTATGAATAAGTACAAATACTATGATTTGGCAGAAATACTATGATTTAGCAGAAATACTACGTTTTAACATAAATAATATCTTTTCACAGAAATTTCTGCTAAAGGTACTATTTCTGCTTTTAGCAGAAATACTGTAATTTGGCATAAATACTATGATTTGAGATAAATACTATGATTTGGCAGATATACTATATTCAGCACATAAACTATAACATAACAGACATTCCTCCACTTAGTAGTAATCTCATAACATAAAATAAATATTATGGTTCTGCCCCAAAACCATGATTTGGCACAAATACCATGATTTTCAAAAATACTATGATTTAGCAGAAATACTATGATTGAGCAGAAGTACTAAGATGTAGTAGAAGTACTTTGATTTAGCACAAATACTATTATGGAGGAGTAATATGTAACATGGGAGAAATATTGATACAGACACACAAACATACACATACACAGAGCCTAAAGGGAGCAGTGGCTGTTTAGAGTCTGGGCTTGGTATATCTAGGTCAGCTAAATTAGCTGCACCTGCTGTAATCAGCACTTACACACACAGACACAGAGAGAGGTATGAGTTTTCTGCAGTGTATTTCTCACATTCAGGATTCCCCTCGAACAAATGGCCATAATTTCCTAACCGTAGGGGCTAGAACGCTCATTCTGACACCGTTTTGTTCAGAAGAGAGATGGGAATCTGCAGGTCTTCATAAATCAGAGATAAAATATAAATTATTAAAGATATATGACTTGTAATACACTGTAACTGAGCAGAGGCAAAGCAAAACTGCCTTGACTTGCCCTCAAACAATGTTTTGTAACTCTAAATCTATATGGAGCATCAAAATCATTCTTTCACCGTAAGAAACAGCAGGCTTTGGTGAACAGTCATGGGAATTTTCAGGTCTCTGTTGAAATCCATCAAAAAGATATGATGAGAAAAAAGTGGTTCATTTCAGAGTTTGAAATCTGAACAGATCTGAGCGAATGACGAATTTCCTACCCTCAAACAAGTGTAACTCATCTCAGAACGGTAATAGGTGAGAAAAACTTCTTGAATTGTGAGCATCAGGAGTGTCTGAAGATATATTTGCACAAGCCTCATGTCTCAACTTTGTTTCGTTAAGGAGATATGACGATTTGAAAATGCCTCTCATTAGAGAATTCCAGCGCTGATTTTGAAGAAACTCTCCATTGAGTTTCTATGGAGAGTTTTCAGACTTTATGTTACTCTAAGGAGATTTGCAAAACATCTATAAGTCCCACAAGAATGATAGTGACATTTTCTGAAAGCCAGCAAAAAATACCTACGTTTTGATGTATAATTTGTGGGGGTTGAGTGGAAATTGAGCGAGTAGCATGAAGTTGTTCAGACAAGTGGTGAAAATTCAGAAAGTTTCACTGTCCACTCTGAGTTAATTGCATAGCAACCATAACAACGCATGTATTTTCTGAAAAATCACAATTTTGCAACTGAAAACTTAAAGAGATATAAGATTTAAACGGTAGAAGGTCTGAAAAAGCTGAATCAGACAGGAATAGCCCAATAGTCTGAGAACATTTTAAAGTTTGAATGGAGTTTCTGGGTGAAAGTATGACAAAGTAGTTAAGTTTCAAAAACAAGCAAGTTTTAGCAGAATTTCTGAAGATTTCCATTCATTTCAATGGGACAAATTAAAGGAAAAAAGTGTAATATTTTAAAAAGTATAACAGTAATAAACACCAAAAGTCATAGCCTACGTCAGCAGAAAGAGCAGAACAGTATAGAGTTTGAGCGGTGAAAATCGGCTGAAAACTGAAGCAGTAGTTAAGCGGCAAAAAAAGCGTCGGAAGCAACCAGAATAAAGTATAATAAAGAATAAAGAGAAACAGGAACTCAATAGTGTGGAAGCCCTTTTTTAGGCATCCACACAATAAAGAAAACAGGAACTCAATAGTGTGGAAGCCCTTTTAGGGCATCCACACAACTAGAAAAATTTGCATTTCCTCTTGAAAATGCTGTGTGGATGCCTTAACGCTGAAGCTGTCTGCTGAAAAGCTGAAAAAGATGAAAAGTTGCAAAAAGTTGTATGGTGGTGAAAAAAAAAGTTTTGCGCTGAGCAGGATTCGAACCTGGCCCTCCTGGACTCAAGGCAGCTACTCATCTCACTGAGCTAAACTCATTCTCTCAAAAAGAGGAGGAGAGACTGACATTCTGCTAAAATGAGCAGAAGCTGCTCATTTTTGTGCTGAGAAGAGGCAAAAAGGCTGAAAAGTTTGCAGAAAAGAGATAAATCAGCAGAATATCTGCAGAAAAGAGGTAGAACAAAAGAACAAAAGAGAAAACTGAAAACAGGTTTTGCCATGACCAGGATTTGAACCTGGCCGTTCTGGTCTCAAGGCAGCTGCTCATCTCACTGAACCAAACTCATTCTCGCAAAAACAAGAGATGGAGAAAGGGGCAATTTTGCTAAATGAGCAGAAGCTGCTGAGAATTGTGCTGAGAAGAAGTGAAAAGGCTGAAAATTTTGCAGAAAAGAGGTGAATCAGCAGAATTTCTGCAGAAAAGAGGTAAAGAAGCAATAACTTGCGCTGAAAAGAGATGAATCAGCAGAATTTATGCTCAAAAGAGTTTTTTTCTGAAAACAGCTGAGATTTGTGCTGATAAGAGGTGAAAGGGCTGAAAACTTTGCAGAAGAGGTGAATCAGCAGAATTTCTGCTAAAAAGAGGTAAAGAAGCAGAGAGTTGCGCTGAAAAGAGATGAATCAGCAGAATTTCTGCTCAAAAGAGTTTTTTTCTGAAAACAGCTGAGATTTGTGCTGATAAGAGGTGAAAATTCTGAAATTTCTGCTGAAAAGAGTTCAATCAGCAGAATTTTGAAAAGAGTTCTGCAGAACTCTTTTCAGCAGAAATTCTGCTGATTAGAGGTTTTTTTGCTGAAAACAGCTGAAAAAGCTGGGATTTGTGCTGAAAAGTGGTGAAAAAACTGAGAATTTTGCTGAAAAGGGGTGAAAAAGCTGAAATTGAGTTAAAAAAGTTTAACTGTTAACTGAAAGAAATGTTGCCATAAGCGGGATTTGAACCCGGGCCTCCCAGTCTGAGAACGGCTGCTCATCTCACTGAGCTAAAACACGGCTCAACCGGCAAGGAAAACTAGTGACCCCACTGATAATGTGCAAAAATGGGCAAAAAATATTGCAAAAAAAAATTCAATATCTCAAAAAGTATAGAAGTTATGAGCACCAAAAGTCATAGCACACATTAGCAGAAAGAGCAGAATTTTTTAAAGTTTGAACTGAGAAAATCGGCTGAAAACTGAGGCAGTAGTTAAGCGGCAAAAAGTGTACGGAAACCCCAAGAATAATAAAGAACTAGAAAAATTTGCATTTCCTGCGAAAATGCTGTGTGGATGCCTTATTGCTGAAGCTGTCTGCTCAAAAACTGAAAAAGATGAAAAGTTGCAAAAAGTTGTATGGTGGTGAAAAAAACAAAAACTGTCCTGAGCAGGATTCGAACCTGGCCCTCCTGGTCTCAAGGGAGCCACTCATCTCACTGAGCTAAACTCACTCTGACCAAGAAGAGGTGGAGAGACGGCCAACTCTGCTGAGATGAGCAGAAGCTGCTGAGAATTGTGCTGATAAGAGGAGAAAAGGCAGAAAATTTTGCAGAAAAGAGGTGAATCAGCAGAATTTCTGCTGAAAAGAGGCAAAGAAGCAGAAAGTTGCGCTGAAAAGAGATGAATCAGCAGAATTTCTGCTCAAAACAGTTTTTCCTGAAAACAGCTGAGACTTGTGCTAATAAGAGGTGAAAAGGCTGAAAATTTTGCAGAAGAGGTGAATAAGCAGAATTTGGGCTGAAAAGAGGTGAAAATTCTGCTGAAAAGAGTTCAATCAGCAGAATTTCTGCTGAAAAGATGTTTTTGCTGAAAATAGCTGAAAAAGCTGGGATTTGTGCTGAAAATTGGTGAAAAAACTGAAAATTTTGCTGAAAAGGGGTGAAAAAGCTGAAATTGAGTTAAAAAAGTTTAACTGTTAACTGAAAGAAATGTTGCCATAAGCGGGATTTGAACCCCGGCCTCCCAGTCTGAGAACAGATGCTCATCTCACTGAGCTAAAACACAGGTCAGCCCGGCAAGGAAAATCAGTGAGGCCACTGATAATATGGCAGAAATGGGCAAAAAATATTGCAAAAAAAATTCAATATCTCAAAAATTATAGAAGTTATGAGCACCAAAAGTCATAGCACACATTAGCAGAAAGAGCAGAATTTTTTAAAGTTTGAACTGAGAAAATCGGCTGAAAACTGAGGCAGTAGTTAAGCGGCAAAAAACGTACAGAAACCCCAAGAATAATAAAGAATAAAGAGAAACAGGAAAACAATAGTGTGGAAGCCCTTTTAGGGCATCCACACAATAAAGAGAAACAGGAAAACAATTGTGTGGAAGCCCTTTAGGGCATCCACACAATAAAGAATAAAGAGAAACAGAAACTCAATAGTGTGGAAGCCCTTTTAGGGCATCCACACAACTAGAAAGCGAAAATTTCTGAAGAACTTTTAAGTGTGCCTATGCCGCTGCTAATCAGTGTAGTTTGCCATTCATACGGCTGCTTAGGGCAAAACTCAGAAGAGCAGCCATTCTCCACCATGAACTATGGTAAAAACAAACACCGCTCACACTTCACAGATGACAGCTTACAGTTTTGTGTAAAGATGAAGTTACTTCTTACAGATTTGCAGATGCTGTGCACACAGGTTCATGAGCAGACGTCCCATTGAACCACGGCAGACCCGACAATGTTTGCACGAACACGCTTTGAAGCATTACGTTATGGACCACTTTTCACACATGGTTGGTTTACCCACACAGCCGGCTGTAGCTTTTCAACTTACAGCCCGACACACACCCTAAAAACAGCCGAGAGAGCACAGACTACGCCCGAGAGTCGTGATTGCAGATGCCGCTCAGGTGGGTCCACTTCCCTTGCAGCGGCACTGCAGACCACGCCCCGCCACACACATCAAACACGTAAAATAAATATTTATGCACTTTTGCATTCACTTTTTGTTTTTTGTTATTTTTACACAGTGTTCTGAATGATGAACAATGGTCTACAGCCAATCTTGTGTATTATTATACAAACTTTCGTTGTAAGATTCAGATAACTATTTAATAAAAGCTAAATATTTTATATGAGAGTAAGAAAGAAAAGTATATCTTTGTGCCCCCCTTTCCCTGTTAATGCCCTACCTGGCCCCCTGGCAAAAGCTTTGCTAGATCCGCCCCTCCACAGTTACCAGCTGTCAGCTGCACAGAAAAGGATCTTGGTGTTATTTGTCTCTCAGAAACAGTTCATAACTTCCCTTCAACTCCTTCATGTCACCTAAAAGGTAAACCTGTTTCACCATCACCAGTTCAGCTCTGATGATTCAGTAAGGACATCTCCTGGTTTCGACCAGCAGCTTTTACAGCTGTGGCTCCAGCAAACATCAGCTGATACTAGAAATTAAAATCAAATGAATTCTAACAACAGCTGATCAAGCTAAACGTGCTGCTGTTGTTTAGCGCGACATCAAATACGAAACGCGTAATATTTTCTCTGAATGCGGGACGATTCCGTTTGCACGGGACGGTTGGCAAATCTACTAACTAACCTTATGAATGCAATAAAGTTCACCATCAGTAACACAGCACCCACCCAGCTGTATAGAAAGTCTGTCATGGTAGCTAGCGCGCAGTACGAGTTACTGTAACTAATTGTAAACAGTCAGCACAACGAAAATAACTATATACTTGGTTTATATCTCACCCAGATATATTGCAGCCATAACGTCTTACCTGAAATTCAGTTCACCGGACACTCGTACCGGCGGTGCGAGAGAGAGAGAGGAGGTGAAACGAGACAGAGAACCCCTCTCGGTGTAAGCTGGGCCCGGTCGATCGGCGGCCGCCTCGTATGTCTCTTTTTCCCGCATGTCCTTTCTGTCATACACCGGTGACTAGCTGCCCTCTATTGTAGCTCCACGTTAGCCACCACCAAACAACTGAGTTATTTTTCCCACATCGACCAGCATCTGGACAATCCACCACCTTTCACTGTTTATACCGTTACTAAAATGAATAAATGAATCATCGGCCCATATAAACGAAAAATAAGTCCAGCTGAGAGACCGACTCGGTGCGAGAGACCGGGGGGTAAAACGAGTGTGACCCACCTCACTGTAACACAGGCCGGGTCGCTTTCCAGCCAAGCGGCGCTAGCTAGCTAGCCGGCTAGCTGCCATGCGGCAGCAACATCGTAAGAGAACTGTTGCTAATATGGGATGTCTTGATAAAACGAGCAGATATTTGAAGTTTACACAGCTACATTCTCGCCTGAAAATATCTTAAAAGTGTATTTTGTGACCTAGAAACACTAATAAAGCAATATATAAAACGAAGACGTGGCCGCCATTGTTTGAGGTGTGCGGCAGAGGTGTGCTATGAATTGTGGGATATGGAGTTTTGCACCATGTCATGGGCCAAAATTTGCACTAAAATATTAATATTTAAAAAACTAAAAGTCATAAACACCAAAAGTCATAGCACACCATTCCAGATCCAGCCGCACAAAATGATATAACATATGTGAAGCTTGTATCAAAACTGCGGGGTGAGTTACGCGGTGAAATTTTAGGCGGAAAAGGGAGAATAATAAGCAGCATAAATCTGAGGAATAGTAATAAGTGTGCCTCTTGGCATAGGCACACTTAATAATAAATCTGACGAATAGTAATAAGTGTGCCTCTTGGCATAGGCACACTTAATAACAATAGTATTTGTTTCTATACAGTTTCCTGTCAGGGAAATGTGTCTGATGACCCAGGGTCCATGAGCAGTTTTGGACTTATAGTATTTGTTTGATGTATTTTGATGCTGTCTCTGGTTTCTGGAAGTATTTTGGTTTTCCAATATATTAGTAATCATCAGTGTTGGGACTAACGCGTTATTAAGTAACGCGTTACAGTAACTACGTTATTATTGTGGTAACGAGCACGGTAACTAGTTATTATGCCAAAACCAGGAACGCGTTACTCGTTATTGGGATTTAGATAGGCTCGTTATTTGTTACTTCGTGTGGTGGCTATCGCGGAGCTTCCACAGATTCAGTAACATTAGCAAGTGGTGGAAGCCAGCAGCTGGATGAAGGAAAAGGGAGAGAGAGGAGAGCAGCCGCCAGTCCGAGTATCAGGTGAACTGAACTTCAGGTAAGAAGTTATGACCTGCAGTCTATCTGAGTCAGATATAAACCAAGTTTAAGTGCAGTTTATTTTCGTTATGCTGACTTTTTCGTACTGCGTACTAGCTAGCATGACGGAGTTTCTATACAGCTGGGTGGGTGCTATGTTACTGATGTTGAACTTTATTTTGTTCATAAGGTTAATTATTAGAGTTGCCAACCGTCCCGTAAAAAACAGAATCGTCTCGTTTTCAGAGAAAATATTGCTGGTTTCGTATTGAGCTGAAAAGGAAGACAGCTTCAGCTACAATGAAAAAGACACAAAGCTGGATTTATTCTGTCTTTACGCTGCACAGCTGCCTCTTCTCTCATTCTCTCCTCTCCTGTTTCTACTTCAATCATAAAACTGATCAGTGATCGGCTTTTCTCTCTTGTTTATTTATCGCCCACTTTGCGCCAGAAAGAGGAAACCAGCGGATGTCGCACTAAACAGCAGCAGCACGTTTAAGCTTGATCAGCTGTTGTTAGAATTTATTTAATATTAATTTCTAGTATCAGCTGATGTTTGCTGGAGCCACAGCTGTAAAAGCTGCTGGTCATGATATCGGTTTGGTTATCTGGTGAGAGGAAAACATGAAGATGAAACCAGGAGATGTCCTTACTGAATCATCATAGCTGAACTGGTGATGGAGAAACAGGTTTACCTTTTAGGTGACATGAATGAGTTGAAGGGAAGTTATGAACTGTTTCTGAGAGACAAATAACACCAGGATCCTTTTCTATGTAGCTGACAGCTGGTAACTGTGCAGGGGCGGGTCTAGCAAAGTGGTGCCAGGGGTCCATGTAAGGCATTAACGGGGAAAGGGGGGCACAAGGAAATACTTTTTCTTATTCTCATTTAAAATGTCCAGCTTTAAAAAAAATAATTATCTGAGTCTTACAACAAACAATTGATAGATTGATACATATATACCATCAGAACAGTGTACATCACTGTCACAACAGTGTTTATTTTCATTCAAAGGCTTTATGATTTTTCCTATAATGGTGGGCTGGTCTCTAGTCCAATTCCCCGGGACGATTTGTTTTGTCCCAGTCCAGCTCTGTATGCAGCCCATCTGCAGTCTGGTGTTGCCTACATCTTCCTATTCAGAAGGCAGAATTTCCGAGTTCTGAGTACAATCGAAAGCACCACGACTGCAGTTTTTGTGTTGGATGTAAAAAGCAGGCTAGAATCATGCGGCGGTCAACGACGGTCCAGGCATGGAATTTCTCTCGTGGAAATGTGCACATTATTCTTTTCCTTTCTATTGGTAGGTGGCACAGTGCACTTGTGGCAAGTAAGCAAGCTAGAAGACTGGCAAACTTGCTGGGTATCCAGTTACGGAAGCAACACATTAACAAGAGAAGTTACTTTCCCTAGTAACTAGTTACTCTGAAAGTAACGAGTAACTTGAAGTAACTAGTAATGTAACGAAGTTACTAATTTAAAGTAACTTACCCAACACTGGTAATCATCAGTGACATTTATATTAATCAGGCTGAACTTTAATCATACCTTAGATCAACCCGTTAGCTTTTAAAAGCATGTAATGATTATATTTAAATTAGGTGGGGGGGGTTTAAAACACATATCTCTTTAGGCCTAAACTGACAGTGCTAATACCACACATTCAGACACAGTAGTAGATGGTGTTTTTAAATTACTATTTTTATTGATAGGTACTATATGTGCTAGTTTAATTTGGTTGTATGAGGTCTACATTGACCTTCTGTGTTTTAAGTTATAACGGCTGCACAGCCATTAAGGATCAAATCAGCTTCTAAATAATTTTCTGGTTTTTCTCTCTCTGCTTGCTTCTTACACTCTTTGTGGCTCAGGACCAGCACTCCCCACATTACATCAAACTCTTACAAGTCCAGAAAAAGAGCTGTTGGACACAAAGACATCAACTGAGTGGGAAGTATTTTGGTTTTCCAATATATTAGTAATTGTCAGTGACATTTACATTAATCAGGCTAAACTTTAATCATACTTTAGATCAACCTGTTTTACTTCATGTTTCATTTGTGCTTTGGTTTGGGGAAGTTGTTTCTTTACTGATCTTTTTCTGTCTTCTGTTATTAGACTTGAGATATGACTGCTCTGTGCTTTTGCTGATGACTCCAGTTAATTCTACAAGACATGCTGTGTAAGTAAATACAAACAACGTAAGTTTGGTTTGCATTTATTCAAAGATCATATCCCACAAACTTAGGGTCCACACTGTATATGGTAAAGTCTGCAAGTTTTTGAACAGTTAAATTTGTTTTGTGCCCAAATTATTCTGCAGATCATCAGATTGAAAAGTGACTGGCCATGTTTGCATAGCCCTTTTTAAAAATATCATTTCATGATATTATTGTGTGTCGGGTGGTGGTCATGGCTATCCACGCTGACAAGTGGGACATTGAATGTCACCTCTGCACAGTCAGAAACATTGTTATTCTCAATACTGTGTACTTCCAATGAATAAGTAGTCCTAACAGTCATCTAAAGTAAGCTTTTTTTTTTTAGTTCTGGGAACTAATTAGATTTTACAGTGTAGAATTACCATCTGCATGTAAAACGACATCATGACTTTTAGCTCATTATTTCGTGTTTAGACGATTGTTTCTGACTGATTGAGGTTTTCTTTGTTTGGGATGGCTAATGATGGCTAATTCAAGCACTTACTAGTTGTTAGTTCAGTATTCCAAAAGTTTGATTCTGTTCATCTGGTCGTAGTGTTTTCAGTGGGAGAAACGTTTCATCATCATCCAAGTGACTTCTTTAGTCTCAGCTGACTGCAGGTTTCCCCAGTCTTATAAACAGTACATTTGCATAATGACTGAAACTTTTGGGATTTACTTACCTGGACAGTATTTTGTGTGAAGACCATCTGCACCTTACAAAGCATTTATAAATGAAACTAATTTCTGGGCAGGAAGTCAGGACTCAAACAAGTCTCAGCAAAACAAGTTTTCACATGACAGAAATTTCAGTAAAATCCTTCAGAATGGTGATGGAAATAAAACACTGAAGGCTTTCTTTGAAGCTAACCTTGGGGGATTCCTGTTGGGGCAAATCTTACATTATAAATACTTGTGAAGATTAGAAAAATTCATTTTCATGTTTTAGATAAATTTTCAAGATGAAAATGCAGAATTGCAAATTGAAGGTATCAGTCATGTGGAGGGATGCTAACACTGTCACAAACTTTTAGACTGGCACTACTGTATTTGAATACTGCAGCAGGTCTTCTGGTATCTGTTTCTCTCTCTTACCTTCATGGATCTTCTTTAAAATCAAGCTGGTGACCTTCATCACATCATCAGCATACTTCTCAACCATCAAATCCACTGTCTCAAGGACATCTGCTGTCTCCAGATGAGACTCTGGGAATCCTGGAAAACCACCTGGTACATGAGGATCTTGAAGGTACCTGTGGAAGGTTTTCAGCTTTTCATCACCCAACTCTTCCAAAATATCCAGCAGCTGTTCTTCTACAGGGTTCTCCATCTTTGCTCTACAAAAACATGAGAGAACATTTTAAATGCAAAGAAGAAAACAGGGTCAACTGGAACAGTGTGCCCCATGTGACTCATTAACAGTTTTTCCATAATACGTGTTATGTCTTTTTCTTATTAGTCAGAATCAGAATACTTTATTAATCCCTAAGAAAATAGTGTTTATGCTTTAATATTGTCTTGATGTATGCTCAATTATCCAGGTAAGTTAATCCTGTTCATCTGGACGTGGCGTATTCAGAGGGAGAAACGTTTCGTCACTCATCCAAGTGACTTCAGTCTCAGCTGACTGCAGGTTTCCCCAATCTTATGATAATACTATTGATAATTGTTAGGTTTATGTTGGCACAAACCTATTGCTGGAACTGCCGAGACAATTCTACTACAATGGCAAAAGCAAGACGCAAGTCACCAGAGCGGCACGAACAGCACTACATACCAGTGGTATGTAGTGCTTTAAAAATATATATACAGTAAAGTACACTTTATTGATCCCCGTGGGGATATTCCTCTTTGCATTTAACCCATTCACTCAGTGAAGCAGTGGGCAGCTATTGGGCGCCCGGGGGGCAGTGTGGAGGGATGGTACCCTGCTCAGGGGTACCTCAGGGTAGCCGTTCAGTAGATTCAAACCCCTGACCTTCCGATCATGGAGTCCACACTACCTACTGAGCTATCCCAGCCCCTAAACAGTACATTTGCATAATGACTGAAACTAGCACCACAGAATGAACAATGGGCTGGGAGGTCAGTTCCTTGATCATTAGTATGCTAATTCTCATGACCATTGATCAACAACCACTGATCAAAGACCAATGTTCAATGTCCATGAGTACCATTCGCAGAGAGTTGGGGAATGGCTGCAATCACAGCACTGTAAGATGGTGACAGATGTAACCTTATGCCCCCTCTTCGATTAAGAGAGGATCTTTCCCTTTTCACGTAAATGCCCTCCTTGACTCCCCGCTCAAACCAGCGTTCCTCATTGAAAGAGTGTCCACCGGCCTGTAGGTGTAAATAGACTGCAGAGTCCTGGCCTGACGAGGTAGCTCTTCTGTGTTGTGCCATCTGCTTCACCAGAGGTTGTTTGGTTTCCCCGATGTATAAATCCTGGCAATCCTCCTGGCACTTAACAGCGTACACTACATTACACTGTGTGTGTCAGGGGACCCATCCTTGGGGTGAACTAATTTTTGGCATGACATGTTTTGGGGTTTAAAAGACACAGAGACACGGTGTTTAGAAAAAATAGGTCTCAACTGTTCCGATACTCCTGACACACACAGGATCACTACGGGTTTTCGCCTAGGCAGCAGTTGTCCTTCTCTCCTGGATCAGCTGGAGCTTTCTTTAGGCGCCTTCCCAGTTTTGACAAATGTCCAGCTGGGATAAGCACATTTACCCAGGGCCTTCTTGATGTGAAGTTCTTCTTCTTCCCTGGCCGCTGTGTCTGTGGGGATGGTGTTAATAATATATTAGATAATTTGCATATTGTGCACAATAAAAATACTTAATCCCAGGTACCATCCACATAACTGCTTAACTCTCATTACTTCATCGTGACATCATACAGTTTTCACTCATGTTAGGGGAACATTATTTTGATAAAAATGGTCAAACTAAACTCACATGTCATTCACATTTCTGTTGTTTTATTATCGTTTGGTGAAAACTATGTGGATTTACTCACTGCAGATTATGTGAGACATTAAAAACAAAGGCAGAGAGCTGATGATTAATAGGAAATCATTGAACAGTAGTGATGGGAATTACGGCTCTTTTTAGAGAACCGGCTCTTTAGGCTTGGCTTACTAAAAAGAGCTGGCTCTTTTGGCTCCCTACCGGCTCTTCAGGTTGTTTTGTTGCTTTAATTAATTTATTATCAACAACCAGTGTTGGGCAAGTTACTTTGAAATAGTAATTCAACTATAGTTACTAGTTACTTCTTCAAAAAAGTAACTGCGTTAGTAACTGAGTTACAATATTCTAAAAGTAATTAATTACTTGGAAAAGTAACTATTGCGTTACTTAAAAAAACAAACAAAGAACGTTTAACCCCCTGGCGTCCAGGGTATAGTTGGCCATTTTTTTTTACTACTCTTGATTTTCTCTCCACATTTTACCTTTAAAAACTATTTACTTTGCCTTGTTTGGTATCATTCTTTTTAGCGCAACCTCACGTGCCTGAATTTACAGTTATGTTCTCATTTTGTCATACTGTATAACCAGAATTGATCTAAAATCAGACAAAAACCATAAAATCAGAGTAGAAAAAGTTATATTTTTACTGTAACAACCATAAACATGTTTAATGAATCATATTTCATAACTTCAAATGCAAATATTAATTGTCAATTTTAAAATCCTATGCACAAGTTTTATGAACAACAAAGTTATTTGCATCCATTTACCTTTACCCTTTTTTAAATAACCATTTCAAACTATTTAAAGAACAATCAGCTGTTCTTCAATAAGATGCCACACAGATTATTTGTGCCACTCCAAAAAAATCATTTCTGTCCACTATAAAGGAGAACATCACAGCCTGATACCTGCAGGTCTGACAGCAGCAGGTGTATCACCTCTGTTTCTACCTGGAGACAGCAGTCGCCTCATTGTTCTGACACACAACACAAAACTATCCACAACACTACACACTAACTACACAAGACAACACATTAACTACACACTCCAAACACGCTAAACGTCACAAATCTCACATCTCAAAACTCGCTCTCTCTTTTCCTGCTCTCTCTCTTCTCTCTCGCCACCTCCTAAAACTTTTTTTTTTTGTTTTTTTTGCTCATAAGCAGAGAGTGCTTGCTAGCGCTAACGTGGCGAAACTATTGAGGAAAAAATGCCGCGTATATATTGTTTATCATGGCTCTGGTTTTACGTGGCCTATCAACACAATTTAAAAACTGGCACCTTGTTGCTTTGTCTTTAAGTGGTCATGTGATTGACTTACCATGACTACTTTATTCTTCCTCAGTCAAACAGCAGCACTCATGCGATTGTTTTGCCTCCTTAGCTCCAGGTGTTGTGCTAGACAGTGATCGTGATTACCGTCCGCGGGAGTGCGCAGCTGTTTAAAGCTGTAGCGTCCAGATTACTTACAGCTACTTCCGTGTGACTGATATAAGATGCGGTAAGCTGAACACAGCTTCAACCGTCTGTTTGTTGAAAAATAGTAACGGACTGAGTTTCCTTGTTAGTAACTGTAACGCCATTGTAACGATAGGAATAGTAATTAGTTAGATTACTCGTTACTGAAAAAAGTAACGCCGTTAGTAACGCCGTTATTCCCATCACTGTCAACAACAATATAAAATGATGCACAAAAGGAATTACTTAATGTAAAAAAAAAAAACTAAAAAAAACGTGGTTTTATTTATATATGTTGATACAAAAATATACACGGTGGCCCCTAGAGACAAAGCATGTACAAACTCCAAAACAAGTACAAATTTCAAAGCACGTACAAAGCTACCTAGATCACTTAAATTACACAATTGACAGCATATTTTTATTGTTTGTGTATTTATACACAAACACTCATATACAGTTAAGCCCATAATTATTCATACCCCTGCCAAATATTGACTTAAAGTTACTTTTGTTCAATATGCAAGTTCTTTTTTGAGCAGAAATGACACAGGTGTCTCCCCAAAGATAATAAGACGATGTACAAGAGGCATCATTGTGGAAAAAATATTTCTCAGGTTTTATTTATATTTTAGCAAAAGTATCATGTCCAGAATTATTCATACCCTTCTCAATAATCAATAGAAAAAAGCCTTTATTGGCTATTACAGCAATCAAACGCTTCCTATAATTGCAGACCAGCTTTCTGCATGTCTCCACAGGCATTTTTGCCCATTCATCTTTAGCAATGAGCTCCAAATCTTTCAGGTTGGAGGTCTTCTTGCCATCACCCTGATCTTTAGCTCCCTCCACAGATTCTCAATTGGATTCAAGTCAGGACTCTGGCTAGAGCCACTGCAAAACGTTACTGGTGTTGTCTGCTAACCATTTCTTCACCATGTTTGCTGTATGTTTTGGGTTATTGTCATGCTAAAATGTCCACTGGTTCCCAAGGCCAAGTTTTTCTGCAGACTGCCTGATGTTGTTGTTGAGAATCTTCATGTATTGCTCTTTTTCATGGTGCTGTTTACTGTGATTAGGTTCCATGGTCCATTGGCTAAAAACACCCCCAAAGCATTAGGTTCCCACCACCATGTTTGACAGTGGGGATGGTGTTCTTTGGGTTGAAGGCTTCTCCATTTTATGCCAAATGATCACAATGATGCCAACATCATTGTGACCAAATAATTCAATTTTTGTTTCATCTGACCATAACACTGAAGACCAGAAACCTTCTTCTTTGTCCAGATGAGCATTTGCAAAGGCCAAATGAGCTTTTGCATGCCTTAGAAGTGACTGGAGAAGTGGCGTTTTCCTTGGTCTGCATCCGTGGAACCCAACAGTGTCCATTGGACTGTCTGGCTTGAGACATTGCCACCAGCAGAGCCCAGATTCACCAGAATGGCCTTGGTGGTGATCCTTGGATTCTTTTTCACCTCTCTCACTATTCTCCTGGCCAGCACAGGTGTCACTTTTGGCTTCCGACAACGTCCTCTGAGATTTTCCACAGTGCGGAACATCTTGTATTTTTTAATAATACTTTGCACTGTGGCCACTGGAACTTGAAAACATTTGGATATGGCCTTGTAGCCCATTCCTCACTTGTGAGCAGCCACAATGCACAGCTGCAGGTCCTCACTGAGTTCCTTTGTCTTAGCCATGAATGTCCACAGACCACCTGCAGAGAGCTGCTGTTTTTCACCTGTTGAGTTGATTAAAACAGCTATTTCCAATTAATCAGGGTAATTAGGATGCTTTAGAACAGCTTTGACTATTTGGAATGGTATGGAACTTTGGATTTTCCCAGAGACTGTGACAGTTTGTAAAGGGTATGAATAATTCTGGACATGATACTTTTTGCTCAAATGTAAATAAAAGCTGAGAAATATTTTTTTTCCACAATGATGCGTCTTGTACATCATCTTATTATCTTTTGTGAGACGCCTGTGTCATTTCCAGTCAAAAAATAACTTGCTAGTTGAATAAAAGTAACTTTAAGTCAAAATTTGCCAGGGGTATGAATAATTTTGGGCTTAACTGTATATTCAGATAATTTAAAAAAAAATGTTCATTTACCTGTTACTACCACACACCAAATCCGGTCGTTGGTACTTCATGGCTTGTGTAGCCACTAGGTAACAAAAGCTCAAAACTCCCCTGGCATCCTGGAGCACTTCCGTTGTGTTTTAGAGTTTGTACGTGTTTTGGAGGTTTCACGTGCTTCGGAATTTGTACATGCTTCGGAGTTTGTATGTGCTTTGTCTCTAGGGGCCACCGTAAATATACTTTTATTGATTCACTCCACATAAAATGTAATAAATAAATTATACAATACAAAGACCAACTATTTACATTTCAACTTTTAACTATTCAAATTTTCAGCTTTTTCCTTTTAAACAAATTTAAAGTGAAACAACACAAAACACTACAAACCACAACATAATAAAATACAACTGAAAATATGCAAAACAAAAAGATGTACATTCTCTGTCATATAGGCCTGGGATGATTTTTTGGGGGGGACAGTGTTTTCCAGCTTGGAATTTCACACATAGGATTCACTGCATGAATAAACTTTCATGAATCCTTTATCATCTGCAACTAAAAATAGTTGATTACTAGATGATTACTATACCTTTCTAATGTTATGATGTTGTCTCTTGTTGTTGCCCCTGGCTCTCTTTCTCTCTCTTTCCCTCGCACTCTGTTCCTGTGCTACTGCGAGTGTAACTACCGCCCCTTCCCCCTCTGCTCAGCGAAGCACAAGGCTCACGTGCGGAGTGAAGCGAAAAAAAAGTGTGAGAGAGAGCAAAAAAACCACAGCTCCCAATAAGGAGCCGGCTCGCGTCGTTCACTTCAAAGAGTCGGCTCTAAGAGCCGTTTCGTTCGGGACCAACACATCACTACTGAACAGGGTCAAAATTTCAGCTAATAGATGATGTCATTTGTTTATTTATTCACATTAACCCTTTTCATTTCATTTCTTGATTTATGAAGCTTATATTAATTACATTTCTGTACTGTGACTTTGATATATGCATAAAACATACACTTATACATATTTAAATGGGAAGCGATATAGATATGCCCTAGCTTACTTTTCAACAGAAATCTGAAAATGAGGGGAAAAAGTACAAACGCCCTTTTCTAGAATCTTTTAGAATTTATCAGTAGTGATAAAGAGTGAGCAGTCTGAGATGTCAGTGAACAACAACCAAGAGAAAAACAGAAACACTTTCCAAGACAAATGAAAGCTGATTGATCAGAGAGACTTACAGCAGTGGTGCTGAGTCCCGGTTCTCCTCACAGACCCAAGAGTTCACAGAGTGGAGCTGAAGACTTCACTGGAGCTGGATCACCTCACCTGCAAACACTGAAACACTGAGTCCTCGGAGATCCTGAGCTGGAGCTGATTTGTTTTGTGATTGTTTCCTCCTCGTCACTTCAGTCAAACCTGAATCTTGATCTTGAGTTGGTAGAGCAAACTGGTTTTCTCTGCTTGTTCCAGGAATTTCCAGTTAAAGCAAAGATCAGAACGGATATACTGTCAGTCACACACTAGATTAGTATTAGTGTTGTAAAATACTTCTGAACAAACACTGGCAGATAGATAGAGGCCATACAAAAAAAAAAAAATCAGTTCTGTTCTGTAGCGGAGGGTCTCCAAAGTGTGCATTTCTCTGTGGGTGAGTCTGAGTACTGATTGAACTCTGAAACATGCTATTCTTCCAATCTGCTTCTTTGTTGGCTTGGCTGTTCAGTTGGACAGTAAAGTAGCGCTCCAGTCTCTCTCTCTCTCTTTGCATCGTGCAGCAGCTCACTTTACTGGTGTCAGTCTACAACATGTGTGGGTTTGAATGCAAACTGTACTAGGAGCTATTTTTATTTCTAACCTAATAATTAATTTCACATGACTTTTTTTTATCAGTTACTGTTTTGTGAGAATGCTCTCTAATATTTAAACCACATCATTATCCCATTAATAAGTCACTATTATTCAGACTCTTAATTCACAGTTTTTGTGGCAGTCCAAGGAAAGAGAATGATCAGTATCATATGTTCAAAGTAAAAGAATCACATCATCAGTGCAAAACACCAAAGAGAGAAAATTTAAATCAGGGCGAGAGACAGAAAAGATTGTTAAAGCCAAAACATGACAGTAGTCAAGTCTGAACAGGCTGGTCCTGATCTGCTCATAAAAGTCAGCGTTATCTCCCTCCTTCATCTCATCACAGCTGAAACAAAGCTGCTTTGTTTTATGATGATTTATGTGGTTAAGTTTCCTGTTTTCAGTCTTCCAACAAACTTTTTTTACTAGACAAACTAGAAATATTAGAAACTGCCTACAGCACAGTTTCAGTTGGCAGCAATCCTGACATTTATGAACGACCAAAGGTTAGAACAATGTGTTATTTAGCAGGTCTGTGAAAAGACTAATACACATCAGGAGTTTAACTTCAAAAGCTGATTCAAATTTTACTGATTAAAAAGTGAAAAAAGCATCTCGTTCCCATTTTGTGCTGTCAGTTCTAACAGTGTCTGCCTCACCTGAATCAGCAGCTGTCAGCAGATAAATGCACAATTAATCTGAACACAGCCACATGAATAAGAAATTCAGGCTTACTGGACTGAGCCCCTACTGGACGGACTGTCAAATCTCACTTATTATTATCCTTTATTATCTAAAGTCGGATAATTGAACAGAAATGAAATGTTATAGTCTGCTTTGGTTTTTCAAGACTTTCATTTTGACTGTGAGGGTGAAGAAGTCTGAATGTGCAATACCTCATGAAAAGCTTATTGGCAGCTTTTTTCCTCAGCACAACAATGATCCCAAACTCACTGCTGTGATGGTGGTCACAATTCTCTTTTGGGGGGAAGGGTTTGAGGATAAGCTGAACTGGGAGGTATAGAGCTACTTGATGTGGTTTGTGTCTCTGAGTTTGGTCAGGTAATACATAAGATATGAATGGACAGCACCTTTCTTTAGAGACCATTGTGGTGTGTTATGGGGTTAAAATGATGCCACCTTAAAATGAAACTGAAAAAAAAAAATTGCAACTGTAAATATAAACATTAAAACAAACAACTTACTTACAACCAAGTTCTCACACTTTACTTTTTTTTTTTTTTTTTTTTTTTTGCTCACAATTGGTTTTTTTTTCAGTTTCAATTTGCTGGCACTGTTTTATAATCCAGGGGCACGCTTGAGAGGCAGGGCTTCACACACATTCGTTTTTGCATACATTACAATGCTGACCAATGACTTTAGAAACGATGGACGACCTTATAGCTGTAGCAACTGCAGTCACGGAGAAGCTTGCATATCTCTGTTTGGGAATGGCAGACAGAGCAGAGATGCGGAGAGGAGGTCCAGCATTTAAAACTGACAACCTGAGGTGTTCTTTAGTAAACTGGACTATCCAACAGACTGACCCGAGGCCCCACTGCAATATTTTCGGTAAGTTAAATGTGTATGTAAGCTAATCTATAACTAACATCCTCACCTAACTAGCTAAGATGAGAACTCGGCTGTCGGGGAATTCATTTAGTAAAGTTCGTTTAGCTAATCTGTGCAGTTGAATGGATTTACCCTGACTAAAGAAATCAAGAGAAAAGCACTGGGCTGCTCAGTCACTAACTAACTGTCACGGTTGGCGAGGCAGGCCATGTGGAGGTAAAATGAGGACCCAAGTGCAGGCAGAGGTTGGTATGAGGAGTGAGTTTATTTAAGGTGGAGATGGCGAGGACAGGAACTAAGAAATAACTAAACTGGGAAAACTTAATACATGAAATTGAAACCTAAACTCACAGAGTGACATGCAAAGGAACACAGGGAGACTCGGGGAAGATATCACAGACAAACCAGCAACAGGCAGGAGAACACACAGGGCTTAAATAACACAGGAGTAATCATGGAATGGGAGACAGGAGGGGAACACACCAGGAAGAAATCAGGGCTGACGAGACACAGACGTAAAGCTGAGAACACTCACATAAGACAGAGATCTTCAGAATAAAAACAGGAAGTACAACAGGTATGCACAGACACGAGCTTAACACAAGACATGGCAACAGGGAGAGAACACAAAGACGTGGGACCAGGGCAGGCACAGAGACACAGAACAAAAGGAGCTTGAAATCCAAAACAGAAACAAAACCTGAGAACAAAAAATTCCTAACAAGAATTAACCTAAAACACAAGATAATAATCAAAACCAAAACCACTGAGTCCACAGACTCAGGACCATGACACTAACTACCGTTACTGGACTTTTATTACGAGTATTATACTGTAAGAGCAACAGGCTGGACTTCTGTGCAGAGCTGACGATTAAATATGTGCAAACAGCAGCATGTTTTGTCTCTTGTCACATCTGTAAGGACAGTAACACCAAATTAAAAAAAACAAGCTTGCACTTAAGGAACCCCTCATAAATAATTAACTATGGATTAAATAGCAAAGCCCAATATGTATGTACTGAAACTGAGTACTTCTGCTTGGCTGCTTGGCAAAAATTAAAATACATTTTAACTTAATTAAAATGTATTTTAATTTTTCCACTGACTAAATTTTTAGCACTGCCCCCCCCGCCCCAACACAACCATTTCACTGCATATTGTACTTGTATCATTGTGTACGTTGCAAATAAAATTTGAACTGAACTGACTCTGTAATTTTAAATTCTTTTTTTAGCTCGTTTCAAATATTTAGGTTTTAAAAATTGTCTGGATGATTTTGACTGAGGTATTGTTCACAGTTACATGTGCAGTACTCCGTAGAGCTTACATCCTTTGAGAGAAATAATTTAAAGCATTAATATTTGTTTTCCAGTACTCAGGCAGCAGCTCAAACACCGGTGATAATACATCCCTATGTTCTGGCCACATTGCAGCAGACTGAACCAGGACTGGAAACCTACTCCTGTCACGGTCTGCTGGGGCAAGCCGTCATATAGCCGAATTATTTAGGACCAGGAAGCGGCAGCTCAGGTGCAGGTGAGTGTTTATTTAACAAAAGCAAATACAAACAGCAATGGCGCGGGTGAAGGTGAAACAGGAGAACCTAAACTGGGCGAACTAATAAAACAAACCAGAAACGTAGATGCAGGGAGGACGGATGGAGAGACGCAGGGAGACCGAGGTAAACAACACAGAATGACGGAGGGGACTAACGCAGACGAACCAGCAACCACTAAGACAGAAGACACGACTTAAAAACACTCAGAGAACAAAGGGAGATTACACACAGGTGGGGGACACAGCTGGGAGTGATTAACATGACGAGACTAGGGAGGCAAACTGAAAACACTCACATAGGACACAGACCTTCACAATAAAACAGGAACTTACACATGCAAGGACACAGACTAAGAAACGCAGACATGACACAGGAACACACGGGCAGCACAGAGTAACACTAAACAGAGGAAGAACAGAACCAAAATCACAATAATAGAAAACACAAAACGCTGGGTCAAAAGGACCCAGGATCATGACAACTCCATCATCTCATCTCTGCAAATCTTCATTTAAGAAGCACCAACAATTCAAAGGTAACTATTATATCAGAAAATCTGTTAGTATTATAAGGTCTTTTTTGTCCCTCAGCTGCTTTTTTAAAAGAATCAATGGAGTCAGTACAGTGGAAGAGAATTCCACAACCTTGGTGCCACTGCCTGAATGGCCCGATCACCACGAGTTTTAAATCGAGTACATGGGGACACCAGCAGTCTCTGACTTGATGACCTTAGAGCTTGTGAAGATGAATGAGGTTTCAGCCGGTCAGATATATACTGGGGAGCTGGACCATGTACCTAAAGGTTAAAACTAAAATTTTAAAATGAAACCTAATTTGTGGACTCATATGGTCGGGAGCAATAACTAAAGTTTCTGTTTTATCAGAGTTTAGCTGGAGGAAGTTGTCATTTAACCATTGTTTGCTTGACAGGCAATTAAATAAACTAGAAAATTTATACAAATCAGAGATTTTAAAAGAACAATATTACTGAATGTCATTGGCACAGAGATAATATGAGATATTTTTGTAGCCTTTAATAATTTGGCCTAGGGGGAATATATAGAGTAAAAAGAGAATTGGACCCAGGAAAGATCCTTGATTTGGACATCACTTGCTTCATAAGAACAGTAAAAGATCTTTCAGATAAATATGCCATGAACCATTTTAAAACAACACCAGTAATCCCAAACAAGTTCTTGGGCCTGTTTATCATGATCTACAGTAACAAAGGCAGAGTTGAGGTCCAACAGAAGCAGAACTGTGTACTCTCCAGAGTCTGCTGCCATCAAGATGTCACTAGATACTTTAAGTAAAGCCGTTTTAGTAGAGTGCAATTTGTGAAATCCAGACTGGAAAACATCCATGACATAATTTTTCTCCAGGAAATAGTCATGCTGTTCTGCTACTGTTTTTTCCAAAATCTTTGATACAAAAGGCAATATGGCCTGTAACTGTCTGGAAGGGGGGATCCAAATGAGGTTTATTTAATATTGGCTCAACGACAGCTTGTTTTAAGAAGCTGGGAACTGTGCCAGTAAGAAGAGAAAATATTTATCATTTTCACAATAAAGGGGCCAGTAGAGTCAAACACACAAATGAAAAATGAGGCAGGAAGGACATCAAGGGGGCTTGAAGTCAGTTTCATATAACCAAGCAAAGCCTTGATGTGCTGTAATGTAACAGGACTAAAGGAGGCCCAAGTTTCAAAGGTGAGCAAATTGTAAGCTTGATACACAGAAGATGATGGAGAGATATTTGACGTGATGGCAGTGACCTTATTTGTGAAATAATTCAAAAACTCATTACTACCAGAACTTGAATAAACTGGTGCATGAGGAGCATCAGGAGAAACAATAGTCTTAATTGTTTTAAACAAGAATTTAGGATCTTTCTTTTTTGAAGCTATAAGGTGTGCAAAATACTCTGTTATAGCAATTTTCCACAAGTCATTTAGAATGAAAATAGATTCTTTAAGATGTAACCTATGCACCTCAAGCTTAGAAGCCTTCCACAAACGTTCTTGCTGCTTGTGACGGTATCTCCTAAAATTACAAATATTTTCATTTATCCAAGGACGAGATTTCAAACATAGGATAGTACTTTTTTTCAGAGGTGCCAATATGTCTTAAATAGAGTTACTTGTTTCATCCCTTAACAATCAATGTAAGTCCACATCACTGCAAGTCACGTCAGCATCAAACAGGGCAGAGAACCTTTCAGCAGCGTCCTGGTTTATAATTCACCTTTGAATCATCTGTTTAGAAACCGGAGGATCCAAATAAAATAACAAATTAAAGAATATGCAGATATGGTCACTCACATGGACATCCTCCACATGAACATCATTTATATTTAAACCCAGGGAGAAAACAAGATCCAATGTGTGACCCTTTATATGTGTAGGGCCAGAAACATGCTGCCTAAAGTTAAAAGACTCTGTGATACTGTTGAAGTCAGTAGCCATGTTACGGGATGCATCATCAATATGAAGGTTTAGATGTCCCAGCATTACAACCTTCTCCAATCTAATAATGGATGTAAGAAGGTCGTTAAATTCCGTTAAAAAGACTCTATCAGGTCCAGAAGGTCAGTAAATTAAAATACAGTAAAAGGATTGCAAAGAATCGACCTTAATAAACTGCAACTCAAATGAAGAAAAGGAGTTTGAGTACATAAGCCTGTGGGTGTATCTGTCCTGGTACACAACAGCGAGTCCTCCGCCACATCCCGAAAGACCTCAAGTTCCAATGACGGAGCAGCCAGCTGGGCAGATTTTCTTCAAGTGAATATTATCCATGCTTTGCTGTCACATCTAAGTTAAATACATGAAGTTTAGGGATTCCTTCATGAAGAAAGAAAAAGAAAGTGTACTTTATTGATCCCCGTGGGGAAATTCCTCTCTGCATTTAACCCATTCACTCAGTGAAGCAGTGGTCAGCCTTTGGGCGCCCGGGGAGCAGTAAGGACGGTACCTTGCTCAGGGGAATCGAACCCCCGACCTTCTGATCATGGGGCCACCACTCTACCTACTGAGCTATCCCTTCCCCAAGAAGAGATGGTTTAAAAAAAAAAAAAATTAGTAATTGAGCAAATATTGAGCAGAGCAAACCGGATCAATGACGATTGGTTGGCGCACTCAACAGCTGACTGCAATGGCACTTGAATTAAGCACCTGTGCACCGGTACATCGCTACTGCTGGCAAAACGGCGGACAGATGATGGACGTACGGTAAGCATGCTGGCATTAAGCCATGGATCTCGGGCTGTAGGCTGAAGGGTAGCATCCCCACCAGATGTCAATAAGTGAATTGGTAACAGGCACCGGGGAATCTCCCCACAACCAAGAAGCTAACCTTTGGTACCTTCTCAGTCTCACATGGACACCAGCCCTGGTTCCCCTTTTCCTTTTCTTCTGATTGAATCCCACAGGTATGTACAGTGGCAAACACTCAGTTGAGGAATAAACAAAAGGAGGAGGAAAAGTTGTCCTATAATTGTCCCAGCTGTCAAAGTATCTCTCCATTGAATCTTTAATGTGCAACAGCGTGCCCCGATCGTAAATTCTAGCAGCAGAAACAAACTCTTGACACAAAAAACTAATATTGCAAGCGACAATAGCCGCCAGTGTAAAACTATACGAGGATGCTGCACAAGTGGCGAAGCCAAACACAGGCGCCATCTTGACATTTAACTGAGACAGAGATCTAAGAGACAGAGAAGGATCAGCTTTATTTTGGATTTGAGGGACCAACTTTATGTTTCAGTTTGTGATGATTCTGTTCTATTTGTGATTACAGGAGCTGCCCTCAGATTCAGACCTCAGCACCACCCAGTGACAACAGACAGATCATCCTATATCTTCACTCTTTGTAGTAACTCCAAAATTAAGTGATGAAAAAAATGGTGTTTCAGAAAGCTGCTGAACACTGAATGTACTCAGCTGCATGAAGAGACATGAGATTTTCTTTGACACAAATAAATAAAACCTGATGAAGCTCAAAGGTCATCACTTGTATGTTGAACTAAAACTTCTGATCTGGAATTTAACAAATTACCTATTACCAGGTCAAAATACCAGCTCTCAATCCCTCCAATCCCTCCGCTAAGCTCCATGAAGACATTGTTTACTCGTTGGAATTTCTGTGCCAGCACTCTCCATTGAGGAATACAAGGATGAGATAGCTCTTCGTTTACAGAGGATGATTTCAGAACTTTCTTGGTTATTCAGCTCGCTACATCCTCTTATTCAGGACTTCTTCGTCTCCACCATGAACATCTGCCCAGAGCTGAGGCTGCTGCTCTGGGCAGATGATAATTAACACTGTTACTCCAGCCAAAACTCAGCTGCAACACGAATTGTCTGAACAAGTCCAGCTCTCTATTCCACGGCCATGTATGTTTGCCTCGGATTGCTATGCTTTTAAGCCAGCATTGGGGGCAGCTGTGACCCTGCCGAGTCCTGCACCAATTTCAGTTCCTTAGGTGGGAGCAGCAGAGGCCCAGCTAGCTCCTGCACCCACACTGGTTCATAGGGTAGGGACAGCAAGATCCCAGTTCGTTCCTGCATCCATATCTGCTTCTCGGGTGGGGATGGCTGGTGTTCGATCAGGCCCAGCACCCGTTCCTGTTCACCGCACTCTGAAGGCCTTCTTCTTGTCATTTAACAAACAAAACAACAAGGGCAAAACAACAAGGGCTTTGATGTCCTTAGTCACCCAGGGCTTATTATTTAGGTAACAATGGACAGTCTTAGCTGGGACAATGAACTCAGTGCAAAAGGTTATGTAGTCAGTGATATACTCAATAAGCCCACTAACGTCCTTATCGTGACGCTCACAGAGTGTCTCCCAGTCTGTCACCTCAAAACACAACTGTAGTTCTACTAATGCCGCCTCAAACCACCTCCTAATATTTCTAGGGGTCACAGGCTCATTCTTTACAATAGGCACAGGAGGCTAGAAGTGAAGGAAATCAAGTTATGATCTGACCTACCAAGTTTTGGATTATTACTCTTTATTTAGCCAGGTAAAACTCTTATTGAGATTAAAAATCTCATTTCCAAGAGAGACAAAGATATTAGATGAGATAAGAAGAATTTTATTTATCCCAAGGGAAATTCTTTTGTCATACACATGCTCAATACAGCACGAGAGTCTGAGGAACATAGGAATAAGATATACAATATATACAATAAGAATAGTAGTATACAGTAATATACAATAGGATAGTGCAAAATATGATATCAAATAACTCTAACAAAGTAACAAAAAACTATATCCTGAAAAAATAAATAACTTAACTATCAGTGCAGGTGATTCTAAAAAAGTGACACAGTATTATGCAATGAATAGTAGAGAGTAGCACTATATATTGGGGAGATGAAACAAATATTTGATAAAATACTGTTGGGTGATATTGCACGGTCTGAATGGGAACAGAATAACTTTGGTATTAATCCTCAGGTAAATTACTTACAGAGCGAGGAAGAGTTGTACAGTTCTGCAGTTCGGGGTGATTCGTCTTTTGCTGCATGTGCTCCGATGTTCCATCATGGAGGCGTGCATGGGGTGGGAGGGTTGTCCATGATACCAAGAAGTTTTTTTTATTGTCTCTGGTTTTGCAGTCCACATACTGCTTGAATGTAAGTAGAATAGTGGAGAGGTTTGTGTGGTTAAAATCGCCCGTTACAGTCACAAAGCCACAAATGCGGAGGGCTTCAATTCAGGAGGTCCGCTGTCGCAGAGCGGATGATGTCATAAGCCTGTGCCGCGTTAGCATCAGAGGAGATGTAAACAATGATGATCATGGCGTGGGAAAACTTTTGCGGTAAATAATACGGTCGAAGACTGACTGCTAAGAGTTCAATGTGTTTATTACACACAGCCATCCTCACCTTAACGTGACTGGGGGACCACCAGCGGTTGTTAACATAAAAAGCGAGTCCTTCCCCCCTCTTCTTCTCGCTGCTGCTTGGGTCCCTGTCCGCTCTCACACACGTAAATCCATTTAGAACCACCACCTGATCTGCGATGTTTTGATGCAGCCATGACTCCGTGAAACACATAACACTGCATTCTTGGAAAACTTTCTCTGTCCTTGTTCGCTATAGACAAATGGGCAGTGTGGCGTCGCAGTAATCACAGTAGTTTTACAAGGAATTCCGCATCCAAACATGGATAGAACTTTCTCGACTACACAAGAAGCATACAGTAGATCTAAAATCCCCCCCAACCCCGGTAGGAAAGACCACATACTGTGTGAAAGTTGGCAGTGTAGTGTCCAAGGTGAAGTGGTTGAAGTCACCTGAGATAGCAATGAAGGCACTCTGGTACTGAGTCTGTAACCAGGCTATGAAAGAGAGGATAATGTCTATGCAACTATGCAGTTAGCAGATCAAAGAAATAGCCAAGACAGTCATATAGGTAAATTCCCTGGGCAAATAATACGGGATGAGTCCAACAGCACACAGTCCAATGTCTGGGCAACAAATCTGCACTCTGATTGTTATGTGAGCAGGGTTACAACACCAGTGGTTAACAAGAACGTCCACCTTTCTGCTTACTGCTCGCAGCACTGTCCCTGTCAGCCCGAACAATGTGGAAGCCTTCCACTGATATGTTGTTATCTGGAAAATTCTGGTGCATCTGTAACACATTATTAAGCTGAATATTGGGCTATTATCAATCAGAAGATTTAGGAACGGCTACTGGAGCTGATGGTCAATAATCAATAATATACACAACACAAAACGCTTATGCAGGTACCATGTATTTAAACAAAAACAAGGAGAAAAAAAATCAAGAAAAGAAATGGAAAAACTGAAATGGTCATTCCTGCTGCAGCGGTTCAATCAAAAACCCAGTTAAAGTGCTAAAAGACCACTATATAGTCCTGTTGCTTATATCAAGCAATACAGATTCTCAAGTTCCAATAATTTTCCCCATTAGGAATAAAATATACAATGTCAAAAACACTGGTCCACACAGAAGAGAGCACAGAAGAGATTAGTCCATGATTTTTATCTGACTGTTGTCGGGAGAGCTGGAATGTTATCCTGCTATTATTTGCTGCTATTTTTATAATCATCATTACCATTTCATTATTAATAGTGATGTTGCACTCAGATGCATTCAGATGTTCAAATATATTGGTATTATATTAGTCTTTATTACAGGTCCAAGAAGAACCACTTTAAACTGTGGAGTTGAATCTATAATTTTAAATGTTTTTCAATGCTCCTATATAATAATCTTAAATGTTTCTGTGTAGACTGCAGGGACAGGAAATACACTCTGTGCCAAAATGAGACAGGAAACACTTCTGCAAGGCTTGCAGAAGTGAAACTGAAAGCCGAGTCTGAGTGTAAGCCAAGAGCAGGGTGTTTTATTATGCATTTATCTTTGATTAAGCTTTAAGTAGTTGTATTAGATTGAAACATTTGTTTTATACATTTTACATAGAAGTTAAGATCATTACACACAGGATGGCTTTAGCCTGGTTGCCTAAGTTGAGGTCAACTAAGGTGCAGAGAGCAGATGCAAACTCTGTGCACGCACAGACAGACATACACACACCCACACACACACAGTGTTAGACGCATTTATATAGGTAAGAGTTTAATTATGTTTTGCTATGGCTGCAAAGTTGGGGTGCGTACGTGTTGGTCTGTTCCAGGAAGTACACCAGATGTCCCAGAGATGAGCGACAGCGGAGGCGAGCGTCCGAGGATGGTGACAGGAAGCACCTGGCTTCGACGCGAAGATGATGTTCTGTTTTAAACTGTGTTCAAAGTTAACTGAACGTTTGTGGTTTAGGCTGACGTATGCTGTACTGGATCTGCCTGACAACAGAAACCCTATAAAACCTTTGTCTGACTATTGTAAGGTAGTTCGACGCTGAAATCTGCACAGCGTTCGGACTCCGCATGTGTAATTCATTAAAATGCCGTCTAATTGCACCAGGCCGGATCTGTGGTTATTTTTGGATTCCTCCTCAATATCTGAACCTTAACACTGTCCATGGGAAATTTCCAAGCACTATTGTCCATAACCGGGAGAAATGATGTGTATAGTTGTGGAATCCAGTGAAATTGAATAATGAGTTCAGAGAGGGGGGCAGAGCGTTGTCTTTGACAACTTCCTAACAGACCAGTGGAAGTGGAAGCTTCAATGCAAAAAGATTCCTTCTCCCATCCGTTCGTTTGCTCGCCATCCTTTTTAAGCCCAAAAAGGGTCACCTGGCCTGCATTAAATAAACAGTGCCAATAAGAAATCCCAAGAATAATATGAAAATGTCAGCCAGTTAAGCTTATTACGTTAAGTTATTCTTGTTCTTGTGTACAAAATAATTCATAAATAAATAAACAGTATACTTAATCAATAAAGATTTATCTAAACAGTTCAACTGCTATATACAGTGCTATAAACAATCCTTCAAATTGTTTGGCCTGGCAGCAGCCAATTAGCGTCAGCCACTAGCATCACAAACAATCAATTAATAATTCAAACTCACCAATTCCATTTTGCTGTACGACAACACTACACGGTTCTGGCTCACAGTAGTCTGCATCTAAGTCATATAATATTATAGAGGGTGTTAAAAAATGCATTAAAAACAGGTCTTGATGCATGCTCAATCATCCAGGTAAATAAATCCCCAAAAGTTGATTCTATTCATCTGGACGTAGCGTTTTCTGTGGGAGAAACGTTTCGTCACTCATCCAAGTGACTTCTTCAGTCTCAGCTGACTGCAGGTTTGCCCAATCTTATAAACAGTACATTTGCATAATGACTGAAACTAGCACCACTGAAGGAACAATGGGCTGGGAGGTCAGTTCCTTCATCATAATTATGCGAATTCTCATGATTAAGGCCCACTGATCAAAGATCACCGATCAATGGCCATGAGAACCATGGCAAGGACTGCCTAAAGTTTGTACGTCAGTATGAGCAAACAGCATGTTAGATGGCTGATTACAGGAACCACCTGAGATTTGGTAACAGATGCAATCAAAACAGGATGACTCCTAAAAGTCTGCAAATGAGCTCTTCAGTTAAGGGCTTCCGAGCAACAAAAATCCTCCAGAAGGCACAGCACCAACTGTTCAATGAACAATGAGACAAACAAATTTTACCATCGACGTGCTAAAATCTGAAGAGGAGTGGATCCAACACAGACTTACAATGCTTCTAGATGAAAATACTCATTAAAATGTGTTTGAATTAACTGAGACAGCTCATCTAGTGCAGCACAAGAGGTCTAAGTCTAAGTTTGACTTATCTGTTGTTCACTGGAAACCACAGCAAAATACAGAGAATGTCCTCAGTGGCTAGAAGAGAGAAGGATGCCATACTGAGGATGTGGACAAGTAGGTAAGGAATTTGTCTGACAGACAGCTTGCCCAAGCAGAGAAAAACATCCTTGCTAAAAGGTTGAATTTTGCTGTCACGCTGAGACAAATCCCGCTAGTGGAACTGATCACAGCCACAGAAACAGCCATTCGGAACAACAATATTGCAGAAGTGGAAGTCGAGCAACTACGGACGAAAGTTTTGGCCTGTCTAAGCAATGCAAAGCCCCCAGCATCCAACATCAGAATGGAGGAGAGGAAGGTTTATCTTAATACATTACTACATCACTTAGTAATGACAACAAAATTACCATCCTTCCGGCAGACAAGGGTAGGTGCACAGTTTTGCTAAACCAGAAAGACTATCAAGAGAAAATTCTGTTACTGCTCACTGACGAAAATACTTATGAGCCCCTGAAACGAAACCCAGGAAGTAGTTACAGGAAGAGGGTGATAGACTGTCTGAAGCAGTTAGAACAAGACAATGCTACTGACTGGACCTCATACCACAGGCCATACCCAGGGGAATCTACACCAAGTCCATATGGTTTACCGAAGATACATAAACAGGGGGCACCTTTAAGGCCCGGTATGATCAACTCGGTCACCTATAACATCTCTAAGGCTACGTTCACACTGCAGGCGAAAGCGCATTAAATCCGACTTTTTTGACCCTATACGACCCATGTCCGATCATGGTATGACAGTTTGAACAGCACAAAACTGATATTTTCAAATCCGATCTGCGTCACTTTCATATGTGGTACTGAATCCGATACATATCTGATGTTTTAGAAAGCGACTGCTGTTTGAATGGTCATGTCGCATTAAATCCATCTTTTACGTCACTGACATGAGACAGACGCCAATTATCAGCGCTGGAGAAGCGCCCGAGAAGACATTCCGAACACTTCCTGGCCATCCAGTGTAGATGTTAGTGAAACTGTTGGGAAGACAACGTTGGAAAAACGTGAACATTTGATTTGTACTGTATAATCTGCAGATTCTGACAGAAATCTGCAACTATCCTTTGAAGCACCGCTCCTCTCTAAAACAGCAATAAGGGTGATATTAGGCCATATATAAATAACAAAATAACTTTATAACTTAAAGCAAAATTGTGAAACGTAAAGTCCGAAACAAATCTTTATATTACGGGCCATCAATCAAACAATACTGTTTGGTCTGGGTCAAAACAGAGCGCGTTGTGTGTGACGTCTTCTTTTGCGCATGCGGGCCGCTTTGAGGGTTCACACTAGAGCGCGTTTGCTGTCACATTTTTATTTGTAGTGTGAACAAGCAGACAGAAAAATCGGATTTGATCAAAAAATCGGAATTGAGCATTAAGACCTGCAGTGTGAACGTAGCCTTAGTTTCTGGCTTCGATCTTCAACCCATTGGTAGGCATCTCTAAACACGACATCCAGAACACCTTGGATTTTGTTGAGTATACCCCAACCTCAGCAAGAGGGCCACTCTCAGCATGACCAAGGAGTGTGTTTTTGCAACTGTGTCTTCATTCCACCTATTTCACCTATACAAGGGTCAGTATTACAGGCAGAAACGTGGGTGTGCCATGGGTTCCCCAGTTTCACCCATCGTGGCCAATTTGTACATGGAAGAAGTGGAAAACAGGGCTTTGCTATCCTACCCTGGAACACCACAAAGTATTGGTTCAAGTATGTGGATGACACCTGGGTGTAAATGAAATCCCAGGACATGGCACAATTCACTGATCACGTTAATTCAGTGAACTGACAAATAAAATTCACCAGCGAGGATATAAAAAGTGGCAGGTTAGCCTTCTTTGAATGTGAGATTTCAATCAATAATGGGGGACATCTAAAGGCTGATTGTACCGTAAACCTACGCATAGAGATTAGTATTTAAGGTTTGACTCTCATCATCCACTGGAGCATAAACTGGGTGTCATCAGGACGCTACAATATAGAGTGAACACCATCCCCGCAGACACAACAGCCAGGGAAGCAGAAGAACTTCACCTCAAGAAGGCCCTGAGTACATGTGGTTATCCCAGCTGGACATTTGTCAAAGCTGGGAAGGCGCCAAAAGAAAGCCCCAGCCGATCCAGGAGAAAAGGACAACTGCTGCCTAAGCAAAAACCTATAGTGATCCCGTATGTGCCAGGAGTATCAGAATAGCTGAGACACATTTTTTCTAAACTCAGCATCTCTGCGGCTTTCACAGTTTTTCTGAATTGCTAAAACACATTTCCTAAAATCTCATCTCTTTGTGTCAAAACACTAAACACAAAGTGTAAAATTCAAGCTACACTAACATAACTTTATATATAGTACAGTAGATCACACACAGCAATTAGTTAAACTGCAGGAATGTCTTAAAGACATAAAGACGTGGATGGCCGCTAACTTTCTGCTTCTTAATTCAGATCAAACTGAGGTTATTGTACTCGGCCCTGAAAATCTTAGAAATATGGTATCTAACCAGATTCTTACTCTGGATGGCATTACCTTGGCCTCCAGTAACACTGTTAGGAACCTTGGAGTCATTTTTGACCAAGACATGTCCTTCAACGTACATATTAAACAAATATGTAAGACTGCTTTTTTCCATCTGCCGACATCTCTAAAATTAGAAATATCCTGTCTCAGAGTGATGCTGAAAAACTAGTTCACGCATTTATTACTTCGCGGCTGGACTACTGTGATTCATTATTATCAGGATGTCCTAAAAACTCCCTGAAAAGCCTTCAGTTAATCCAAAATGCTGCAGCAAGAGTACTGACAGGGACTAGAAAGAGAGAGCATATTTCCCCTGTATTGGATTCCCTTCATTGGCTTCCTGTTAAATCCAGAATTGAATTCAAAATCCTGCTCCTCATATACAAGGTCTTAAATAATCAGGCCCCATCTTATGTTAATGACTTTGTAGTACCATATCACCCTATTAGAGCACTTCGCTCTCACACTGCAGGCTTACTTGTTGTTCCTAGAGTATTTAAAAGTAGAATGGGAGGCAGAGCCTTCAGTTTTTCAGGCCCCTCTTCTGTGGAACCAGCTTCCAGTTTGGATTCGGAAGACAGACACTATCTCTACTTTTAAGATTTGTCACAATCGGGGGAAACGCGC
Organism: Oreochromis aureus; assembly: GCF_013358895.1. Taxonomy (NCBI): domain Eukaryota; kingdom Metazoa; phylum Chordata; class Actinopteri; order Cichliformes; family Cichlidae; genus Oreochromis; species Oreochromis aureus. Next base: position 41,271,995 of record NC_052956.1, on the reverse strand, counting down.
GAATTAAACACAGCAATTCGGCGTGCCCGTGTGGCGTTCTGGCTAGACCGGCAAAGGCTAGCGGTGGGTTGGAACAGGCACGCAGTTACTTTAGTAACGATCGGTGCACAAAGCACGGCTTCAGAACCGACGTTACAGACGGAGAGCGAGCTGAGCCGGGATGAGCAGATGAGTCAAAAGAGAAAACACTCACAGTTGCTGAAGCAGGCGGAGACTGACGTCGGCAAGGATTCGGAGCTCCTGACATGAAGAGATCGATGTCTGAGCGGAGAACAGGTGGGTGGTGTCTCTCTTTTAAGCCCGACCCCGTGATCAGCTGATCACTGCCTGACAGGACCCCCCCCCGAAAACCGGCACCCGACGGTCCAGGACGACTGTGACGGAAATCTGAAATGAGGGAGGGGTCCAAGATGAAGCGGGACGGCACCCAGGAGCGCTTCTCAGGACCGTAACCAGCCCAGTCCACCAAATACTGGACCCCCTGACCCCGGCGACGGGAGTCCAAGATCCGCCGGACAGTGTAGACAGGATCCCCATCGACGAACCTGGGCGGGGCCGGGGAGGGAGGCGCCAGCGAAGAAGTGACGTGCTGCTTAAGCTGCGAGACGTGGAAAACAGGGTGGACCTTCATGGCGGACGGAAGCCGGAGACGGTAAGTTACGGGGTTGACCCTGGCAGTGATCTCATACGGGCCAATGAACCTGGGAGTGAGCTTCCTGGACTCGGTACGGAGCCTCAGGTGCCTCGTGGAGAGCCAGACGCGATCCCCCGGCTGAAAAGGATGACCCGGACGGTGGCGGCGACGATGCTGCTTAGTGTACCGAGCGTTGGATCGGGAAATGGCAGCCCGCGCCTTGATCCAGGCCAGACGACAGCGGCGGACCATCAGTTCAGCCGCAGGTACTTCAACCTCCACCTCCAGATGGATGAAGATAGGAGGATGGAAACCATGACAGACTTCAAAGGGCAAGAGACCGGTGGCAGAAGAGACGTGAAGGTTATGAGACAGCTCAGCCCACAGCAGGTAATGAGGCCAAAGCGACGGTTGGGCGGAGACGAAGCACCTTAAAAGGCGCCCCAGTTGTTGATTGGTCCTTTCAACCTGCCCATTGGTCTGAGGGTGGTAGCCGGACGAGAGGCTGGGAGAGGCTCCAATCAGACGGCAAAAGGCTTTCCAAAACCTGGCAGTGAACTGGGGCCCCCTGTCAGAGACTATGTCCTTGGGGAATCCATGAAGCCGGACGACATGGTCCAAGAAGAGCTCGGCCATCCGTTTAGCAGAAGGGAGGCCAGCTATTGCGACCAGGTGCACCGTCTTTGAAAACCGGTCCACAAAGGTGAGGATGGTGTCGAGACCGTCCACGGACGGGAGGCCGGTGACAAAGTCAAGGCCGACATGGGACCAGGGACGTCTGGGCACAGGGAGAGAGCGAAGGTCACCAGCTGAAGGCTGAGTCAAGGACTTAGCCTGCACACAGGTGTCACAGGCGGAAACAAATTCACGGACATCCCGAGTCATGGAGGGCCACCAGAAGGCACGACGGAGGAGTTGAAGGGTCCTGTTGGGCCCCGGGTGACCAGAGAGTGGGGAGGAGTGAGCCCAAAGCAAGGCCTCCTGACGGCACCGGGAGGGCACATAGAGCCTCCCTGCAGGGGTGTCAGGCGGAGCTGGTTCAGCGACCAGGGCGTCCCGGATGGAGTCCTCCAGAGGCCACCGAAGGGGGGCAGCAAACCGTGGGTAGGTAGGATGGGTCCAGGGTCCGACGTAAGACCGTCCTAGGCAAACTGTCTGGAGAGGGCGTCCGCCTTAGCGTTCTTGGAACCAGGACGGTAGGCGAGGTAGAAATTGTAAGACTCAACGAGCCTGCCTTGGGTTGAGCTGCTTGGCCGTTCGGATATGGATCAGGTTCTGATGATCAGTCCAGATCAGGAAAGGGTCCTTCGATTCAGGGTCACCCGGTCCAGCCCTAACTATATGCTTTAGCAAAAAGGAAAGTTTTAAGCCTAATCTTGAAAGTAGAGATAGTGTCTGTCTCCCGAATCCAAACTGGAAGCTGGTTTCACAGAAGAGGGGCCTGAAAACTGAAGGCTCTGCCTCCCATTCTACTTTTAAATACTCTAGGAACAACAAGTAGGCCTGCAGTGTGAGAGCGAAGTGCTCTAATAGGGTGATATGGTACTACAAGGTCATTAAGATAAGATGGGGCCTGATTATTTAAGACCTTGTATGTGAGGAGCAGGATTTTGAATTCAATTCTGGATTTAACAGGAAGCCAATGAAGGGAATCCAAAACAGGAGAAATATGCTCTCTCTTTCTAGTCCCTGTCAGTACCCTTGCTGCAGCATTTTGGATTAGCTGAAGGCTTTTCAGGGAGTTTTTAGGACATCCTGATAATAATGAATTACAGTAGTCCAGCCTGGAAGTAATGAATGCATGAACTAGTTTTTCAGCGTCACTCTGAGACAGGATATTTCTAATTTTAGAGATGTTGCGCAAATGGAAGAAAGCAGTCTTACATATTTGTTTAATATGTGCGCTGAAGGACATGTCCTGGTCAAAAATAACTCCAAGGTTCCTCACAGCATTACTGGAGGCCAAGGGAATGCCATCCAGAGTAAGAATCTGGTTAGATACCATATTTCTAAGATTTTCAGGGCCGAGTACAATAACCTCAGTTTGATCTGAATTAAGAAGCAGAAAGTTAGCGGCCATCCATGTCTTTATGTCTTTAAGACATTCCTGCAGTTTAACTAATTGCTGTGTGTTACCTGGCTTCATGGATAGATAGAGCTGCGTGTCATCTGCATAACAGTGAAAATTTATGCTATGTTTTTGTTAGGGTTCAATGTTGAGAGAAGAATCCATAAAAACCACAGATCCAGGCGTGTGCAATTTAGACGGCATTTTAATGAACACATGTGTGAGTTCAACAACCCAATCAGTGTTGAACTGAACTTACAATCATGAGACAAGGTTTTATATGGGTACAATAACAAAGCCCCCCTCTTTTACAAAAATAGACAATAGTACAGCTTACGTCAATCCGAACCACAAAATGTTCCCTGACCTTTAACATTGCTCTAAAAAACATTGTCTTCGGGTCGGTGCTTCCCCTCTTCGCTGTCGCTCGTCTGGTGCACTTCCTCTAAGTACGTCGGCACACTTCTGCATTTCTGTGTGTATGTGTCTGCAGTGTATGCTACGTACGTGTCATGACCTCTCACTATTTGTCTGTGTGTACGTGCAGAGTTTGCATCTGCTTTCTGAACCTTAGTTGACCTCAACTTAAGCAACCAACCAGGCTAAGGCCATCCTGTGTGTAATGATCTTGACTTATATGTGAAATATATAAACAACTGTTTCAATCTACCACAACTGCTTAAGGCTTAATCCGCAATAAATGCATACTAAACACCCTTGCACTTAAACTTCTGGCTTCAGTTTCACTTCTGCAAAACATGCTCTGCAGACGCGTTTTGTTTCCTGTCTCATTTTGGCACAGAGAGTATTTTCTTGTCTCTGCCCTCTACACAGAGATCATAAAAGCATTAATAACTTTTAAATTATAGATTCAACTCAACCCTTTAAAATGGTTCTTCTTTGGACCTGTAATAAAGGCTATAACCATATATTTGAACATCTGAATGCATCTAAATGCAACCTCACTATTAATACTGAAATGTTAATGATGATTATAAAAATAGCAGCAACTAATAGCAGGACAATATTTCTATTCCTGACACTCCCACTCTTGACCTCTTGACCACAAGAGGTCACCATACGGTGTGTTGGGTCACTGCTTGGCCCATTCAGCTGCTCCCCTGTCCATCCCAGACATCATGGACATTTAGGATCACTGTTCTTAGCTCTGACCCTCTCTTGGCATCCTGTGACTTAACAAATCAGACAACCTCATGTCATCTAGGTGGTCTTAATAATAAAATGCCAGCTCCCACTTGAGAACACTCATGCTTGAGGTTAATCACACCAAAATATCAGCGAGCCTAAAGTTGATCAGGGGCATGAGAGAATAAGAGTGCGAGCAGAGCTCAATCAGCACTCCTCCCTCACCCCAGAACCCACTCATACCCGGTGAAAGACCCCTTACACTTGTGAATCTCTAGTGGTCTGTCCCTTTTCTGGGTCCCACTCTAGTGGAAATCTGGCCACCTGCAAAGGAAACAGAACACTTTCTCCCTACTATGCTCTAAGTTACTCTGTTCCTCGATTGTTCTCAAAACATGAACCTAATTTCGTATTTGGTTTTGACTTTTATTCCTATATAATCTTAAACATCACTCATCTCAATCTACAGCTTTCTAACAGTCTTACAGCACTGCTGTCATACGTTTCCTGTTTTCCTTATCTGATCATCAACATCCTGTGCACAAAACTGTCCCTGCTGCTGCAAGTGCCTCTCATCTAAAGTCACCTCTCACCAGCAAAATCATCATAAAATCATTATAACGGCTTATTCTACTAAAAGGATAATAAAAACAACCGCTTTAATCACTCAGTGTAAGCACATAGTTAATTGCTCCTAGATAAACTTCATCATAGCTAAAAGCTGAACTCTAACTGTATTTTGAACTCCCATTTTCTGGGTGATAACCTGTTTGAATATTTCATTTTATTTCATTTTGCTGCTTTTAATGTAATGACTCCTCTAACTTAAACTTTATCAGACTTAACCAACATATATAAGCTTTCTCCTTTGCTTCTGTTTTCTGTATTTCTGTATTCTGTAACTGCTTTTTATATAAGAGGACTAAGTTAGAGCTGCATCTGTTATCTCAATATTTTATATGTCACTCAGTTTAGTTACAAGCAAAACTCCTATTCAGTTCCTCTTTCTGTCATTTGTTATTGGGCCAACTCAAATTCAGTTAAAAGCTAAAGGAATTTCAGGCCCTAGGCCTCAAATCAATACTGTCCTGTGTGTTGATGAACTCTGTATGTCTGTAAGCGTGTGCAATCCTTCAAAACTCAGGTCATTCTCACAGTAGATTGGCTAATCATAACGTTAACCAAAAGTTTATGACCCTCAAGAGACGACTCTCTGAGCCACAACTCCGTTAAAGGCCCCAAAATGCAATGTGTATGAAAAATCATTTCTACATATATAATCTCCAATATTATTCATTTGAGTCAGCGAGACTTTTAACATCCTCATAAAAAGCTCTCCACTACCCTAAAAATAACAACATTCTAACATTATGTCACTGTTACCACTTATCCTAAAAATCAAAAGAAAAATCCCACATTTTCTACTCATAAAATGTTCACTATTTTCCCAAAGCATATCCTTTATTCCCACAATTTCCCCTTTAATTTGGTGTACAACTTCTTTTCAACCCCAGCAATTTATCTTCTAAACAGAATTCAGTTCATTTTACTCCTTTCTTTAGAATTAACAATCTCTGCCTCAGTTTTACCATATCTAAATTATCAAACAACCCCAATCGTTATAAAATCCTAGTAAAACCCTTTCACATTAAACAAATTAAATCTTAAATCCTCTCTTTTTGACACATCTCATGTGGCAAAAACTCAACATGCTCCACCCAAGCTTAACAAATTAAAAGGAAAAAAGGTTAGTCATTTCATTTCCCAGAACAGCTCAGCAATTCTCCTCTCCGGTGTTTTGCTTTAGCCCTGAAAACCTGTGTTTAAAGAACAAAATCAATTTAATCATCATGTCAAATCTTCTCCAACTCGTTGCTCCATTGAACTCTGGATCCTTGGAATTTCCTGAAAACAAAACCTGTAGTTTACATTTCATACTCAACTCTCCCTTTATGATCCCGTCTATGTCATAACAAAAATAAACTTGAACAGAACAGTTATTAATCCTGAGTTACCTCAGTTAATGGTAACTTGAATCTCATCAAACAATGTTTCCCTTTTAGCATTTAGCATTCTCCCAACAATATAATGTAATCCCATAATCTAACCCCGTAAAAGAAATTTTCTCAAAGCAAACATCAGCATCCCAAAATCAGCCTCCCCAGATTTAAGTCTCCCACTTGTCCTGCCTATGGCAAAAGCAAAACAAAGCATCCTCTTTCTTTTCCTCACATGATAAATCTGTCCACATTTATTCATTCCCACCTTAGTCCAGTCACTCACATTCACTCACATGCATTCACACATGATATTTTTGCTGATCTGCAGCCTCCTGCGCACGTCATCAGATGCTCCACATCAGCAAAATGAGCTCAATCATTCGTTTTATTTCGTTTTCCTGTTTAGGAAAATAGTTCTCTATACTTTTGACTGGATTGAATCGATACAATCCATTTTTAGACAGAGACTTGCCGCCAATCAGTCTCTGATTGTAATCAATTATAATTCTGTAAAGCCCACCTGATTTTCGTACTTGGTAATTTTGTCAGCGCCGTCCGTTCACTCTCTTCCAGGCCTGCTTAGAACAAAAATGAAAAAAGAGAGCTGATTATTAGCTCCTCAAAGTACAAAACAAAATCACCTGACAGGTTTTTTCTAAGTGCACTGTTATAAAACTATGGGCCCTTTTAGACATGTCCATGTTTATCAAAACTCCCTCTATTAAAAATAAAACAACAACCTCAAAAATCTTCAACAATCTTAAATTTCACCCGTTCAACACACGAAAACCTCGTCAAAAGATCAAAGACCGTTTTCATTCAGCACAAGATAAAAACCAATTTCAACCACATATCATCCTTAAATTATAAATTTCCTGTCCAAATCTGCCCCTCTGAACAGACCTGACCACCGTAATCAAATATCCTGATACTTTACCATTATATATTTCTCCCAATACTCTTCAACAGCCACTGCTCTCTCTTGAACTGAACCGAAAGCCTCCGACACACACGCACACAGGAAGTGTCTTTGTCACTCACTCACTCCAGCTAATTTGCATAAACCCACAGCTCAACAGCCAACTTAACAAGAGAATAATACATGTTTAAACTTTATCACGTTATTGAATTATTTTCATTTTCTTTCTATACTAATCACTTACTTTGATAAATCAGTGCAAGAGCACTCCTGAGTCACTCTTATAGACACTTTTCTTTTGTTTTTGTTTTTTCCATAACTCACTCCCTTGTCATACAGCTTCTTTTGAGTTATTCCACAACCACTCTATTTTATCCAAGTGTGTTTTAAGTGTATTTTCTTCAACATTCACACCATTTTAACACTCATGTAATTAGCAGGCTGATTTAATTACATATGTTTGTGTTCTTTGCCAAGTTTTAATCACTATCTATGCATTACTCTTCATGAGCTTATCTCTGTAAGGTTAGTGCCTTTTCTGTTTGTATGTGTGATTCTTATAAATGTCTCTTTATGATCTTTGTGATCTTGTAAATGTTTCTTTTGCAGTGTTTCAAACTCCTTTTGACAGGGTGTGTTTTCTCTCTTTGGCTCATCACTGGTCATTGTGAATGACATTTCCCCTTCGTCTGTGCCCAGTGGCCTTACCTGTTAAATCCGTCTCCTCCAGTGACTCCAAGGTCACTCCGGGACTTAGGTTCGAGCAATCGTGACTGCGCCTTGCCTTAGGTTGTCCCAGGGTTTCGAGGTGGGATCTTACCCGTCATGGGCTGTCCAGCCTTCCATGCCCGCCTACTACAGGAGCCAACTGGGCAAGGGTGTTATCAGATCTAGGGGACACACTGGTTCTGGAAATTAAAGGAGTGTAAACTGCTTTCTTTATTAAACTTTCAACAATAATTTCACATGTAACAGTTTGTGTACGTGCATTTTCAATTCATTAATGTAATTGTTAGTTCCTGTATTTATTTCTCTCAGTCTGTCTCTTTTCTAAAACCTGTAATTAATATAATTTTATTACTTTATTACTTTTTCTTAAAACATGCATTCGCTTCATCTTCTTAGAGTTTAACTCATCTGTCTATTTCTCTGGGTGCTCCCCTGACATCATCAGTCACACACACACCTTCCTCTCACACACACTTTTAAATAGAGCTCTTCCAAACATCAGGACAACTAACACTTCTCCACGGACAGGACCATTCTTTAGGTCAGTTTTATAGCATCAGTCACCCAATAATCTCTTAACTGGGCTTCCCAAGTACATATACTTATGTATTTTCAATCGGAAAAAATACACTCAACCTGTCATAACATCTCTCATGGATTTCTTGAATTAAAAGCACTTTCAAACTTTAAAACATCCTACTTTTCCTCACACAAGAAATATATTTCATACCCCTTTCTTTCATACACACTTTTAAAGGTTCTAACCTCTTTAGTCATTCAGTAATCGTCTCACACACTGCCTTTTCTCTCTCAAACTGCCATTTTCCACTCACTCAGACAAATCATGCAGAGTCACTCAAATCAAATACTGACAGCATTCACACAGTTAAAATCACACAAAATACGCTTTCATACGAGTATTTTGGACATGCCTTCCATGATCAGAAAGAGCAAGTCAAAAGAAAAAGAAAAAGAAAACTGAAACCTCTCATCATCCTCGCAGCTTCTCCCCACACACACATAACTGAAAAATAAAACACACCAACATTTATGGCTCACGAAATGTACATCTATCAAAATTCAGTCATTTACTATACATCCACACTAATATATTCACACTGTATTTACACTCTCATAATAAGCTCTTATATACAGGCATTTAGCAAAAAGCTCTCAGTCCTCTCAAAATTGAAACCACCCTCTCTGCGCGTCACTGCTGCTCATTTGCATTTACACACACAATCAGTGCACTTCCGGCTGTGCATGACTGACACAGAGACTGATCCTACTCATAGATCTCATATTTTATATTACAGACGTCTTAAATTACAACTGCACAGATTTTTTTTTTAGGCCTCTTAACACCTATATAATTTTGATAAATTTACGTAACGGCTCCAACCGATAAGTCCTAGACTTTTTTGCTCAATTCACCGGACCAGCTCCAACCGTTCCGTCCACATTTCTAGCCCTAACTTAATTTACAGGTAGCCAAAAAAGCGCAAATAGGAGACTCTAACTCCTAGCAATTTCAGAGGTTCCCAAGTTCTCTCCCGCTGTCGACGGTACTATCCCTACTGTCCTAGTAGGCCTAAGGTCAGCGTCCTGCCTTAGTGCAAGCGTTACCAAGGAGAAAATGCGCTTCTTAACAGACGCCGCTGTCGTTCTACAAAGATTTAGAATAATTTGAACCAACCATCTACACTCCCACACAGGAGTAAGAATCAGGCAGACCTATCCTTGTGGACATAGGGGCTCCAACCCACAAAATGACCATCACAAAATAGAGTCCATGACCCATAGGGCTCCAACCCTCAAAACAACCAAATTCCCTAGCACACTAAATTAGCAGCTCCCACTGCTTTAATTCTCTCAACGGCTCCGACCGTTCTTAATTCTCTCAGCGGCTCCAACCGCTTTTAACTTTCTCAGTACTGTACTTTATTACTTTCATTATCACCAAAATCAAAACAGACTTTCCCCAGTAATTTTCAGTGAGTAGACTTTAATTTCTCATGTCCAATCTGGCACATTTTGGACAATTCAACAGGTATGTGCCTTACCTTTTGTTTAAGCCGGCTTATGTCCACTCACTTCAGACCACTGACTCCTATCTGCCCATCCAATCACCACAGACCCTGGATCTCTCCATCTACACCAAAATTAATTCCCTCTCTTCACCGGAACGAGCCCCCAAATGTTAGGGTTCAATGTTGAGAGAAGAATCCATAAAAACCACAGATCCAGGCGTGTGCAATTTAGACGGCATTTTAATGAACACATGTGTGAGTTCAACAACCCAATCAGTGTTGAACTGAACTTACAATCATGAGACAAGGTTTTATATGGGTACAATAACAAAGCCCCCCTCTTTTACAAAAATAGACAATAGTACAGCTTACGTCAATCCGAACCACAAAATGTTCCCTGACCTTTAACATTGCTCTAAAAACATTGTCTTCGGTCGGTGCTTCCCCTCTTCGCTGTCGCCGTCTGGTGCACTTCCTCTAAGTACGTCGGCACACTTCTGCATTTCTGTGTGTATGTGTCTGCAGTGTATGCTACGTACGTGTCATGACCTCTCACTATTTGTCTGTGTGTACGTGCAGAGTTTGCATCTGCTTTCTGAACCTTAGTTGACCTCAACTTAAGCAACCAACCAGGCTAAGGCCATCCTGTGTGTAATGATCTTGACTTATATGTGAAATATATAAACAACTGTTTCAATCTACCACAACTGCTTAAGGCTTAATCCGCAATAAATGCATACTAAACACCCTTGCACTTAAACTTCTGGCTTCAGTTTCACTTCTGCAAAACATGCTCTGCAGACGCGTTTTGTTTCCTGTCTCATTTTGGCACAGAGAGTATTTTCTTGTCTCTGCCCTCTACACAGAGATCATAAAAGCATTAATAACTTTTAAATTATAGATTCAACTCAACCCTTTAAAATGGTTCTTCTTTGGACCTGTAATAAAGGCTATAACCATATATTTGAACATCTGAATGCATCTAAATGCAACCTCACTATTAATACTGAAATGTTAATGATGATTATAAAAATAGCAGCAACTAATAGCAGGACAATATTTCTATTCCTGACCTAATGATGCTGCCTAAGGGAAGCATGTATAATGTAAATAGAATTGGTCCTAGCACTGAACCCTGTGGAACACCATAATTGACCTTAGTGTGTGAAGAGGACTCTCCATTTACTTGAAGAAATTGAAGTCTATTAGATAGATATGATACAAACCACTGCAGCACAGTACCTGTAATACCTACAGCATGTTCTAATCGCTCTAATAGGATATTATGATGAACAGTATCAAACGCAGCTGTTAAGAGATTTTTACATTTACTTATGTAACCCAGTGAGTTTACACGACTCAGTAATGCACTACGACATGTTATTGTTAATTTTGATTCATCATTACTCTGTTAATCACAGAGTTGAGCTAAAGTAAATCAATAATAAAGGATAAATAATATAAATATAAAAATAAAACCCCAAAGACTATATTTAACACCCCCTACTGGTTAGGAGGTAACAAGCCCCGTCTTCCCCTGCTCTGTACCGTCACTTGTGCTCAGACACAGAGAGACGGAGGTGCACGAGACCATCGCTGATTTTCACCGCCAAGCTTGTTGCTGGAAAATAACTATTAACTTGATAAATTGAGCAAATATCCATACCGGAGATCTGCATGGACCTTGGAGAAACGGACCTGATCTGTTGTGAACATTTTGGACTTTGAAACCACCGCGGTGAGTCGGAAGCTGTTAAGCTAACCTTGAAGCTAAAAAGCTAACAAGAAGTTAACGGGAATATAATGGCCCAATTTCAATGTTGTAGATCTGCACGGGTGCGGATGAAGCAGACAAGATCCTCTCTGAGAGTTGAACATTAGAAGCGTGCTGGTGAGTTAAACTGGGACTGGGCGAATCAGGCTAATTGAAAAGCTAACTAGCCTAATGCTCATAGCTGTAGCTGACCACGTTTTCACTGTGGGAGAACACACGGGGTTTCTCACGGAGTTCAGCTACTCTGAGCACTCAGCTTGTGTGCTGATGATGGTTTAGTATTACTTGTTGAATATTAAATGCACTAAAATAAGATGATGGGATAAGTTAATTTTGATCTTAAAGGTTATGAATCTATTTTATTTTTTTGTTACATTTGATGCTTGAGCGACATTATATAAATGTCCCTGCATATTCTTATTGTGCCAATGCCTTACCACATACTGTAAAACTACAGCCTGTGGGCTTTTGTGTACTTTTTGGTAATTTTATTTTGTACATTGACTGTAATTAACATATTGCTTCATTGCTATGCAGTGCAAAGCAATGCTCCTGTAATTCAGTTAAAGGGGCAGTACTATAAAAAATAATCTACCATAGTTCATGGTTTATTTATGATTTCTGATAGAAATGTGCACCTTGATGATAGAATAAGCTGATTGTGATTTAAAGATTGCATTCATGATTAAGATGCACTGTAGACTATAGTTAGAAATTAGAATTAATGTTTTGTGCTTGTTTTGTTATAGCACTTACATTATTTACATATGGCCATATATATCATTAGAGTGTGAATTGAATTAGTAATAGCCCTGTTGTTTACAGGCTAGGTTTTTTTGTGGGATCGTGAGACCTGGATTTCTTCCTGACGAGGAAGATGGCGAGCCTTTCCCTTTGAACCGAACCACAGCCATTCTGAGTTGGCCCAGAAGGGCAGGTTGCTCTTCTCTCACGAACAATTGCAACAGTGCGGTAGGACGAAATCGCACCAGTCACAGACTTTTGACCTTTTGGATTTGACTTGACTGAACACTGACTATTAAGCCGGCAAGACTGACATATCGGAGCTCAGATAAGATTCTGATTGTTATTATTAATGCTGTCACTGTATTTTATTTTTATGTTTTCATTTCTGTTTATGAAGTGCTGTTAAATTGTTGCTAAATAGTTTAATACAATTCGAAGCAACTTTACCTGTGGCTCCAGTCATTCTTCTCTACGCAACTCACTTTATCCCTCCTACGAATCTAGCTATTGGCCCATTCTCTCCATCTTACTTTAACTTCCCCTACCCTATCCTGTACTTGGCTACACTTACTTTGATAACCTTTATTTTGCTTAAGTATAATTTCTTGTGAGAACATGTGTCTGTAACCTACAGATTAAGGAACAGAAGCATGCGTAAGGAAGCCTAACCATATCTAGAGATGTTTTTCTATTACGTATGCTCCACCTAGAGATGCTGTGTAATCTATTCTCTGCTATAAAATAAAGAATGGACTGAGGCTCTGCGCGACTTGCTTGTGTCTTGCCACGCAGTAAGCTTCGCCCGTGTACACGAAATAAACTGAGTTTGTGTTTCTTGCTCTCCTTCCAGGTTTTCCTTTGACATATCTCTTGGTCCTCCGAGCCGGATTGGAAACAACAGCTGATTGAGCTGTGACTCCAAACCACAGACCCTCAGTGCATCCCGACGTCGGAAAAGACCCCTCAGGCAGAGATATGTGGGGAGGACCAGACCCGCCTGGTCCTAGTGCCAATGTGTTTCCACTAATAGCAGTACCAAATCCAAGGTTTGGCCAACCAGTAGGAGAGGGAGGAGAAAGGGATAATAATCAACAACAGCTCGTTTTCCGCCCGTGGTCACAAAAAGATAGGCAAAATGTCCTAAAGGACGTCCCACCACTGAATGAGGGTTTCATACCATGGAGAGACGCTGTGGAAATGATTAGAAGACAGTGGTATCTCAATGGTCATGAAATGCTCCAAGTCATACAGGATCTCCTAGGCCTAAAAATAGGAACTGTGAGGGGGAACTTCACAGGCTCCACAGACGAAGGGGTAGCTCTTTTGCCAGGAAGCAATGAACTAAATCAGGCACTAAATGATATGAGCACATTAGAGTAAGACTAGCTCCTAGAGCAGATTATTGCAAAATAGCAGAGGTAAAGCAAAAAGAAGCCGAGACAGCCTCTGACTTCTTGGACCGTTTGCGTCCAGTCTTCAGACAACACTCGGGTATGATTTATGAAGAAGCCCCAGAGTCCCCATACCAACAGCAACTCAAAAATGCTTTCCTAAATGGCCTCCTGCCACCAGTTAAGTCTCATGTAGAAAAACATTGGGTGACCATGAGCACAGGCTCACTACCTGATGCACTGCAATATGCAGAGCATGCAGTTCGCGTAATAAAAAATAAAAACAAGAGTACAGGAACATTTACTGTTGACCCAGAGACAGGATTCATTGCCTTTTCAGGAGGTTATAATGGAGGAAACAGGCAGGGGCACAGGAGAGGAAATAGAGGAAGGGGAAGGGGAGAATACAAAGGAAAGGGTGGAGACAGATCCAAACGCCAGCACAAAGAAAGAGATAACACTTGCTGGCAATGCGGGAAAGAAGGACATTTTGCAAGGGATTGCAGGTCAGGAGGAGACAGAGAAAAGGACAAAAATTGACTAAGCCAAGAGCAGGGCAGTAACAACGGTGTTTTCAACGTCCAGAAACTGCTCTCAACTTCTGAAGAGAAACCCACACTAGTGATTCATGTAAATGGCCAACCTATGATGATGCTGTGTGACACTGGCGCATGTAAAACTGTACTAAATCAAAAACCAGCAGATTTAAAATTTTCAAATGACACCCTACTAGTCAAGTCTGCATCAGGTCATACAAGTGCTAAAACCCAACAGCACCACTACTCTTAGTGCACAGGGAAAGTGGAAGAAGTTGTAAAAATCAATGCATATTTGACCCATCATGTCCAGTCAACCTTTTAGGGAGAGATGCACTAGAAAAATTAAGAATTGGCGTAGTGCCAGGGTCACAGGGTATGCATGCAGAACTAATGCTAAATGAAGAACAGGAAACCAAAGAAAGTCAGATAAACTACAGCTGTGAGGGACAGGGAGAGCCCCACTATTACTGGACCCTAGATTTACCCCAATTGGAGCCGCTGCAGCATTTAGCTAGCCGATACCTGCCAGCACACTCGAAACTACTCGCTCCTGATGAATATCATAACACCCTAAGGTTTAAACGAAGCCCAGGTCCTGACCCTCTATATGATCAACAAGTCCACAGACTAGGCCCGCAGAAACTCACACTGCAACACCTTTATGTCACTCAAAGCGGCAACGCAGTATGCTCTGTAATACAGCCAGAAAAAGTACAAGAAGTAAACAGGATGCCAAAACCACATGTGTCAGTAGCACGTAACGAAAATACAAACTGGAAAGATTTAGGCCGCATTCTAAAACAAGTTGAAAATGATAGATATCAAAAAACTGAAGAAACATATGAAGGATGGCTCCAGGGTAAAAGAACAGGATGCATGAGATACACATTAGGGTGGGTACTCCCAGCGAAACCAGCAACCCATATGGTTGACTGTGCAGATGCACACATGCATGAAGCCAGTGAGGACTGATACACACTCTCTTTAGAGCAGTATCCAGAGCTGCAAGATCTGCCTGAAAGACTGTGGTCTACAGGACCAACAGATGTAGGACTAATTAAAGAAGCAGATCCTGTTGTAGTCAAAACCACCACCACATACAGACCCGTAAAACCACAGTACCCCCTAACAACAGAAGCAAAGGCAGGAATAAAACCAGTAATTGCAGATATGGAAAAAGCAGGTATCCTAGTAAAAACTGACAAAGTAACCTGTAACACACCTATTTTTCCAGTAAAGAAAGCAAACACGGGAAAATACCGTTTAGTGCATGATCTCAGGGCAATAAATGAAGTAACAGAGCAAATCCCACCTGTGGTAGCGAATCCACACACGATCCTAAATCAAGTGACACCTAAGGAACAGTGGTTCTCAGTTATAGACCTGTCAAACGCATTCTTCTCCGTACCACTGCATCCTGAGTCTCAACCCCTTTTTGGTTTTACCTTTGAGGGTCAGAAATACACATACACAAGACTGCCCCAGGGTTTTCAAAATAGCCCAACCTTGTATGCAGAGGCATTGAAAAAGTCCATGTCACTGTGCACACTCCCCGCTCCAGGGCAGTTCCTTTTGTATGTAGATGACATACTGATCACAGGGAACACACAGGCTGACTGCAAAGTAAACACCATGGCTGTGCTACATCACCTAGCTGAGGAAGGCCACAAGGTTTCACAACACAAGATACAACTGTGGAGTCCAAAGGTTACATACCTAGGACACACACTCACAGGGGAAGGAAAGACACTGTTAGACAGCAGAAAACTGGCAGTACAAAACGCTCCAAAACCACTCACAAAACAACAAATGATGAGTTTTCTAGGACTCTGCAAATTTCTGTGGAAGCTGAATACCGGAATACGCTTCCCTGGTTCAGCCCCTGCAAAACCTAATCTATGGTAAAAATCTTGCACTAAAAGACAAAATAGAGTGGACACCAGAAGCAGAAGGAGCATTCAGCAATCTAAAGCTTGCACTTCAAACACATACAGTTTTAGCATTGCCTGATTATGACAAACCCTTCTACTTGCATGTAGATGGAGGTGCAGGTTATATGAAGGCTGTTCTAACACAGGCCTTCGGGGAAAAACAACGCCCACTTGCATTTTATTCGTGTAAATTAGACTCCGTTGCATCGGGTCTGCCTACGTGCATGCAGGCTTGTGCAGCCGCAGCAGACGCAGTTAAAAAGTCCGCTGATATTGTTTTAGGACACACATTGATCATTAAAGTCCCACATGCTGTGACCTCCATCTTACTGCAAGCAAACCTGTCATACCTCACACATGCGCGACAGCTTTCCTATGTTGGCATTTTACTCTCACAGTCCCACATCAGAATTGAGAAATGTGGACAGCTAAACCCTAGCACACTACTTCCTACTCTGGAAGATGGTGATGCACATTGCTGCATAAAAAAGCTAGATGAAGAAACCAAACCACACACTGACATTTACAGTACACCACAAACAGGTTTCATAGATATTTTTGTTGATGGCTCAGCATCAAAAAATAGTCTAGGTCGAAACCGCGTAGGTTATGCTGTAACCTCAGTAGACAGAATAATAGAAGCAAAACCCCTCACTTCCTCCCACTCAGCTCAAAGTGCTGAATTGTAATACGAGCATGTGAATTACACAAAGGTCAAGACATAAACATACACACTGACAGTCAGTATGTTTTTTCAGCAGTACACCACTTTGCAAAAATCTGGCAAAATAGAGGCATGGTTACCTCCACAGGACATCCAGTACAACACGGAAATCTTCCAAAAACACTTTTAGAAGTAATAACTGTGCCAAGACAGCTAGCAATATGTAAATGTGCAGCACACCAAAGAGACAACTCAAACATAACAAAAGGCAATAACTTCGCAGATCAAGCTGCAAAATCAGCGGCACAACAAACTGTAGACACACTAATGTCAACATCACCCTCACAAATATCACTTGACGTTTTAAAGGATGAACAAAAAGCAGCTCCCACAGCTGAGCAAAAGAAATGGCAGAAATGCGGAGCACAACTAAAAGATGACTTGATGATTTGTGAAGGAAAACCAATACTTCCAAAATCTCTACACAAAAGAGCAGCCTTAGTGACACATGGAGTTACTCACGTGTCAACAGGAGGGATAGTAGATATAATTTCCAAACACTTCTATACTCTAAATTTCGAAACTTCAGCAAAAGAATTTGTCAGAACATGCATGATTTGCCAAAAACACAATGCACAAGGGAATCTCAGACCAAAAAGAGGTCATTTTCCCACACCACCTCATCCTTTCCACACAATCCACATGGATTTTATTGAACTAAATGAATGCCAAGGCTCAAAATACGCTCTAGTGATCATAGACGTATTCTCAAAATGGCCACAAATCTACCCAGTAAAGAAAGCAGATGCCATTTCAGTAGCAAAATGCTTATGTAACCATTTCATTCCAACATATGGCATCCCCACTCTGATAAGATCAGATAATGGGACACACTTTGTCAATGAGGTAATCAGCAAAGTCTCTGAAGCACTAGGATTCAGCATCAAAAATCACTGTGCTTATCACCCGCAAAGTGCAGGATTAGTGGAAAGAACTAACGGCACAATAAAACAGAGACTTAGAAAATGTTTGGAAGAAACAGGGAGACCATGGCCTGAGTGTATAGGCCTGGTAAAAATGTGGATGAGACTAACACAGGGTTCTCAGAAACTCACACCTTTTGAAATCATTCATGGCAGACCATTTCCACTGCCAATCACAAGTGAACCTTTAGATAAATCAATCAGAGAGACCACACTAGCAGAATGGATGTCGAAACTACTAGAAAACAAAGATATTGTTTTGAACAATAAACTGCCTTCTGAATCTTCTCCAGTATCTTGCAGGTTGAAGCCAGGTGATTGGGTCCTGATTCGAGTTCTCCATAGAAAGAATTGGAGCTCACCCCGCTGGGAAGGTCCCTACCAAGTGCTCATCACCACACCAACCGCCTGTAAGATAGCAGAAAGACCATCTTGGATTCACCAAAGCCACTGCAAGAAAGTGAGTGACAGCCTAGACTCATAGACTCCAGCACCCCTACCTTCTGATGATCTACCTGGTGAAGAGAGGGCTGATTGGGTATATCCCGCCCTCTACTTCTCGCCAGTAGTCTACTCACCCGAGGATCTAGGTGTGTTTGGCTGTCATGAAGACACTCGCCGTCCTAGCAGCTGTCCTCCTGCTCCTAGCAGGACTCCTCGCACTTTTCGAGGACAATAAAGAAGACAAACAACACCACCTACAGACAAGGTGGACACATGACAACTCACATCTTCGTGACATGACACAAGACCACATTCACCCATGGATGAATAACGCATGGTATCGCTACGTGCATGACAGAACCAAGGAGAGCCTAACAACACTGCGTGTTACGCCTGCTCCCACATGCCAAGCACCTCAACGCATCCCACCTTTTATGGAGACTACATGAACAAAACACAAGCCAAATGTGCCGCCAGCTTTTCGGGCGTTGGCTATCAGCATAATAAAATCACCATCAACGAGACAAGCTCTTCTACCATCTACTCGCTTAACTTCCTTAGTATCTTTCAGGGACCACCCCAACACGAGATAATCACCATTGAAGACGCTGGACTTGACAATGGAACGTGTGACCAACTTTTCTGGATCAACTTCAACATGACAAACCGGAACACATCCATTCACTTCCCAGTGTTCTTGGACCAAACCCCAGGGAAGAACCACTCCATGTGCTACCAGCAAAACAACGGTAACAGACCGCTTGGAAACACCACTAACTGTAATCAGACCGCTGGAAGTGGAGAAGGTGCCCCTGTGAACATGACCGGCCCCTCAAATGGCACTTACTGGGTCCAAGGAATGGCCTGGCTATGTGGACAACGTGCTTATTTCATACTACCCCCAGGCTGGACCGGAGTTTGTGCCCCCATCTTCATATCAGACCACACCTTCAGGATGACCGCTGTAAACACCACCCCAACCACACGACGGAAAGGAAGATCAACATCTCCAGGTATCCAACCACACGACCCCATGTATGGCAGTGATGTGCCCGAGGAATTCAAACTATGGACCACTGGACAGAAGGTCCT
This sequence comes from Oreochromis aureus, assembly GCF_013358895.1. Classification (NCBI taxonomy): domain Eukaryota; kingdom Metazoa; phylum Chordata; class Actinopteri; order Cichliformes; family Cichlidae; genus Oreochromis; species Oreochromis aureus. Next base: position 41,252,904 of record NC_052956.1, on the reverse strand, counting down.
CCACTCACTGTTTCCGTGGGTTGGAACCGGAAAAAACATGTTAAGGATTGAAACATAGGATTATCGCTTTGGACTCTTTCTGAACACATCATGTAAAATCAACGACGAACAAAACCAAGAAATCGACGCTCTGCGCATTGCAGTAATGCAACACAGAGAAGTATTGGATATGATTCTCGCCGAGAAAGAAGGACTATGTGTCCTCTTCGACAACACCTGCTGTACCTACATCCCGGACAATGTGCATTCCTCAAACATGACTGATGCTCTGAATGCCTTAAGGCAACTGAAGGAAGCCCAAAGTCAGGACTATGTGAAAAACACCACTGACTGGTTCACCTGGCTTTTCAACGGCTCATGGCTACAAGTACTGAAGAGACTACTCATTGGAGTTGGAGTGTTTTTAATTTTGTTCTGCTTCTTTGCCACATGTATTATCCCATGTCTAAAAGCCATAATCAAACGAATGATTAACACCTCACTTGCAGCATATGTCAGTATTCCACTTGATTTAGAACCTAATGATGAGAGTGAAGATGAAAATGATGAAAATACCACTGTTTAAAATTATAACGTGAATATAACCATGTTTGACTAAAATCACATGCACAATGACGAGCTACTTGAAAATGCAGACAGCAAGAAAGTAGACTTTGATGTTTTAAGCATGTTTCATGAAGAAATAAAATCAGCAAAAACAGGAGGGAATGTTAAGAGATTTTTACATTTACTTACTTTGATAACCTTTATTTTGCTTAAGTATAATTTCTTGTGAGAACATGATGTGTCTGTAACCTACAGATTAAGGAACAGAAGCATGCGTAAGGAAGTTACAACGTCACACACGCTCAGGCAGAGACAGTTCCAACCTGAAGCTGATATGACAAAGGATACTAGTTCCTCTTGTCTTATGGATAACGGCCACTCATGCGATAACCATATCTAGAGATGTTTTTCTATTACGTATGCTCCACCTAGAGATGCTGTGTAATCTATTCTCTGCTATAAAATAAAGAACGGACTGAGGCTCTGCGCGACTTGCTTTTGTCTTGCCACACAGTAAGCTTCGCCCGTGTACACGAAATAAACAGTTTGTGTTTCTTGCTCTCCTTCCAGGTTTTCCTTTGACAGCAGCACTAAGGTCTAGCAGGACAAACATAGAGATGAGTCCACTGTCTGAGGCCATAAGAAGATCATTTGTAACCTTCACTAAAGCTGTTTCTGTGCTGAGCTCTGAAACCTGACCGAAACTCTTCAGATAAGCCATTCCTCTGCAGATGATCTGTTAGCTCTTTGACGACTACTCTTTCAAGGATTTTTGATATGAAAGGAAGGTTGGAGATTGGCCTATAATTAGCTAAGACAGCTGGGTCTAGAGATGCTTTTTAAGTAAAGGTTTAACTACAGCCACCTTGAAGGCCTGTGGTACATAGCCGATTATTAGAGATGGGTTGATCATGTTTAAGATTGAAGAATTAATTAATGGCAGGACTTCTTTGAGCAGTTTTGTAGGAATGGGGTCTAAAAGACACGTTGATGGTTTGGAGGAATTAATTATTGAAGTTAACTCAGAAAGATCAATTGGAGAAAAAGAGTCTAACTTAACATCGATGGTACTAAAAGTAGCTGTAGATAATATTACATCTGTGGGATGATTATTGGTAATTTTTTCTCTAATGATAAAAATTTTATTTGTGAAGAAGTTCATGAAGTCATTACTAGTTAACGATAAAGGGATTGTTGGCTCAGTAGAGCTCTGACTTTTTGTCAGCCTGGCTACAGTGCTGAAGAGAAACCTGGGGTTGTTCTTATTTTCTTCAATCAGTGACGAATAGTAAGATGTTCTGGCTTTCCGGAGAGCTTTCTTATAAAGCAGCAAACTATTTCTCCAGGCTAAATGATGATCCTCCAAATTTGTGACACGCCATTTCCTCTCCAGCTTACAAGTTATCTGCTTTAGGCTACGTGTTTGAGAATTATACCACGGAGTCAGGTACTTCGGATTTGAGGCCTTAGTTTTCACAGGAGCTACAGTATCCAGAGTCGTACGCAGTGAGGAGGTAAAATTATTAACAAGATAATCGACCTCTGTTGGAGTAGCGTTCAGATAGCTGCTCTGCTCTATGTTGGTACAGAGCATTGAAGATGATAACAGTGGGCGGATTATATTCTTAAACTTAGTTACAGCACTTTCAGAAAGACATCTACTTTGATAAAGTCTACTCTCCACTGCTGTGTAATCAATTATTGTAAATGTGAATGTTATCAGGAAATGATCAGACAGCAGAGAGTTTTCAGGAAACACTGTTAGATGTTCAGTTTCTATGCCATATGTTAAAACAAGATCTAGAGTGTGATTAAAGTGGTGGGTGGGTTCTTTTACATTTTGAGAGAAGCCAATTGAGTCTAATAACAGATTAAATGCAATGTTGAGGCTGTCATTTTTAGCATCTACATGGATGTTAAAATCACCCACAATAATTATTTTATCTGAGCTGAGCACTAAATCAGATAAAAAGTCTGAGAAATCAGAGAGAGACTCTTTGTAAGGCCCAGGTGGATGATAGATAATAACAAATAAGACTAGTTTCTGAGTTTTACAGCTGGGTTGGACAAGGCTAAGCATCAGGCTTTCAAATGAATTAAAAGTCTGTCTTGGTCTTTCGTTAATTAATAGGCTGGTGTGAAAAATTGCTGCCACACCGCCCCCTCGGCCTGTGCTTCGAGATTTCTGGTAGTTAGAATGACTCGGGGGTGTTGATTCATTTAAACTAAAATACTCATCCTCCTACAACCAGGTTTCTGTAAGGCAGAGTAAATCTATTTGTTGATCAATTATTAAGTCATGTACTAACAGAGACTTGGAGGAGAGAGACCTAATATTTAATAATCCACATTTCACTGTTTTACTCTTTGGTTCAGATGTGGATACTGTATTGTTCTTTCTTTGTGATTTTTATGTTTAAGTTGTTTATTGCTGGTTTTTGGTTTGTTTTTTGTCTTTTTGGGAGCTGACACAGTCTCAATGGAGATGGGTTTTGGGGGTAGCAGGAGGAGAGAAGCTGCAGAGAGGCGTGTAAGACTGCAACTCTGCTTCCTGGTCCCAACTCTGGATAGTCATATTTTGGGGGTTAATAAATTGGTCCATATTTCTAAAATGAGAGCTGCTCCATCCAAAGTGGGATGGATGCCGTCTCTCCTAACAAGACCAGGTTTCCTCCAGAAGGTTTGCCAATTATCTATGAAGCCCACATCGTTTCTGGGACACCACTCAGACAGCCAGCAATTTAAGGAGAACATGCGGCTAAACATGTCACTCCTGGTCTGATTGGGGGGGGACCAGAGAAAACTACAGAGTCCGACATTGTTTTGGCAAAGTTACACACCGATTCAATATTGATTTTAGTGACCTCCGATTGGCGTAACGGGTGTCATTACTGCCGACGTGAATTATGATCTTACTGTATTTACGTTTACCCTTAGCCAGCAGTTTTAAATTTCCTTCAATGTCGCCTGCTCTGGCCCCTGGAAGACAATTGACTATGGTTGCCGGTGTCTCTAGCTTCACATGTCTGAGAACAGAATCACCAATTACCAGAGTTTGACCCCGCGGGTGTGTCGCCGAGTGGGGAAAAACAGTTGAGACACATGAACAGGTTGGTGGTGTACCTGGGGCTTCAGTTTAAGACTATGCTTCCTCCTCACCGTCACCCAGCCGCCCTCTTTCCCCAGCTGCTTGGGGTCTGCCGGGGAACAGCTAGCGGGGCCTGCGCTATCTTCGGCTGCACCAGCTACAGGGGCCTGGCTAGCTACGGGTGAATGAAGGGTGCGAAGCCGAGTCTCCAATTCAGTAATCCTGGCCTCCAGAGCTGCAAATATGCTACATTTGTTACAGGTATCATTACTGCTAAAGGAGGCCGAGGAGTAACTAAACATCTGACACAATGAGCAGGAAAGTGCAGGAGGGACAGGTGAAGTAGCCATGGTGCTAATGAGTCGGCTATGAGCTAAGCTAAGCTAGCAAAACAGTACAGAGACAGTGAGTGAATACTTTAGCTATAAATTAGGTAGTGAGCACACAGAAAGGGTGAATCAGATGAAGCACGTTAAGATTATACTATGCAAAAGGGATGTATCAAAAGATTTAAATTAAATTGCTAAGCAGAAAAGCTACTCAGAAACACCACTGTTTCTATGAGTTCGCGGTCCCCGACACCGTACCGTTGCTGCGTGGGAGAAAATTTCCTGGAGAAATAGCAGCATGGGTGAAGTTTTCCATCTGGGCCATGCTGGGAAAGGACGGCGCCGGCGCCGACATCAGAGGCATCCACCTCCACCACAAAAGCTCTGGCAGGATCAGGGTGGAGTAGGATGGGGGCCGTAGTGAACCGGTGAATAAGGCCCCGGAATGCTTGTTGTGCACTTGGGGAGAGGCAGAAGGGTTTAGGCAGGTTAGCTGGTTTAGTGAGAGATGTCAGCGGGGCGACAATGGTGCTGAAATTTCGGATAAAGCGCCGATATAAATTGGCAAAGCCCAGGAAGCTCTGAAGCTGCTTAAGGCTGGAGGGCTGAGGCCACTGGGTCACGGCTTGGACCTTCTGCAGGTCCATGGTCAGGCCGTCGGAGGAGATGGTGAAGCTGAGGAAGGTGGTGGACTGCTGATGGAAAGCACACTTCTCCAGTTTGCAGAACAGCTGGTACTCGAGCAGCCTGTTCAGCACGGCCCTCACATGGCGAATATGGTCCATTTCGGTGTGGGAGTAGCTCAAGATGTCGTCTAGATAAGCAAACACCCACCGGCCTATCATATCACGCAAGACATCGTTGATCAGATGTTGGAAGACAGCAGGGCTATTGCAGAGGCTGAAGGGCATCACGAGGTACTCCCAGTGACCGTTAGGGGTGATGAAGGCCGTCTTCCATTCGTCCCCTTCCCTGATGCGCACCAAGTTGTAGACGCTGCGTAGGTCCAATTTGGTGAAGATGCAGGCCTGGGAGAGGGAGTCGAGTGCAGTGGATAGCAGGGGAAGAGGATGGCGGTTCTTGATAGTGACTTTATTCAGACCCTGATAATCAATACAGGGGCGGAGCCCGCCATCTTTCTTCTTGACAAAGAAGAATCCAGCAGCAGCAGGAGAGGTGGAAGGGCGAATGAAGCTCTGTTGGAGAGCCTCAGCAACATACTCCTCCATGGCCTTAGTCTTTTCAGGAGACAGAGAGAACAGGCGACCGCGAGGGGGCACCGCTCCCGGGAGGAGCTCAATGGCCATGTCGTAGGAACGGTGAGGAGGTCGTGGTAGGCCGGAGGGATCTTATCCAGATCAATGGGCTCTGGGGGAGAGGCCTCTTCCGACTTGGAGTTCACTTTGGTCCAAGAGAGAAGGCAGTGGTGTGGACATTGGGGACCCCAATCCACGATCTGGCAGGACGACCAGGAGATGTGGGGGTCATGGTGACGGAACCAGGGGTATCCTAGGATGAGAGGGGAGGAAGTGGCCGAGACCACTAGAAACCGGATCTCCTCCTGATGATCCCCGATAGACATGTGAACCGGCCGGGTCTGGAACTGGACCGGGTAGGGTTGGAGGGGTCGCCCATCTATGGAGGTCACTGGGAAAAATCGATCAACAGGGGTTAACGGAATGCGAAGTCAAGAGGCTAGTTTCTGGTTGATGAAGTTCTCGGCTGCTCCGGTATCCAGGAGAGCTTCAGATGAGAACTGCTGGTGCTTCAGGTGAAATATTACTGGTAACAGAAAACGAGAGGGGTTAGAGTGGGATGGGCCAGGTGGGACTCCCCCGCAGTCTACCTGGCGTCGTCGTTTCCCGGGCGTAGCGGGCACTGGGGACGATGGTGTCAAGCTGATCCACAATAGGCACAGAGACCCTCACGCCAGCGTCTCTCTCTCTCCTCTTTAGACAGTCTACCCAGCTGCATGGGCTCCCCGCTGGACGTGCTGCTTGGGCTAGCAGCTGCTGCTTCAGAGGGGGGAGGAGACTGCGAAGACGTGGCCCTTTAAAGGCCCGAGGGGTGTGGCGAGGCCGCGACATCACTCGTTGGTCGATCTTCAGGGCGAGGTCCACGGCCTCATCCAGAGATTTGGGGGCCCTCACGACCGGTCATCTCATCTCGGATGTAATCAGCCAGCCCCTCCAAAAAGATGGATCGTAGAGAAGCATCTCCCCAATTTAGCTCAGCGGCCAGGGTACGGAATTGTGAAGCAAAGTGACAGACTGGTCGGTTGCCCTGGCGTAAATGAAGCAGCTGTGACTCCACTTCCACTTCACTGCTCGGGGGAACAAATGTCTTCTTTAATTCCTCCACGAACAGGACGTAGTCATTGCAAGCTGCTGATTTATTGTTGTAGAGAGCCGCGGCCCATTCCTGGGCCTGGCCAGACAAGAGAGAGGTTAAGATTGCTACTTTTGCGTGGGCGGTGTCGTATTTAGTGGGCTGACATTCAAACAGCATGTCTAGAGTGGCGAGCAAGCCATCAGGTCGGCCATCAACTCCGTTCCACTTATCTGGCAGTCCGATCTGGGGTTCCGCGCTCACCGGCGTTGGCTGACGTTGCAGCGAGGTGACGGAAGTGGAAAGTTGGAGGACAGTTCCGGTGAGAGATTCCATTTTCGTGCTTAACCGATCCACCACGCTGTGAAGGTATATCACTTCGGCTTTCAGCCGTTCGAATTCCGCTGACTCTATGACGGGCTCAGACATCCTGTCACAATCGGGGGAAACGCGCGAATTAAACACAGCAATTCGGCGTGCCCGTGTGGCGTGCTGGCTAGACCCAAACGCGGCCAAGGCTAGCGGTGGGTTGGAACAGGCACGCAGTTACTTTAGTAACGATCGGTGCACAAAGCACGGCTTCGGAACCGACGTTACAGACGGAGAGCGAGCCGAGTCGGGATGAGCAGATGAGTCAAAAGAGAAAACACTCACAGTTGCTGAAGCAGGTGGAGACTGACGTCGGCAAGGATTCGGAGCTCCTGACATGAAGAGATCGATGTCTGAGCGGAGAACAGGTGGGTGGTGTCTCTCTTTTAAGCCCGACCCCGTGATCAGCTGATCACTGCCTGACAAGATTAGGCTTAAAACATTCCTTTTTGCTAAAGCATATAGTTAGGGCTGGACCAGGTGACCCTGAATCCTCTCTTAGTTATGCTGCAATAGACGTAGGCTGCTGGGGGATTCCCATGATGCATTGAGTTTTTCCTTTCCAGTCACCTTTCTCACTCAACGTGTTAATAGACCTCTCTGCATTGAATCATATCTGTTATTAATCTCTGTCTCTCTTCCACAGCATGTCCTTTCATCCTGTTTTCCTTCTCTCACCCCAACTGGTCGCAGCAGATGGCTGCCCCTCCCTGAGCCTGGTTCTGCCACAGGTTTCTTCCTGTAAAAGCATGTTCATAATATTCACAGTGTATTATTAAAATCTGTAGTTAAACATGTAACAGCAGGCCAACATGTTGATGTTAAAGGATTTGATGTTAATGAAACTGGAATAATCCACAGTATCAGGCTTAGTTCCTCCCTCTCCTGCAGTCTTTGAAACATCACCCCTCCTCCGTTCTGAGTCACAGTTCACCTAAACACCAGAATTTGCTGTGGTCTAAGTGGGCCAAACCTGAATGTTGACTTCTTTGAAAAACTGTTTTTATCTGTTTTTTTCCAGTAAAAGGAAAGTAACCACAGATTTACTGCAGGCTGAGACTTGCACTGTGAACTGTTTTAACAGTTAAACACAGAGAGAGAAAAGCCTGGAGGCTTTCAGGGGTCATGGGAATGTCTTGTAGTACGTACATCAGCACAGAGTCTGAACCCCAACTAGTCAATCGTGTTCAATTCAATTTTATTTATACAGCGCCAAATCACATCAACAGTCACCTCAAGGTGCTTTATATTTTAAAGTAGACCATACAGTAATACATACAGAGGAAAAACCCAACAATCATATGACCCCCTATGAGCAAACACTGGGAAGGAAAACCTCCCATTTAACTGGAAGAAACATCCAGCAGAACCAGCCTCAGGGGGGCATCTGCCACGACTGGTTGGCAGAGATTAATAGCAAGAGATAAGAGTAATAATCGTGTAACATTCACTGTTTGGTGGATCTGTGTGCTGTCAGCCTGGTAGCATGAATCATCTGAGCTGAAAGGAGTCAGCTCGGCCTAGGTGGTCACTGCAACGGTTCGATAATTGAGAAAACTGTGACGCAGTGTTCAGACTCAAGCTAAGAACCAAACCAGAAACTGAAAGTCAAACTCAGAGTAAAGAGAAGAGAGCAAAGTTCACATGCTGATGTGTGAAGACAGTCTGACTTTTGAAATATATGATTTATTAAAAAGACAGACATCGACAAACAGATTAAAAGAGAAAAACGAAATGAAAGTATTTCCGGATAACTGTTTTAAAAAGATTTAAAGTTAATGTTCTTGTTAGACTGTATTAATAAAATCTAATTGAGTACATTGTTTTGCTTGTTATCTGCTCTTTTTTGCCGTCTCTACAATTTACATTGTGCGACAGAGACATTTTGGATTTCCAGTCAGCACGTAAAATGTGGATATGTTTGATTCCGCTTTTGCTTTACCCTTGCTAAACTGCTTCAGTAAAATATCCTGAATTCAAAAAGTCTAAATTGTGGATGTTCCCTTTTTAACTCTTTGTGAAACAGTAAAGGGATGAATCTGAGTATTAATTACTTTTATTGTAAATAGCTCTGACATATTACTGCAGCCTTTTTGTCCTTATCAGTAAATTGCAGGAAAGACACTTGGACATTAAGGCAGTCAGGCTGGGCAGGTATAATGTTGGTATTATGTTCGTTGGCCATTTTAAGTACCAATGGGAACCAGAACCATAGAAATCTACATTTCAAAGTGGAGAAATACCTTTAAATGAGGACATGTGGCATTGTTTTCTTTTGTGTTTTTCATTTCATATGGCAACACTGGTAAGTTTACAGAACATAGTGAAACCTATAGTTTTCTCCCAATTTTATTGATGTTACTGGTATGACCAAGTCTCACTTTTCAACTCTGTGTTAAGGTTGGCTGTGTGGCAGGCAGGCAAGGAGGAGTGGTGGACCCAAAATGCAGGACTCAGACTCAAGGGATGAACTCAAAATACTCAGCTTTATTTACTGGCACGGGAAAACAAGCATACAAAGCAAAGCAAACTAAACTAAACTGGGAAACAACACAAACTCACGGGAAACACAGGGAGACCCACACAGCATGAGGGACGATGTGACACTGACTCAAAGAAACACAGGGTTTAAGTACACTGGGAAGTAACGAGGGGAATGAGACACAGAAGGAGGGCACAGCTGGGAGAAATCAGAACTAACGAGACAAGGAAGTAAAGCCAGACACATTAACATAAGACACGCACCTCCAAAGTAAAACAGGAAACATAACACAGACTGAACTTAAAGACACAGACTCACAGGCAGGCACTGCAACAGAGGGAACAGAGACGTGGGACCAGGGCAGACACAGACACTGACTGGACACGGGGATATAGCAGACAGCAACTAAGGATTACACAGACACATAAACCATAAGACAGAACTCCAACTAAGAAACCAAAGACTAGAAATGATAAATAACATAATAACCTCAAAACCCTGGGTCAACGACCCAGGCATCCTAACACTCTGGGGCCAATATTACCAGAGCACTCCATGTTCACTTTTCAAGCCATCGCTCCTTTGAGAAATACTTTCTCAGACTATGCCTTCACTTTTGTGTTTGCATTTTTTTCATTTTTTAAATTTCATTTTACATAAACACATATGAATGTATACAGGTACATTACATATATAGTAACTTAACCAATTCATTTGATGGCACATTTACTGTGTTTATTTGTTTTTGTCTGGTCACATGGTGGCTTTCTTAAAAGTTAATTGCCGTATTTTTCAGACCATAAGGCGCACCAGATTATAAGGCGCACTGTCAATGAACGGGTCTGTTTTCATGCATACGGCACACTGGATTATAAGGCGCATTAAGCAAAACAAAACAGTGAGATAAGTCAGATAAATTTGCCTGGATGTTAAACATAATTGTTACTGCTGGTAAAGCAGCGACGCTGATCATTTTATTAAAGATGAAAGAATTTAGACAGTTTTTAACTCTCAGTGTTCGTTTGACTTTGGGATCTGAAGCGGACGGAGTTTTGGATCCAGATTACTCAGCGAGGGTCCTGACTACGGTAGCCGTAACGCTCCAACAATCCATCAAGCGGTGCGGCTTCGTAGGCTACTAAATTCGTACTAAAACATTTTTTGACAGATTTTTGAGTGCCGTGTACCACATAAAATCGGTTCTAGGGTCAGTAATTACAACCAGAATTCATACATAAGGCGCACCGGATTATAAGGTGCACTGTTGATTTTTGAGAAAATTAAAAGATTTTAAGTACTCTTTGTAGTGCGGAAAATACGGTAATGCATTCTTTTTATATGGACAACCATCTTCAAATGCAAGATGTATTCCCAAAAACAGATTGCATGTAACTGCCAGCTCTCATTCAATTCAATTCAGTTCAATTTTATTTATATAGCGCCAAATCACAACAA